>NC_056735.1:623228006-623540506 GCF_019279795.1 Protopterus annectens | reverse complement strand
ATCCTCGGCTCCGACTCGGCAATCTACTAAAGCTCAAGAGCTATTTACTGGCTTGAGGCCCTCCCTATATCCCACAATGCTAAGCGTCAGATCCCCAGATCTCGTTTGGCAGAGCTAACACCAAGGAAAGATTCAAGGACACTTGTCCAACCACAAGGAAAACCATAGTACAAAGACAGAGGAGGACACAATGTACATCAGAGTTGTCCAGAGGAAGAAGGCCCCAAAAGGGGACTCTTCTCGGTCTGTCCAGGCTAGGGGGATGGAGGGTGGGACGCAAGAAAGAAGGCGAGAAGAAGACAACTAACATGGAACTTTATGGTAGGTACATAACTTCTTAATGTTAAGTTGTCTATCTCACCTTCATTCTTGCTGGATGGGACAGCGACCCTAGCACCTTTGTCCTGGGTGGCTCATCGGAACAGACTCTTGAGCACAGTGGAACCAAACTCGGCTCTATTCCTAGAGGCCACATCCAACTTATAATGCAAAATGAATGTATGAGAAGTGGCCCAAGTGGCTGCAGCACAAATAGATTCCATTGGTAGTCTTGCTTGAAAGGCTACCGACGTAGCTAATGCTCTGGTGGAATGACCTCTATGTTTACCCGGGAGTTTATGTCTGATTTGATAAATCAAGGTAATAATAGGGGACAACCACCTGGATAAGGTTACTTTGGAAACTGGCCGTCCTTGTTTGCCCTCAGCATAGGATAAGAAGAGTTGGTCTGATTTTCTTATTTGCTTAGTCCTGTCCAAGTAGAAACGTAATTGCCTATGAACATCCAAGCGGTGTAAATTTTGTTCGGCTTTGTTCGAATAGTTAGGAAAAAAAACAAGCAGATCAATAGTCTGATTCAGATTTGTTTCAGAGGTTACCTTGGGTAAAAATTAGAAGTTATGTACATACCATAACGTTCCATGTTAGTTGTCTTCTCTCGCCTTCTTTCTTGCTGGATGGGTTCGGAGCCGAACCTCGGCTCTGACTCGGCACTTGCTAAGCTCGAGAACTCATTTTACCAGCTCGAGGCAACCCTATATCCCATGGTGCAAGGCGTGACTACCTCAGATCTCGTTTGGTAGCTAAAAGAAAACCCTGCCAAAAAACACTTCTTCCCAAGGAAGAAGATACTAAATGTAGGAGAAACTAGGCTGATGGCCACTAACAAAAATGACTCTTCCTACTGTGAACTCTTGGAAAGAGTGACAACACCCCCAACAAAAGGAAGGTATAACCTCAAGATCAGTCCAGGCTAGGGGGAAGGAGGGAAGGACGCAAGAAAGAAGGCGAGAGAAGACAACTAACATAGAACGTTATGGTATGTACATAACTTCTAAATGTTAAGTTATCAAACTCACCTTCATTCTTGCTGGATGGGACAGCGTCCCTAGCACCTCTATCCTGGGTGGCTCAATGGAACAGACTCTTGAGAACTGTGGAACCAAACCTAGCCCTGTCCCTAGAGGCCAAGTCCAATTTGTAATGAGAGACAAAGGTGTGAGAAGTGGCCCAAGTGGCTGCTGCACAAATGGTGTCAATAGGTAGCCTATCCTGAAAGGCTGTGGATGTGGATAGGCTCCTGGTAGAATGTGCTTTTGGTTTTGAGGACAGTTGCTTGCCTCTAAGATGATAAACATAAGAAATGATAGAAGACAGCCATCTGGATAAGGTCACTTTAGAGACTGGGAGACCTTTTCTATTCTCTGCATAAGAAAGGAGTAGTTGATCAGATTTTCTGAATTGTTTAGTTCTGTCCAAATAATATCTGAGTTGACGATGGACATCTAAGCAATGAAGTTTTTGTTCAGCTTTGTCTGAATAATTAGGGAAAAAAAACGGCAAATCAATAGATTGGTTAAGATTCGCCTGGGAAGCAACTTTGGGCAAAAAAGATGGATTAGGTCTTAAAGATACCCTATCTTTGTGAAAAAACAATTAAGGGGAACGGACACAAAGGGCCTGAAGTTCAGAAACCCTTCTAGCTGAAGTAACAGCCACCAAGAAAATTGTTTTCCAGGAAAGAAACTTTAAGGAGCATGTAGCAGCCGGTTCGAAGGGGGGTAGAATCAAGGATGCCAGCATTAAGTTCAAATCCCACTGCGGAGGGGGATCTCTGATTGGAGGCTTCAGGAGAAATATACCTCTGAGAAAGGCTTTGCAAAGTTTGTGGGACATTATGTTTTGATCTGCTAAACCAACATGAAAATTAGAGATTGCTGCCAATTGGACTTTAACTGTAGAAGCAGAAGACCCTGATTGAAAAATCTCTGCTAAGAAGTCCAGAACTGAATGCACTGGAGCAGTAAAGGGATCTAAGTGTTTAGACCTTGCCCAGAAAGAAAAGCGTTTCCACTTACTAGCATAAATCTTTCTGGTGGAGGACTTTAGAGAAGCTACTATGATATTCCTAACGGGGTTAGAGATCATAGGAAGCCTGGCTAAGGAAGGAAGTGGAGCAACCAAGCATTGAGGTTGAGAGAACGAATGGCCCGGTGCGGCTGACCCGACTGGTGGGTCAGAAGGTCTGGAACTGGGTCCAGATGCCAAGGCTGCGCCAGGAGATGACGATGCAGGGACGGAAACCAAATTTGTCGAGGCCAGTAAGGGGCAATAAGGATCAACTTGGCTCTCAATACGGTAGCCTTCTGAATAACTTGTGGTATCAGTGGAAATGGAGGAAAGGCATACAGAAGTCCCCGGGGCCAATCCTGGGTTAGAGAGTCTCTCAGGGAATGGTCTGGTAGAGGAAGAAGGGTGAAGAAGTCCGGGTATTTGCTCTTTTGGGGTGTAGCAAAAAGGTCGCAGGAAGGGAAGCCCCACTTCTGAAATATCTCGTCCACTACCGATTGCTTGAGAGACCACTCGTGTGGCATGAGAATAGCTCTGCTCAGTCTGTCCGCTAAGAGGTTGGATCTGCCAGGGATATGCGTTGCTATCAGAAACCGATGAGATGAGATCGCCCATTGCCAAAGTCTGAGAGCTTCTCGACACAGTGGGTAGGACCTGGTCCCGCCCTGCTTGTTGATATACCAGACTACAGACATGTTGTCCGTCTGAACTGCAATAGTCCCTAAGGGAAGAAAGTCGCTGAGGGCTTGCAACGTTAAAAGCACTGCTCTCATCTCTAGGATATTTATGTGCAGATGGTATTCTATGGGTTGCCAAGTCCCATGGACCATCCTGCCCTGATAATGCCCGCCCCACCCGATCAGAGAGGCATCCGAAGTGACTGTGGCAACCGGAACTGGGGGCACAAACGGTCGGCTCTGATGGAGCAGAGGAGAAGACATCCACCAGATTAGATGACTCTTGCACGACTGCGTGACAAAAATCTCGTGACTCATGGGGAGCTGCTGGAATGACCACTGAGTGAACAACATGCACTGCAGAAGACGCATGTGGAAGCGGGCTAATGGCAGTAGAACAATGGCCGCAGCCATAAGACCCAGAACCTTCAGGACAAATTTGGCTCTGATCTTCTTGCTGAGTAATATGATCCGAACATACTTCTGAATGTCCAGAATTCTTTGCTTTGTGAGTCTGGCTGACATACTGACAGTGTTTAATTCTGCGCCTATAAAGGTAATAGATTGGCAAGGCGACAGAGAAGATTTTTCGAAGTTTATTGAAATCCCCACTTGTTTGCAGGTTTGCAGAGTGTAGTCTCTGGCCTTGAGAAGTTGATGCCGGGTGGTGGCGGAGAGGAGCCAGTCGTCTAGATACGGAAACACCTGGAATCCTTGATTTCTCAGATGAGCCGTAACCACTGCCATACATTTGGTAAACACTCTGGGGGCTGTAGTGAGGCCAAAGGGCAGGGCTCTGAACTGAAAATGACTGGACCCCAGCCGAAAGCGGAGAAACCTTCTGGAGCGCCTGTGAATCTTTATATGATAGTACGCATCCTGAAGGTCTATTGAGCACATCCAGTTGTCCTTGCCCAAAAAGGGTAGAATGGACTGAAGCGTGACCATCCGGAACCTTGCCTTCTTGACAAACTTGTTTAGTTTGCTGAAGTCTAAAATTGGTCTCCAATCTCCCGTCCTTTTGGGGACCAAAAAGAATCTTGAGTAGATGCCGGATCCTACTTGGTCTGCTGGCACTATTTGGATGGCTCTTTTTGCTAGGAGCTTTGATACCTCCTGCTTTGCCAATTCCCTTAGACCGGGTGAGACGTCTGGAAGGGATTGATGAGGAACGGGATACCTCTCGAAAGGGATATTGTAGCCCTCGGATATGATCGACTGTACCCATTTGCCTTGAGAGAGGGAACGCCAGGCTATTGGGTACAGCGACAATCTTCCCCCGACTGCCTCCAAGGGTGTGCAGTCGGGCAACACCTCAGGGATGCTGGAAGGGTTTATCAGGGAGAGTCTCCCTGCTACCCCTAGGGCGGCGTCTATTATTATTACCCCCTCTGCCTCTGGGGGAAAATTGACCACGTGTGTCCGGCGTGACTCCTTGAGATTTACGGAACCACATTTTCCCTCCCTTCTGACCCTTTGGATAGGGTCTTGAAGGGGTGGAGAAATGGACTCCTACGGCAGAAAGTGTCTTGCCGTCTTGTTCACACCTGGTCAAAGTAACCTTCACCTGAGGCCCGAACAAAGCCGAACCATCAAAGGGAGTATTGGTGAAGGATGCCTTAAAGGGGTCTGCAAAATTACAAAGCCGCATCCAGGCTTGACGCCTAAGTGCCACTCCTGTGCCTGCGGCCCTACTCGCCCCATCGGCTGCATAAGAAATGAGCCGCATGGAGGAGTTAGTCAAAGAATTGAGGATTCCTAGCTGTGAGGCAATCTTTTCCCGGGCCCCAGTCGCCGAAGGATCCTGAACCACTTCACCTAGTTCCTTGAGAATGTCTCTCTGAAGTCTGGTAAAGTGACAAAGGTAGTTCAGCTTAACGATAGCAAAGGTCGCTGAAGAAAACATCCGCTGCCGCACCTATCCATGGTCCTAGAATCCTTATTAGGAGGATGGACAGGCACAGAAGGATCAGCAAGTTCCTTCTTGGTGGCCGCCGCCACCACCATAGCATCAACAGGGACGCCCTTAGAAAGAAACTGTCTGCAGGGGCTGTAATAAATTTGGAGGGCCTCCTAGGAACTGGTTCCACAGAATCCGGGGCTGCCCACGCCTTCCGAGCCACTACTTGCATGAGTGGGTTGAAAGGCGGAGACACCCAGGAGGTGGAGGGTCGAGATCCAAAAGCCTCCAGGTATACCGACTCATCCTCGGAGGGGTCAATGGAAGGCCAGTTTCCCCTCTGCTTAAGGAGTTCCAGGATGTCTGAAAAGGAGACATCCTTAGAGGGGGACCGTGGGGAACCCTCCGACTCATCTAAGTCGGTATCTGATGTAGTAGACTCAGGGGAGTCTGTGTGCTTCCTCTTACATGTCCTCTACGGGGTTCTGCTGCAGGATCAGGAGAAACCTCGGAAGAGGAAGTTATTCCCAATGGGGAAACCTGGGGCGATGGATCTCTGGGTCCGGGAGCAAGGGACTGGCAAGAGACATCAACAGGCACCGAAGATGGAGGAGCTAAAGGAATAGACCGTTGACCTAGCTCAGGGGCTAGGACACTCCTCATCACCTCGAAGGCTCCTCTCCCAGGGAGGCCAGAAGAATCCCACTCCGAAGAAACAGGAATCCCCGGCCCCACCGAAAGAGAAGGCTCCAAAGCCGATGTCGGTGCCGAGGTCACCAATGCCGAAGCTCCAAGAGGGAGAGCAGGGTCGGACAAGGGTCCGATGCCACTCGCCCCCTCGGAGTCGACAAGGGAGACCCGACGACCGGATCCCTCCAAAGAAGGTCTCATGGAGGAGATCAGAGCCGAAAGGGGAAGTATCTTCTCCGGCGCACCCATGGTCCCCGTTCCGAGTAGCTCCGGCTCCGAACTCTGAAGGAGAGTCGGAGGAGGAAGTTCAGGGGGATGAGAAATAGCAGATGTCTGTTGAGACGGGCTATGGAGCATTTGGGCTAGTGCCTGTGACTTCAACAGTCTGCTTACCACCCTCTCTAAATCGTGGTCTGACAGCCTGGAAGATCTTGAAGATCGGCTCCGATGGCCCCGCTCCGACAAAAGAGGAGATCCCGGAGCCGAACGAATCGACTCCAGGGAAGGAGACCGAGATCTCTTCCTGGATGGAGCCATCGGAGCCGACGACCCCTCGGTTCCAGATGGAGCCGAAGACTTATCGGCTCCAATACTGGATAAAGACACGTCAGCTCCGGCCGGAGCCGACAAAGTAATGGGTATCTGTGTCGGAGCCAGACGGCGTCGACACAACTTCCAAAGTGGAACGATCGGCTCTGGCCGGAGCCGATCTCGACTCCGAAGGAGTCGGAGCCACAGCCGAAGGCTTGGAAACTACAGTCTGGGCTTTAGATGGCTTAGAGGGTTTAACCGACCCAGCCTTGGTCGGAGAACCCTCTGGCTTTAACAAGCCACGAAGAATTAATTTATTTCTTCGATCCTGAAGGACTCTCTGGTTAAAGGAGTGACAAATGGCACAGGAGTCCTGCAGGTGTAAAGGCCCCAGGCAGTACACACAAGAAGTGTGACCGTCTGTCAGAGACATTTTCTGACAGCATGAGTCACACTTCTTGAAGCCCGAGACCTTCACTTCCTTAGACATAATAATGTCAAAAAAAACACAAACACACAACAGTCACACAGTTAATCCCCAAAAAAAACAGACAACACACAACCTGACAGGAATTAACTGAGAGGGAGGCTTAAGGTCTGAAGACAGGAATAAATCCTAACGTAAAGGGAGGGAATATAGGGTAGGAGATTATCTATTAGGATAAAAATTACTCAATAAATGAAAAAATAGGAGGTAAGGGAGAAAAAACCCTGACTAATCTTTAGAAATTGAAGCTTTACCTGAGCTGGTAAAAAAGGAGACCTCTTCGCGAAGCGGCAAACGAGATCTGAGGTAGTCATGCCTTGCACCATGGGATATAGGGTTGCCTCGAGCTGGTAAAATGAGTTCTCGAGCTTAGCAAGTGCAGAGTCGGAGCCGAGGATCGGCTCCGAACCCATCCAGCAAGAATGAAGGCGAGTTTGACAACTTAACATCAAAGGATTAGGCCTAAGTGAAACTCTGTCCTTATGAAACAAGATAAGGAGGACGAATACAGAGAGCTTGAAGTGCCGAAACTCTCTTAGCTGATGTGATGGCTACCAAAAAGAGAGTCTTCCAGGAGAGCAATTTTAAGGAACAGGAAGCCGCTGGTTCAAAGGGGGGGGGGGATCAAGGAAGCCAATATCAAGTTCAAGTCCCACAGGGGCGGGGGATCTCTGACCGGGGGCCTAAGCAACAAAGTTCCTTTCAGAAAGGCCTTGCAAAGTTTCTGGGACATGATGCTGGTTTCTGACAGGCTAGCATGGAAATTTTCAATAGCAGCTAATTGGACCCTAATGGTGGCAGAGGAGGAACCAGCTTGAAAGAGCTCTGCTAAAAATCTAAAATATGGACAGGGGCTGTAAAGGGGTCAATATTCCTAGCCTCTGCCCAGAAGAAGAAACGTTTCCACTTACTAGCATAAATCTTCCTAGTGGCAGATTTGTGCGAAGAAAGGATGATATCGCGCACCGGCTGAGAAATTAGCGGAAGCCTGGCTAAGGTTGGAAGAGGAGCAACCAAGCTGTAAGGTTGAGAGACTGAAGGGACTTGTGCAGCCCGCCCGATTGATGGACCAAGGTCTGGCACTGGGGCCAGATTCCACGGCTGCTCCAGCAGGTGCCGATGCAGGAACGGGAACCAAATTTGTCGAGGCCAGTAAGGAGCAATGAGGATCATCCTGGATCCCAATGCGGTTGCTTTCTGAATTAGCTTGGGAATTAGGGGAAAAGGTGGAAATGCGTACAGAAGACCCTGGGGCCAATCGTGAACTAGAGCGTCTCAGGGGGAGTGGCCAGGAAGGGGGAAGAGTGAAGATGTCATCGCACTTGCTGTTGAGAGGAGTTGCAAAAAGGTCGCAGCAAGGTAGACCCCATCTGTGGAAGATTTTGTCCGCTACTGATCGATTGAGAGACCACTCGTGAGTCATGAGAATAGCTCTGGTTAGCCTGTCTGCTATGATGTTGGACCTCCCGGGGATGTGCGTTGCTATCAGAAACCGTTGAGAGGAGATCGCCCACTGCCAGAGTCTGAGTGCTTCTTGACATAAGGGATAGGACTTGGTTCCGCCCTGCTTGTTGATGTACCACACTACAGACATTGTCTGTCTGAATTGCAATAGTCCCGGTGGGTAGACAGTCCTGAAGAGCTTGCAACGCCAAAAGCACCGCTCTCATCTCGAAGACATTTATGTGCAGATGGTACTCTAGAGGTTGCCAGGTGCCTTGGACAGTCCTGCCTTGAAAATGCCCCCCCCCCACCCAATCAGGGAGGCATCTGTGGTCACTGTGGCAACAGGAGGAGGAACAACACACGGTCTGCCCTGGAGTATCAGAGGGGAGACCATCCACCAAGCCAGGTGGTCTTTGCACGATTGAGTGATTATTATCTTGTGAGACATTGGAAGCTGTTGAAAGGACCATTGAGTAAAAAGCATCCACTGAAGAAGCCGCATGTGAAAACGAGCCAGGGGAACTAGTATGATTGCTGCTGCCATGAGGCCCAAGGTCTTTAGTACGACTCTGGCCTGAATCCTGTAGCACTGTAGTAAGACTTGCACATGGCGGCTTTCTGAAACTCTGTCGAGAGGAAGCCTTGCAGACAGATCTTTTGTATTTAAGCTTGCACCTATAACGGTTATAGACTGACAAGGCAACAATGCAGACTTTTCAAAATTTATTGATATACCTAGCAAGGAGCAAGTTTGGATGGTATAATCTCTGGCTCGTAGTAGCTGATGCCTGGTGGGAGCAGTGAGGAGCCAGTTGTCGAGATATGGAAACACCTGGAATCCTCGCCGTCTCACGTGAGCCGTAACCACTGCCATGCATTTGGTGAACACCCTGGGCGCTGTGGTGAGACCAAAGGGCAGGGCCCTGAATTGATAGTGACTGGCTCCCAGCCGGAAGCGGAGAAACCTTCTGGAGCACCTGTTCATTTTGATATGGTAGTATGCATCCTGAAGGTCTATGGAGCACATCCAATTGTCCTGACCCAAAAAGGGTAGAATGGACTGGAGCGTGACCATCCGGAACTTTGTTCTTTGAACAGACTTGTTTAGCCTGCTGAGATCCAAAATGGGTCTCCAGTCCCCTGTCTTTTTTGGCACCAAAAAGAACTTGGGAGTAGATTCCGGATCCTTGCTGGTCTGCTGGGACTGGCAGGATGGCTCGCTTGTCTAGCAGTTTTGAAATTTCTAGCACTGCCTGTTCCCTTAGACCGGGTGGAACATCTGGAAGGGACTTGGTTGTTTGTACCGGGGTGTGGACAAAGGGGATCTTGTAACCCTCGAATATGATAGACCGTACCCATTTGTCTTGTGTGAGGAGATGCCAGGCTTCTGGGTACAGTGACAAACTTCCCCCGACTGCCTCCGAAGGCGGACAGTCGGGCAGCCCCTCAGGGGTGCTGAAAGGGTTTGTCAGAGAATGATTCTCTGCTACCCTGATTCTGCGGGCCTCCTCTGCCCTTCGGGCGGCGTCTATTATTGTTCCCTCCCCTGCCTCTGGAGGGAAACTCGCCACATATGTCAGGAACGACTCCCTGGGTTTTCCGAAACTACATTTTTCCACTCTTTTGACCCTTGGGGAATGGTCTAGAGGGAGTGGAAAAACGGACTCCCGCGGCAGAGAGTCTTGCCTTCCTGCTCACACCTGGTAAGGGTATCTTTCACCTGTGGTCCAAACAGAGCTGAACCATCGAAGGGGGTATTGGTGGACACCTTAAAGGGGTCAGCAAAGTGGCATAACCGCATCCAGGCATGTCTTCTCAAAGCAACGCCTGTACCTGCGGCCCTACTCGCCCCATCGGCTGCATAAGAAATGAGCCGCATGGAGGAGTTGATGGTAGAATGAAGGGTCGCCAGCTGGGAGTTAATCTCATCTTGAGACCCCGCAGCTGATGGATCCTGAAGGGCATCACCCAGTTCCTTGCGAAGATCCCTTTGGAGACGGGTGAAATGGCACAGATAATTCAGCGACCGCATAGAAAAGGTTGCTGAGGAAAACACCCGCTTCCCATACCTGTCCACTGTCCTAGATTCTTTATTAGGTGGATGGACAGGCACTGAAGGGTCAGCCAGCTGCTCCTTTGTGGTTGCTGCAACCACCATGGCATCAACAGGGACACCTTTTGTCAAAAAATGCTTGTTGGGTGAGGCTGTAAAAAATTTAGTGAGCCTACGGGGAGTTGGTTCCACTGTGTCTGGGGCTAACCACACCTTTCAAGCCACCACTTCCATTAGTGGGTCGAAAGGTGGAGACACCCAGGATGTGGAAGGGCGAGAACGAAACGTGTCCAGGTAGACAGACTCGTCCTCCGAAGGGTTAAGGGCAGTCCAGTTCCCCCTCTGCTTAAGGATCTCTAGAATGTCTGAAAAGGAGACATCCTCAGAGGGGGATCTTGGGGACCCTTCCGAATTCTCCAAGTCGGTATCAGATGTGACTGACTCGGGGGAGTCGACATGTTACCTCTTACATTTTCTCTTCCGGGGGGCTCCTCCGAAGGATCGGGGGAGGCCTGGGAAGAGGAAGATACACCCAATGGGGCGACCTGGAGCATTTGCTCTCCACACTTGGGGTCAGGAGGGTGGACAGAGACCGATGCAGGCACCATGGGGAGAGGAGCCGAAGGGGCTGATCGAGGGGCCGACTCAGGAGTCAGCACACTCCTCATGACCTCAAAGGCGCCCCTGTTAGGCAGAGCAGAAGGTCCCCACTCCGAGGAGACGAGAACCCCTATCGGCACCGAGAGGGATGGCTCCGAGGCCGATGTCGGGGCAGAGCTCACCTGCGCCAATGGGTCTGATGCCACTTGCCCCCTCAGAGCCGACGAGGGAGTCTTGGTGCCCAGATCCCTCCAAGGACGGAACCAAGGAAGAGATCGGAGCCAACGAAGTAGCCAAAAGGTGTGGTATCGGTTCCGATGTTACCAAGATTCGAGCCCCAAACAGCTCCGGCTCCGAACTCACAGAGGGAGTCTAAGGAGGAACTGCTGTAGATACCAGGACAGTCACAGTCTGTTGAGATGGGCTGGTTAACATTTTGGCCAGGGCCTGCGACTTAAGGAGTCTACTGACCACCCTCTCTAGGTCATGATCAGATAGCCTGGAGGACAGAGAGGAGTGGGACCTATGGCTTTTCCCAGATTGGAGTAATGGTGACCTCGGAGCCGAGCGAACTGATTCTACGGAAGGGGACCTAGAATGTTTTCGGCTCGAAGACTGTTTCGACAGTAAGGTCAGAGCCGACTGAGGTCTAGAGGTGTCAACTCCAGCCGGAGCCAACGAGGAGGCAGGTGCTCCACCAGGCGACGGCTCCGAAATGGGAGCCGAAGGCTTGGCGGGCTTAGAGGATTTACCCGAAGGCTTGGTCGGGGATCCCTCTGGCTTAAGTAAGCCTCTCAGGATGAGCTTGTTCCTACGCTCCTGCAGGACTCTCAGGCTGAAGGCATGACAGACCGAGCAAGAGTCCTACAGGTGTAGGGGGCCCAAGCAATAAACGCAAGAAGTGTGACCGTCTGTCAGAGACATCTTCTGACAGCATGAGTCACACTTCTTAAAACCTGAAACTTTGGTATCCTTAGACATGATGGACACCAAAGAAAAAATTCACTAGTGCTTAAACACAGAAAAAACACACACACACTAGTTAAGCTAACAATATTAGTAACTACACAGTTAACTATATATAAATATATACAAAAACTACAAACTGTAATAAAGTAAAAGAGCTAACACTACCCTATTAATACAAGGAAAGGGAGGGGAGATTAGCCACTGAGAAAAAAAAGGGCGGGGAAGGGAAGAAACTCTCTAAAACGAGTTTCTAAGAGGGAATATTAGGGAGTAAACAGAGTTAACTAACCAGAAAGCTATAAAAATTAGATAAGGTTATCGACAAAAACTTAGTTAACTTTTAATATATATATTAAAAGTACAGATTAATATAACCTGGAGCCAAGTAAAATCGCAACCTCGTAGCTGAAGCGGCAAACGAGATCTGGGGATCTGACGCCTAGCATTGTGGCATTTAGGGAGGGCCTCGAGCCAGTAAATAGCTTTCGAGCTTTAGTAGATTGCCGAGTCGGAGCTGAGGATCGGCTTCGAACCTATCCAGCAAGAATGAAGGCGAGATAGACAACTTAACATTGATTATTAGAAGGGAGACCACCGAGTTGCTAGTGTCCATTGAAAGGTGCTCATATGGAACCTTGCCAGAGGTGCAAGAGTGATTGCCGCTGACATAGAGCTCAGTGCTTGGGGCATCAGAGAGGCTGAAACAGAAGAATTCTAAATGACCTTTGTGACCTGGAACTGAATTGTCTGAATCCAAGACAAAGAGAGAGAGAAGCTATTTCAGTGACTATTAAAAAGAGCACTTATGAATTCCAGAATATGAGTTGGACTGAGCTGAGATTTGTTGTAATTGATGGATATCCCCAGATAACACAGCTGAACAAAGTAGGCCGGTGCTTGAATTACGTAATGCTTGGTTGGAGCGGTCAGGAACCAGTCATCCAGATAAGGAAACACTCAGAATCCCTGCAGTCTCAAGTGAACTGCAACTACTGCCAATGCACTTGGTAAACACCCTGGAGGCTGTGCTGAGACCAAAGGGCAATGCTCATAATAGATGACTGGCTCCCAGCCGGAAGCATAGACATCTTTTAGATCGTGTGTTCATTTTGATGTAATAGTACACTAGCCTGAACATCCATTGAGCACATCCAGTCATTCCTGAGCAGAAAAGGCCGAATGGACTGAAGTGTGACCATATAAAACTTTATATGCTGACCTGATTTATTTAGTTTGTTGAGATCCAAGACTGGTCTCCAGTCCTGTCTTTTTTGGCACTAAAAATAACCTTGAATAAGTTCCGGACTCTCTCTGATCTGGGAGCAACCTCTTGTATGACTCTCTTTTCTAGCAGTTTATTTCTAGTGCTGCTGCATTCCTCTGACTGGGTGGAACATCGGTGAGTTTCATGGAATTTAATGGGGGTGGATGGGAAAATGGTAGGGTATAAAATCTGGATACAATCCTTCACACCCATGAATCTTTTATAGTTTCTAGACGGGCTCTATGGTGTAGGGATAGATTACCCCCAACTGCCTCCAGAGATGGACAGTCTGGCCGCTAGAGAACATATCCCTGTATTCCTGATTGTGCTGACCACCACTGCCATGGGGATAATGTTTTCATTTGAGTTTCCCCCCTCTGCTCCTGGGGGAACCGTCTTCACATGGATCTTGGAAGGGGCCCTGGGATTTCTTGAACCACATTTTTCTTTCACCTTATTGGTTCCTACAAAAGGTCTGTTGAGGAGTTGAAAAACATATGCCCACATTGGGAAACTTGCATAAGGACAGAGGTGGAAGAAAAAAAGGAATTATATAATCTCTGGAAATAATCTTCTGCATGCATGATTCTTCTGTGATGACTAGCTAGGCTCTTTGGTACAGAGATAAATAATCCCGGATTCCCTCAAGAGGGGAACAATTGGGCCTCTTTTCAGGAGCATTGGTAGGGTCTGCCAGAGAATAAATCTTTTCATCCTAGATCCTTAGGTTTGGCCGTTTCTACCAAACAAGACCTCCTGCACGAAAGCAATTGCACGGCCCCAAAATCAAGGGACATCCAGAAAAACACTTTGAGCCAGCAAACTGTGACCTGAAAGAAATTTATTAATTAAAGCAGCATGAAAACAAGTAACCAGACCGGTTTCGACTGGTAAGAGACGCAGCCTTCATCAGTGTAAACATAAAAACTCAATTGCTACTGTTTAAATACATGCATCATTAACCCCATTGGTTCAATTTAGAATTGCTCATTGAGACCAAGTGGAAATAATTCACCTAGCTTTACAATCCATTTTTTCTCTTTGGAGTCTAAAATGGATTGCTAACCTGCTTTATTTAGTTTGTTACCCTTTACTGCATCAATGATCATAACTGACTAAATAGAAAATCTCTTCCATTTATATAAGTAGGTTTCCTGGCCTCCTGCAGGACTTGCAGCACGTCCTCAGAAAAAAGGTATCAAAATCCTAAAATCCTATGGATGAGAGATCTTGTCTTGTGATTAGAGCCACCCTTTGAAGTAACTTGTGATGACTGTCCCTGGCTAGATGCAGAAGAAGACGGAACCAGTGCTATCGTGTCTGAAAGGGAGTAACCAACAATATTTTGGGAGCATCCTGTTGAACTTTGAACAGGACATTCGGAATGACAGGAAGGAGAGGGAATGTGAAACCTCCCCTTCCAAGAAAATGAGATGGCATCCACCTTACACACCAGAAGACCTGGGACTCTGGCACAAAACAGAGGAATTTGTCTGTTCAGAGGGGAGGCAAAAGGATCCACTTGAGGAGTGCCTCACTGGTGAAAAATGTCCAGAAACACATCCCTATACAGCATCCATTCATGGGACTGTGTTAAGGAACTGCTCAGTGTGTCTGCCACAATGTTCTAACCGGAAAGGATATAAACTGCCTGAAGAGTCAACTGATACTTGACAGCAAGATCCCATACCAGAAGTGCCAACTGGCAAAGATAAGATTTTGTTCCTCCCAGTTTGTTGCTCTACCGCATCACTGTGGTGTTGTCTGTGAACACCTTGGGAGGCACTGGAGAAAAGAGGATGAAAGGCCTGAAGAGCAAGCAAAAGAGCTCTCACCTCACACATAGATCTAATCTGCATACACCTGGGAAAGGCTGGCACAAGTTTATTAGCTATGCTCCCTTCTGCCCAGACTATAAGGTGGTTATCACCACCACCAGACACTCCACAATCAGCTACTCTTAAGGCCCTTAAAAAGGATGTCCAATTATACTGTGTAATATTAATACTAATACAAATAGTAGTTCACCAATACAGCTAGGCCTTCTGGAGTGGCCCACACAGTGTCACCAAATAAATATAAGAACTCTCAAAGGTTAGATACCTTCTACAAGGATCAGCCACAATAAACATTTTAAATATATTTACTAATAAATACTAAAAGAACAGGAAACTATTGAATATATATATTTTTACAGTAAACCACAGAGTTCAATTCACGATAAATATTGAAATTAACATTGATGGACAGACTCGTACAAATAAAGAAAAACATTCAATGAACTAAGCTTCATCATATTCCTGACGGAACCTAAAATTTTCCCTAGTTAAGTTACTTCCTACCGCAAGGCAAGATGCTGTGGGTGATGGTCTTTCTAGTCAGGCTTGGCTTCCCAAAAAGAATACTTTATACTCAGATCTCTCTTTTTAATATCTAAAATATAACTTCCAAGAGGGCTGGCAGAATGGCCTCATCTGGTCACCTGACTCTAGGTTCTCACAGTGTTACTCTTTGAAGCTGAGACAGGAATTTAGTACATACGGCCACAATACAAATCCAAATGTTTATGGCAGTGCCTGTGGGCCTCCCGTCTTTTTATTGAGCTAATGAACACAGGCTTTTTCTGTAACTTATCGTCTCTGGTCTTATTCAGCACTGTGCTGTTTTAATGGTTTAACAGCTTACTTACATTTCCCTTATTTTTCTTAAAGCAAGTTAGCTGGTTAACCTCTGCTGTGCCAGTATTCCTCTAGTAAAACATTTACATTTAATTCTGTTGCAATAATACATGTACGTTTCTTTTCATTTCAGCAGGGTGCACTGTTGATGCATTTTTAACACAACCAAACCTCACAAATACATTTTCAGCACAAATCAGTTTGATATACAAATGACATACAGTTCTAATATATTTGTAACACAAGCATCTTGTACAAATCAGTTTGATATTCAAATGACATACCATTCTTTACCAGCTGGCTATGCTGACACTTGCCCATATCATCACGGATGCCATGAAACCTAGAGCTCTCAAACTCCCTGGCGGTAATAGAAGCCAACATTTAGAAGAGCTTGAAAGAAAGAAATGACAGTCAAGACTCTTGGAGGGGGCAAGGATGCAAGCATTGGCACCATCTCATTCCTGCAACCTATAAAAAGATGATCTTGAGCAGGAATCTGAGAAGACTTTTTTTGAAATTTATAGTGAACCCCAGGGCTCTGAAGAAGGGAAGACAGTAAAATGAAGATTTTACAAAAAGGGTCTCTGGAGAAGACACCTGAATCAACAGGTCATCTAAGTAAGGAAATATTTGGATCCCTCAAAGCCTGCAAAAGCAATAACATGAGCAGAGCATTTGGTGAACACCTGTGGGGCAGTAAAAAGGCCAAATGGTAAAGCAGACAAATGAAAATGCCAGGAAGCAACAGGGAAATACAAAAACTTCCTGAAAACAGGATAGACTGGAATATGGAAATAAGCATCCTTGAAATCCAGAGACACCATATAGGCCTAAGGGAGCAAGAGAGGAAAGAGAATCTGAAGGGACAACATCTAAAAGGATGGCACTTTTAGAAAAGTGTTTAGATGAGACAGGTTTAGAATATCTTTTCAAGTGCCCTCCTTTCTGGATACTAGAAACAGTCTGGAGTAAAACCCTGTGATGCCCGTGCCCTGGCCCAGCAATCAAGGAGCCTCAGTCCTCACCACTAACACCAGAGAGGGCATCTCATATGAGAGGAAAGGATAACAGATGCACACAGTAAAGTGCAATTTCCCTTAAGAGCACAGAGAGATCACAGTCAGTCTGGGGCTTGTTGCTCCCTTGCTCCCCAGGTCCCTAATAAGACTCCACACTGGCACAGCTATAGCGTCCAGATCTCAGCCTAGCTGGCAAGCTAAAACCTCCAGTACCCTCTCTGTCCAACCAGTGCTTCGTGTTCCTGCCCATGTAGCTGATACACACTTTGAGATGAGTATTTATACAACTTCACAGACACTCCTAGGAAAGGCTGACAGATTCTCTAGCTGTGCCCCTATACTCAGACTATACAGTAGTAATTCCTGCCACCACCAGCAAATAATTATCAGCTACCCAAAGGCCCTTAAAAGGGTGTCCCATTATTACTGTGCAATATTATTATTCAATGGTAAGTGTGACTAAAGCTTATTACAGGATCACTTATAAGCATGCAATGTACTCTAGAGCTTAATTATCTGTACATAAACCAGTCACAGTTGAAAAGGGTTTAAAAATATTTAATAAATACTAAAAACACAAGACAATACTACCACACCACAGTGCTATTCAAGAGTTCAGAGATCACACAGAAACTTAAAATAATTCAGTAGTACAATTCTGACATAATAGAAAAACACAGTCTAATCTTTTTTCTAATCCCTAGCTACTGCTACAAGAAAACATGCTTCTAAAATAACTTACTTAAGACAACAGGCAGTGCTGAGTTAGATGTCCAAGATCAAAATGTTCACGGTCTCTCTCTGAGCAATAGTTTTTAAAATCACTAACAAACATTTCTGCTGGGACCTCCCAGATTACATCATGTTTTTTGACACTTAGGTTTCCCAGTATACACATTTCATCATTTTGACACTTTCCTGGTTCCCAGGCCACACAGCAACTGCATTTACATTCTTTTAAACTTAAACCAATAAACAATATTCCACATGTAAATTCTGGTCATTAACTTTAGCCTTAAAACAACAGAAAGAATATGCTAGTCTAGGCATAATGACTCCAACTTCTGGAGATCAAAAGAACATACAAGACATGATTTTAACTGCAAAGAACAGATGTGAAATGCTTGACTTAAGATTTCCTTACAGCAGATGGCAATGTTGCTACAATCTTGAAGTTCAACATTTTACAGCATGTATCTTTCACTTAAGAAACAAGCCTGTATTTTACATTTGTATTTACAAATGCCAGAATTATGTATCAAATTTTATCTGGCTAGGCTGGCAGCCTTCACCCATCTCTATCCAATCTTCACAAACCCTTTGTCCCTTCGGGACACGGGCACCTCTTGAATAGTACCCTGAATCAAGTGATTTTGAAGAACCTCTGGGGAAAATGGAAACTGTTCCCAAGGAGTCTGAGGAATGCCCATAAAAGGAGGATGGGATTTCCAAACCATGAAGTACTCCTGATGAATAATGGACAGAACCCAAGAATCCTGAGTGATCTGAAACCAAACAGGAAGAGAAAGTCATACAGCACCTGGACTGTCCGAGAAAGGAAAGCTTCGGAGTCCCTGAAAATAAACAAACATACGTTTAAGCTCCTGTAAGGCCTTACTTTTAGCCTGAAGGGACTTAAACCAGCAGCAGCTTCCCCAAACAAAAGTGCAGAATCCAAAGGAGCATGCATCAACTTAGCTTTAATATCATCAGGTAGAGACCTAAGCCAAGAATACCTCTTTGACACTAAATCAAAAATACCAGCCCTAGAAAAAGCATCTGCTGGATCATAACTACTTTTAATAGAATGATGAATGACTTGAGAGGAAGTCCCTAGCAAGGAAAGAACAGAAGTTTTACCCTCAGAGCCTGGAAAATCAGAAATAAGTTGACAGACCTGAGAAAGAAGAGCCAACACAAACCTAGACATATGGGTCTAATAATTAATAGCCCTAAAAGCTAGAGTAGTAGAAGTGTAAACCTTCTTACCAACCTTACCATAAATCTGCTATTTCTTGTCAGAAGGCAATAACTTGGGCAAAGGAAGCAATTCAGATGGCTTAGAAGAGGCTACAGACATGACAGAGGGGTCAGCAGCAGGACAATGATATAGGAAAGAACAATCCTCAGACACCTTATAAAACATGTCAGGCTTCTTAGGAGCAGGTGGCAGAGAATCAGGTGCATCAGAGACATTGGAAAAAGCATCTAGCAAAGCTGCCAAAACAGGAGGGATAGCAACAGGTTTAGGGAATTCCAAATGCAGCAACTCATAGTACCCTCTTATGGATATCGGAGACCTGAGCACAATCCCACTTAAAACAAATCCATCATCCTAGTGTGTGTGTGTGTGTGTTTGTGTGTGTGTCCAAAGGAAATTTCCTCAAAAGGAGCATCTGGACTAATAAGATTCCTCCTTCTCTGACCCACACTCTAAATGAGAAGGAAGCTGAGTAGACTAAGTCAGGGATCCAATATCCGAATCAGACTCATCCACAGAAGAATTCTGTTCTCTAGGCCTTTTAAGTGGAGTAGAGGACCAAGGAGGAGCAGGAACAGAAACCCTTTGATGTGGCTTTAAGGACATTAAAGCAGTAAATAGCCGCTGATGAAGGCCTGTCACTCACTTTGTGGATTCCTAGGAGCAGTAGAAACATGTTTAATTTTTTTGTTTCTTTTGTAAGGGAACATCTCCTCCAAAAAACTAAGGTGGCTCAGACAAAGGACAGCAGACTAGAACCATAGTAGGAATGTCTTCCCAACCAAAAATTGAGGAACTCCCGCAGACCCCTCGGAAAAAAATCAGCCATAGTTTCCCTTGAATGTCAGAGATGGATGTCTACAAAGCCTCTTTGGACGTGCCGCCAGCAACAGCCTCACCAGTCTCCAAAATGGTTGTGGCAGAGAAATCCAATAACACAGCTGGGTGAGCCTCCGGGTTTGTAATGACCACTGGAGAAACACCTGGCAGAGGTTGGACAGAGGAAGATTCCGGTCTTACTTTTTCCACCTTCTTCCCTGATGGGCGACCCTTGGGGCGGGAGCCTCTTTCCATTCTATCTTTAGCAAGAAGCTTAAGACGCTAGTTCTCAAGCTACAAGGAAAGGGAAGAAAGTCTACTGTGAAGGGTTTTCAGAACAAATGCCTGACAAACAGAACAAGACCTATGGTCATGAGAAGTACCTAGACAAAATAAACACATGTATTGTGGCAGTCTTTATGAGGAATCTGTCTCCCACACTGGCATTTACCCTTCCTGGATGACATTAACCTCAAGGAAAACAAAAAAAACAGTAAGAAAAAACAAAATCCCCAATAGGGCACTTAACTACAAGAGAAGTCAGCAAACAACTATAGGTAGTCACTGGAGAATGACAATGTATTCAACTGGCAGAAAACAGACACAGGTAACAGACAGATGGTAAAAAGATATGTTCAGACTGGAGGAAAAAAAGTTCTGATTATGGTAGGCCTGAACATCACATTTATGCCCTATGCTACACAAGGAGCATTTGGGTGACATTCGGCGTACCTTTTTACAGCAACAAGTAGTCTTTTGTAGACTGGCTGGATGTTCGGGCTTCCACGGCAGGGAATCATCCATCTGTTAACAATACTGCAGCAGTGAATGTAAGGACATGTACAGTTGTGTAAAATCTTAACCCAACAGTTGATGTCCTTCTCTTCACTGTTGCAGTATTCTTTGCTAAAGGGATTCCCTCCCTAGGGTAGCCCAACTTCCAACCAGTATACCAAAGCCTCAAGATTTTAAGGATGTTATACATCACATGTTTATGCTCCCCATTCACAGTGCAGGGCATAAAGGTGATGTACAAAGGTATATACCTCAGAACCAAATAGCCCCGGGAGGAACAGTTCAAGGAGAGGAGGAGGAAAAGTGTATCCAGAAGGAAGAAAAGAAAAAGGGGGAGGGGCAGGGAGCGAATACTGCAACGGTGAAGAGACGGACATATGATAGTTAAGATTTTACACAACTGTATTATGTCCTTCCATATCACAGTTGCAGCATTCTTTATTAAATAGAGAGTAAAAAAGCTAAAGATCAAAACTTGGGAGAAGACAGGCCCAGCACAGCCCTCAAGAAACCCATGCAGGATAGCCCTGGCAAAGCCCGCCCTAGTTCTGCAAACAGCATCCAATTTGTAATGTTAAATAAAGGTATGGATAGAACACCAAGTAGCTGCTTCAAGGATGGAAATGGCATCCAATCCTTTGAAATAACCATCAGAGGAAGCTACAGCCCTGGTAGAATGAGCTTCTACAGAGGCAGAAAGACATTTCCTATGAAAGGAACAACAAAGAAATGGCCTTAGAGAGCAATGAAGAAATGGTTTGCTTAGAAGCAGTCAAACCTAGTGATCTAGGATGAAAACTAAAAGTTACTCTGACTTACAAATGGCTTTAGTCTTATCCAAACACCTGAGCTGCCTATGCAAATCCAAGGTATGGTGAAACCTTCTTACTGACAGACTTTGGTGAAAGGAAAAAAGTAGACAAATTAAGAGAGTGATTAAGAGAAAATTCATTAACTACCTTGGGTATAAAAGTAGGATTAGTACAAAGACACCCTGTCCCTATGTAAAACTACAAAAGGAGGAATAGCCATAAGGGCCTGTAGTTTAGACACCCTCCTGGCTGAAGTAAGGGCAAAAAGAAGAACAGTCTTCCATGTACAAAACTGCAAGGAAGCTGAAGCTGCAGGCACAAAAGGAGCCCAAGTCAGTTTTTCAAGAATGAAGTTAAGGTCACAGGAAGGAGGAATAGGCTTCCTGGGAGGCCGAAAATGAAGGACACCTTTAAGAAATTGTTTGACCTCAAACCTGAAGGTCAAAGGCAGACAAGCAGAATTAGTGGAAAGATGAGCTTTAACTGATGAGTAAGCCAACTCAGCATGGAGCAATTTACACAAATAAGAGAACCATGGGAATCTCCACGGAAAATGGATCCTGGTTACGAGCAAGGCACCAGATTAGAAATCTCTTCCATTTGGATACATAAAGATTTCTTGGCAGTGGGTTTCCTGGCCTCCTGTAGGACCTGAAGCATGTTCTCAGACCAACAGTGTCAGTTGAAGAATGGCCAAGTGAGGACGGATGAGAGACCCCTTGTCTTGTGCAATTAGGTCCATCTTGCGAAGTAACCTGTGGTGACTGCCCTTGGTTAAATGCACAAGAAGAGGGAACCAATGCTGCCTGGGCCAAAAGGGAGTCACCAGCAAGATTTTGGGGGGGGGGGTCCTGTTCCATCTTGAGCAGGACACATTGTATGAGAGGAAGGGGAGGGGAAGGCATAGAGAAACATCCCCTCCCAAGAAAAAGACAGGGAGTCCACCTTCCATGCCAAAAGACTTGGGACTCTGGTGCAAAAGAGAAGTTGGCTGTTCAGAGGGGAGACAAAAGATCTACTTGAGAAATACCCCACTGGTGGGCAATCTCCAAACATCTCTGTGAAGCATCCATTTGTGAGTTTACATTATGGACCTGCTAATAGAGTCTACCACAAAGTTTGGTTCTGAAGGAATATACACAGCCTGAAGAGTCACTTGATACTGGACAGCCAAATTCCAAACCTGAAGAGCTAATCTACACAAAAGTAAGAACTTGTAGTGCTTGCTTGTTAATGTGCCAAATTACTGTAATATTCTCTGTAAAGATTTTGAGAGATCCAGGACATGGAGTATGGATGGCCTTAAGAGCAAAAAGGGGAACTCTCATCTCCTTAATGTTGACATACTCCTCCCTCTGATGAATGGGACAAAGACACTTAATCTTCAGAGGGCTGAAAGAAGCCTCCCACTCCATGTCGGAGGCATCTGAGAAAAGTTCCTCTGAGGGGACTGGGGGCTGAAAAGGAAGCCCTGGATTGAGCGACAGCTGAAGAATCTACCACTGAAGTTCCAGTTTGGGACATGAAAGAATGGGAACCAGAAAGTCTAAGGGGAGACAAGGTTGAAGCCAGCCTGACTTTAGGAACCACTGTAGCTTCCTCATATGGAGTCTGGTTACAGGAAACATAGGAATGGTAGAAACCATGTAACCCAGGGCCTGTAGGAACTCCCTAGCCATAACAGAGACCCGAGGAAAAAGGGACTGAAAAAAGGCAATTAGAGCCAGTGCCTTGGGTGGTGGTAGTAAGGCAAACATAGGAATGGTTTGGAGCCTGCACCTGAGAAAAACAGGATCCTAAGGAGGAGTCAAAAGATTTCTGGAAACTTACCGTAAATCCCAGGCTTTGCAAGAGGAAAGTAGCACAGTGGAGGTATGTACATTCATATGTCACCTTTATGCCCTACTTCGTGAGCGGGGAGGAACATATGTGTGACATACGTCCTTAAAATCCTAAGGCTTTGGTATACTGGCCAGATGTTGGGGTATCCTAAGCAAGGTATCCCTTTAGTAAAGAATACTATACTGCAACAGTGATATGGAAAGACATTAATATTTTATTTTTAATACCAGACAGCTCAAAAAAATCCATAAGCAGTGATTGACTTTCCAAACTACAAAGTATCACTCAGTTTTAACTCCTTTACTTTCACCAGTTTGCTGCTTCACATAAGGCTAAAGATAACAATGACACTAAAGATATTTCTGCTATAGAAAATGGTCCATAGCAACCAAGTTATTTTCAAGCTTAAATGAAGAAAATCAGTGTCAGTCACAATCATTGTTTAGCAGTAATGTATTTGTCTGCTTAAAATTCAAAGTGCAAGTCAAGAAAGGCTTGACAAATGGCATCATTCACTGCTTTGCTATTAATTCAGACATTCAGAAATTCTTAAACTAAGTACTACAAGAACAAGTGACTTTTTTGGTCAAACATGCAATGCCATGCTGGCTTTACATACAGACATGAGGATTAGGCCAGCTACACAACTCCTAATTCAGTCTGTGCATTATAACCAAAAAGGAATACACAGAATGAGAAGAAATTCATGGGTACCCAGTATCTAAAGTTAATGTCTATAATACCAGCATGAAATACAACAGGTGCTGCAGGATCTACTGAAGCTGATCTGTGTTAATATCAAAGTTCTTCTATACCTGCATCCTCAATCAGATCCAGTACTGAGGCAACTATCATGCTTACTTATAGATGAAGCACAGTAGCCCTGCTAATAAAGACTGGGAATCCAGTAACCAACATTATGTTAGCCCATGAACATTGACTATCCTCCACTGAAAAGTTAAGTGGCTTGACTTGCGTCACCACCAGCAGATCACCACCAACCCCATTTTTACATGGGGGCCAAGTCTCAGTAATAATTTATAGTGAGTAATGCAGACAGTTTAACAAAAAGATACGATCTACAGTAGTTCATCCACCAACAAAGTGTGGCATTATATGAATAACTTTGTGGTGCATGGAGTACACTGATTACACTATATTTGTGAAAAAACAAATTAGTTAAGCACCAGAATGGCACTTGACACAATCTTAACAAGATCGAGTCCCATTCTGCGGTGGTGGTGCTGCGGTAGCGTTGTCACTCACAGTAAGACGCTGTCCGGTTCGATTCTCAGCTAGAGCGTCTTCTGTGTGGAGACATGCATGAATGGGCATACCTTCGTTGAAGGTTGTGCGTCAGGGCTGGCAACTTGGCATGTAAAAATCTACTGGCAATCATTAGCGGACCGGAGTTCCGCTGTGGCGACCCCTAAAAGCCGAAAGACACAACACACACATATATATATATATATATATATATATATATATATATATATATATATATATTTATTTTATTTATTTATTTATTTATTTTACATTTGTTGACCGGGATAGTCCGTCTGGATTACATGTCCATTTTCAGCGGAGGCCCGGGGAGAAAAGCTCCACAGTGACAGTAATTAATACAAAAAGATAATACAAATGATTACACTCATACAAAAGTAATTATATTCAAATAATAAACATTAAAAGAGTAAAAATATTTATACAATAGTGAATGTACAAAAAAATCAACACAGATTCCGGAGTAGATATTCTGCTATTGAGGAATAAACTTCTTTAGTATAGAAGAGATGAGAAAAGGTAAAGCAGAAAAAAGGTAGGGGCCCACGGGGGAAGATCCATGTAGAAAGGAGAGAAGGATTAGTCAGGATTGGAGCACTGACAGAGCCAGTTAGTCCTTAAATGGAGATGTAGTTTTTTTTGAAAGAATTAAGAGAGGTGTTACAGGTGAGACTAGGAGGGAGGGAATTCCATATTTATCCAATGGTATTGGTGAAGAGTGAGTCACCTCCTACATTATTGGCTTTGATTGTTTGAACTAGAAGTTTATTTGAGGAACGCAAACTACTGAGGTTATTGTAGGGTATGATTAGGTTATTCAGAGCTGGCGTTTTTTCAGGTTGGTTCAGGATTTTAAATGCTTCTATCAGTTGGGTCTGTTTTAGAAGGTTAGGGTATTCAATCCAATCTAGGTTATTTAGATTAATACAATGATGTGTTCTGTAGGGCATCCCTGTGGCAAATCTGGCAATATGATTATAGCAGCGTTCAAGTTTATTTAGTTCAGATGTGTTGAGGTTAGTAAGTATGGGAGATGCATATAGGAGGGTGGAGAGAAGATGTGAGCGGGCCAGTGTCACTTTAGCTATAGGAGTTAGAAATGATTTGATCCGATAAAAGGATCCTAGTTTTTTGTTAACGGTTTTAATGGTCTGGTTAATATGTATATCAAATTTGAGTTTGTTGTCTATGGAGACTCCTAGTAGTTTGGTATAGGGGTCAGGGGAGATGATAGTCCCATTTTTGGAGTAAATAGAAAAGGATAGCGGTGTGATCTTTTGCGTGGGATGAAATAGTAGTAATTTTGTTTTGTTTGGATTCAGGATCAGTTTACGTTCTAACAGCCAATTTTCTACTGATGTAAAGCAGGACTGGGTTTTTGCTAGTAGGTTAACAGAGGATGTGTCAGAACAAATTAATGTGGAGTCGTCTGCATATTGAATGCAGATGGCTTCAGGGATGGCTTTATACAGGTCATTTGTGAAGATAGTAAAAAGGAGAGGCCCCAGTATTGATCCTTGGGGTACCCCTATGGTATTTGGTAAGAGTTTAGAGAGTTTTGATTGCCAAAGGACGGCTTGTTTCCTATCAATGAGGTAGTCTATAAACCAGTCTAGAGCTTGTTTATCAAGATGTAGATTATCTAGTGTACGATAGAGGATCTGGTGGTTCACCATATCAAAGGCCTTTGATAGGTCAAGGAACAGTGCTGAAGATATTTTTCTGTCATTTCTGTTGTGATTGATAGTATCTGTAAAAGAGAGAAGGGCAGTGGTCGTGCTGTGGTGGGGTCTAAAGCCATGTTGTGAGTTGGTTAGTAAATTGTTGTGGATAAGATAGTGAAGAAGTTGTTTGTGTATGCACTTCTCCATGATCTTGGCTAGTGGTGACAGTATAGCTATGGGCCTATAGTTTGATAGTTCAGTAGATAGGCCACCTTTGTGGAGGGGTATGACATGGGATATTTTCCATAAAGATGGTATTTTAGATTCTGTTATGGTTCTGTTAATGATTGTCGAGATAGGGAGAGCAATGGCATCTGCTGCTATCTGTAGATATTCAGCCGGGAGTAAATCTGCAGAGAGTGTAGTTGGTTTTAGATTCTTTAGTAAGGATCTTATAAAGGAGGTAGGGACAGGCTGAAATTTGAATGTAGATGGAGAATGCTGGGAGTTGTCTGTGTTTATAATATTGGTATCCGGTAGTTGATTAGCTAGGGATTGTATAATATCAGTGAAGAAGTTGTTAAAGGAGTTGGCTACTTCTTCTGGGGTTTTGTCGCTTAGTTGTCCTGGAGTGGGTGTAGAGGATTTACCTGGGTGGAGAAGATTGTTCATTCCAGACCAGAATTTTTTAGGATTGTTTTGGTGTTTATTTTGTAGTTGGCAATAAAAGTTTTTCTTGTCATATAATGTTGCTTTTTTGGTTTCATTTCTTAGTTGTTGGAATTTAATGCGGTCCGAGGCTAATTTGGTTGATCGCCATATGCTCCATGCTTTGTTTCTAAGTTTAATTAGGGAAGTGGTATTTTTTGTTAACCAGGGTGCTATTCTGGTTTTTACTCTAATTGTTCTAATGGAGGCATGTGATTTAAGTATGGCTAGGAATGTTGTGTTAAAAAGAACTACTGCTTCCTCTAAGGGGAGGTGTTTAAGGGGTGCCCAGTTGATTGATTGAAGTTCTACCAGAAATTTATTGGGGTCAAAATATTTCATGTTTCTGACTAGCCTATACATTGGTGGATTAGAGTCGATAGCCTTTGATTTTCTGATATAGGTGATGAGGTGATCACTAAGGTTGTTTGGAAGGGTCCCTACTGAATATGTGTGTGTTTGACTATTGATGAGGATCCAGTCCAGGATACTCTCTTTTTGCTTACTATTACCTATTCGGGTAGGGGAAGATACTAGTTGGTGAAATCCATGTAAGTTAATATGAGTAGTATTGGTTTCTGAGGAGCATTTAGTCCAGTCTATGTTAACATCTCCTAGGATAATGGTTTCTTGGGGATAGTTATTTGACAGCCAGCTAAGGATGTGTTCTAGTGTGTCTAAGTTGTCTCCAGGGGGAATATAGGTCACAATTAGATTTATATTTTTGTCATTGTTTATTTTAAGTTTTAGTGCTATTATTTCAGCGTTTGAAATTTGAGGTGGTTGAGGGGAGTTTATAGTGACATTCAGTGTGTTCTTATAGAGTACCGCTACGCCACCTCCCTTTTTAGACTGTCGATCCTTTCTAAATATATTATAGCCTGGTGGTATTACCTCATTATCTTTTAATCACTTGTTTTAGCCATGTTTCTGTTAGACACATTATATCAGGGAGATACATTGCTATGAGGGCATGCATATCATGGACCTTCTTATTTAAGCTTCTTATGTTTAAGTGGTATATCTGAAGGGAATTAGGTGAGGAAAGTGGTTGGTTGTTTATAGTAGTGGGGGGTGTAGGGCCTGGATTTGGATGGATATCCCCATCTATGGTAGTATTTTTTCTTATATAGTCTAATAGTCTAATGAGTTTAAATAATAATTTAAGTTCCTGTTTGGATTTGGTGAATCTTGGGTTAAGTTTGAGGGGGTTATGATGAGTGGGGTGGTATGTTTTGTTAGGCAGATGGGTAATATCACTATGGATACAGTTGGAGGATGAGGAGGTACTGGTTTGGCTTCTGGGGTGATAAGAACCTGGGAGTGTCTGTCCTTCATATCTAGTTATTAGATATAGTTTGATAATGAGAAGTAGAATCCACAGTACAATGTTTTGCGTTAGTTTAGTTGTGATGGATATCCTAGGCTTCATTTTCTTTGGGTAATAGAGTTCAGTATTAGATAACGTATTGGAGGGTGGATGGGAGGTGATTCAAAGTCGGTAAAGAGATAAAACTGATTGGCTAATGAAATAGAGGTAGGGGAGTGGCTAGTTGACTATAAATTTAGCTATACTGGGGGCGGGTGGGATATGGGGGCAGGGCGGCGAGCGGAGCGGGGTTTCTTCCACCCCTAAGAGATGGTAAACTTTCAAAAGTTGTAATGTTTATGTTTATACCACTCGTAATGCTTAGCGCCTGCCTCTTACAGGTTTCTGTGGTGTATTTTTGCAAGGCACTTCCAATTCTGTCAGGTACCAAATTTTTAACACTAAGGTTATCTTTATAGGCTTAGTTAGGGAGTTATTTTATATATATATATATATATATATATATATATATATATATATATATATATTTATTTATTTATTATATATACACAAATATATTTCTAAGAGTTGCTACAATAACAATGTGTGCTTGCTTAGTCTGAAGAATCCAAATGCTGAAACTCGAATGTATGTCATTAGCATGCGACTTCAAGCCTCAGTGGTTCATCCAAAAAACACAATTTAGGAGGAACAGACCAAACATATGAAGCAATAATGTGGTTGGTCCTGCAAAAATCTTGACAGTTGAGAGATATGGAGGTAAAATGCAATGGACTGTGTTGCACTTCCTCTCTGACAGGACTTGCCAATTGTTTTATGGCTTTGAAAGCTGGGAAAACCCTTTGTGATTTTTTTCCCCTTTAACTAGTACACGGAGCAGATAAAGCTTCATGCAATACAAAGAATTATGACTGTCTTGCCAATCGTACCCCTAAATTATGTGTTCTCGACATGGATGCCAAGATTCACTTCTTGAGCTTTGCTCTCGAGGTGAATTTCTTGGTATCCATGTCTTGAACACATAAGCATTTTATGATCGGTGACCCAATCATAATCCTCTATATTGTATTATAAGGCTCATTACTATTCAAAAACAAGCACACTGATTTGACAATCCAAGCAGCGTGCACATTTTAAATTGAGTATATACCAAGAGTAAAAAGTCCAGCCACTGAAGTACCATTGAGTAGCCAGACTTTCTATTGGTATATGTTACCACACTTCTCAAAACTGAACTTTCCAAACTTGAACCCTGCTACAACAAAATAGCTAAGTTTGCCACTAACTCCCCACACACAGGTCCCATCACTGCTCCTCCCTACAACTAGAATGGTTAGAACTCCAACACCTGACCTATACCAAACTCATGATCACTCACCACTTAGTATACTCCACCATATACTAACACTTGACAAGTGCAATCTACACACAAAACCCTCCTACAAGTCCCCAAAAGCAACCACAAAGTTGGGGATACCCACTACTCCCACCATATTTCTAAAATCTGGAACACAATTCTCCAAAACATTTTAAACATTACAAACCCAACACAATTCAAGAAACAGCTAAAAAAACACCTACATAGCAATTGGATCTGCTCATGTATCAACCCAGGCTAATCCCACCCCTATAGGTCTTATTTTCCTACCTGAATTCCGCAACACAAAAATAGCAATCTTCTGTGAACCCCTACTTGTATACCAGATGTTGCGCCTTCTTCTAACCCCTCTCTCCTCTTTCTCATTCTATACTAAACCTGTCTAAAATGCTAAACCTTCTCTCAAATGCCTATACTCTCTAAACAATGTTTAATAAAGTGGATATAAAAAGTTTACACACCCGTTAAAATGCCAGGTTTTTATGATATAAAAAAAATGAGACCAAAATATATCATTACAAAACTTTTCCCACCTTTAATGTGACATATGACCTGTACAATTCAATTGAAAAAACAAATGTTAGGGAAAAAATATAAAAACAAACGTACAATATGCTGGTTGCATAAGTGTGCACACCCTTAAACTAATATTTTGCTGAAGCACTTTTTGATTTAATTACAACATTCAGTCTTCTTGGGTACACACCTGCCATCAATTAGAGAGAGACTGATTAACCCCAAACAAAATTCAGCTGTCCTAGTAGGAGACATTTACTTGTTACAGCCATGGTTTGCAGAGAGCTTACAAAGCATCAAAGGGATCTCATTGTTGAAAGGTATCAGTCAGGCGAAGGTTATAACAAAATTTCCACAGCATTGGATATACCATGGAACACAGTGAAGACGGTCATCAAAAAGTGGAGAAAATATAGGACAACAGTAACATTGCAAAGAACTGGACGAAAAGACAAAGAAAACTGGTCAGGGAGGCTGCCAAGAGACCTACAGTAACACCGAAGGAGATGCAGGAATTTCTGGCAAGTATTGGATGTGTACTACATGTGACAATAATCTCTTGTATTCTCCATATGTCTGGACTATGGGGTAGGGTTGCAAGGCAGAAGCCTTTTCTTACACAGAAAATCATCCAGGCCTGGCTAAAATTTGCAAAACAATACATCAAGTCTCCCAAAAGCATGTGGGAAAATGTGTTATGGTCTGAGGAGACCAAGGTCAAACTTTTTGGCCACAATTCCAAAAGGTACGTTTGGCGCAAAAACACTTTGGATCACCAAAAGAACACCATTCCTACGGTGAAGCATGGTGATGTCACTATCATGCTTTGGGGTTGCTTTCTTCTGCTGGAACTGAGGCTTTAGTCAAGGTGGAGGGAATTATGAACAGTTCCAAATACCAGTCACATTTGGCCCAAAACCTGCAGGCGTCTGCTAGAAAGCTGAAGATGAAGGGGAATTTCACCTTTCAACACAACAGTGACACAAAGCATACATCCAAATCAACAAAAGAATGGCTTCACCAAAAGAAAATTAAAGTTTGGAATGGCCCAGCCAGAGCCCAGTCCAAAATCGAATAGAAAATCTGTGGGGTGACCTGAACAGGGCCTGTGCACAAAAGATGCCCTCGCAATCTGACAGATTTGGAGCACTTTTACAAGGAAGAGTGGGCAAACATTGCTAACTCAAGATATGCCATGCTGATAGACTCCTAACCAAGAAGACTGAATGCTGTAATCAAATCAAAAGGTGCTTCAACAAACTTATGCAACCAGCGTATTGTACGTTTTTATTTTTTTATATTTTTCCCCTAACAGTTTTTCAATTGAATTGTACAGGTTATAGGTCACATTAAAGGCGGGAAAAGTTTTGAAATTATTTATTGTGGTCTCGTTTTTTTATATCACAAAAACCTGGCATTTTAACAGGGATGTGTAACCTTTTTATATCCACTGTATGTCGATGTATATTGTTACTTCATCTTCTAATATTGATGAGATGCCAATGTATATTTGTACTGCTCGTTAGGCAATGATGCAACAGGAACAAGTACATTGATATATGTAAATTATACTTCTGGAGCTTTTCTCAGGTCTCCACTGAAAACAGGCTTGTACCCAGACAGACTATCCTGGTCAACAAATGTCAAATAAATAATGTTGAGGGACAGTGCAAAATACAAGAAAAATCAGGTACATTCTGCAAAACAAAAACAGAAATCTATCTAATCTTCCTTATATTTTTGCAGTGTCCCTCATTAAAAACTTTTAATTGTTAAAAAAAATGAACAGCAACAGAGATTCTGTTTTCTCCTTCGCTTCTCCTGCACAGCACTGAAGTACTATGCAAGCGTTGGAACTATGCCTCATATGCATACTCAGTAAATCAGTCTAGGGAAGAGAATGTGGAGTAAGACTGAAGTGCCCTTATAAAAACACATTTAAGGAAGGTAAGCAATTACTTCCCTAAATAATGCAATTGTATAATAGCAATAATCCACCCCTGATTGTGGGTGTAGCAGGACTTAGCCACGATTGGCTTTGTTTAATCACTTGGGCTTCGCCCTCATTATCAAACCATACCAAATGTGGGTAAACCCTGATGTAACAATGCACAGTTGTGGGATTACTACTGGAGGTTAACTGCAGTACACCTTTGTCAGTTCAGCTGATGTTTAACACAAAGTTGAACATTTGTTAACTGCACAGCGAGGTGCCAACAATCTGTATGCCATGTGATAAAAGTTGAACGGGCTATGATGTAGAAAGAGCGCTGAAGTGGTAGAAATGTGTCAATCTGTTGACCTCAATTTTAATATACAACATAAAATGCTTCAGAGAACAAAACATTTCTGCGATGTTCTGGTAATATTTTGCTATGATCATATTTTAAACTCAAAGATAGCCATCTGTTAAGTGTGGTGATGTTTTTTAATGTTTCCTATGAAAGACTTTTTTTGTAAACACCTTTACTGAATTATCACTTGTGACATAGACAAATATACATTTAAACAAAAGTAATCAAACTGTATTAACAAATTAACACCATCCTATGTTTAAACTCCACCTTAATTGTATCCCACTCAGTAGCTATATTTTCGGAAGAAACTTCGATCCTCTCTAATAGCTCCTGAATAATCTCCCACTACCCATTCCTTAAATTCCTCTCTTTTTAACAAATAGGTAGGAAAGCACCAGTGTCTCATTTTCATTTATATTTCATTATCCTGTGCTTTTATTTTAGTTATTACTGGTGCATGATCTGAAATAGTTATTGGTTGCTTATCAAGACCTTCAATTAAATGCAAATGTTCTTGGTTTGCTATGGTAGTCTTGACAGAAAAAATACACATCACTACTGTGACATACAGCATGCCAAATACAGTACAAACATCTGTTGCTTTAAGGGTACTTTTTTTTCCCTCCAGTTAAACTGCAAAACTGTAAACTTGAAAAAAAAGTTTACATCCACAAGCTACCACTTAAATACTTATAATCCTTGTGGTTAAGAGACAATTTACATGTTTTGCTTACATGCTGCACTGTTCCTCTTCTAGCATTCTGAATCTTTCACTATGTGAAACATGAAAGAAGCAGTTTTAAGAGGGGAATGTTTAGATTTCTTTTTCTTCACGCTAGAATCATTTTATCATCATAGCATTTCAGTCTTCTGACCACTTGAATTTACCCACACTAAACAAATGATAGCAGAACATGTTGTGACACTAATGCCAATATTATTACATTTCAGATCTGAAATACATGCCTATTTTCTGGTACGAACCCAGCCAACCAGCTTCTTTTTGAGAAACGAAGTAGCCAAAGAAATCCTATGCAGGCATGTGTACAGTGTGCAAACTCCACGCACAGTGTGGTGAGCTCGACAAAACCGGGACCCTAAAATTGTGATGTATAAATCTTAACCAATGAGAAGTCTTGTAATCCCAACAGTTCTATGCCATCTATATTAACATATTTAAAACTGAACCATATTAACATATTTAAAACTGAACCAGCAAAAAAGCTATAAAACACAAGTGGTTGAGGCACTAGCCACAGACAAACAGCTTGTTCAAATTTAATTGGTTTGTTGACTGGGTGGGTTGACCTAAATAGGCCCTTCTAAGTCGCATCTTTGGAACAAATCACAATGAACATTAGTGTTTTAACATGTACTTTAGGTACTTGCGTATTATTGCAACCAGATTTCTAAACCCGTGTAGTTTCTGATGTTATTGTGAACCGACTGTATAGTGAAGTAAAAAGGGGTGCCTGAAGTCTAAATCGCATTTTCTATTACCTTGCTTCTGAAACACTAACTGGAATAATGACCATAGTCCTCGTCCTTGGTAGATAACTTCAGCCAAAATAACATGAGCATGGCAGAATAAAGAATGCCAGATTCCTACATCTTTCACAAAGTTGCAAAACAGTACTTATCCCTTCACATACCCCTTTTTACTGAAGCAGAAAGTAGTTTTGCGATCACATTACTATTTACAGCAGGTTACAAATCTGGTGGCGATTTCATGCAAAATATGATGAGCAGACCTGAATAAATTATGCCTGATTCGGCAGAGGAAAAACGGCTCATTTCCAAGCCGCTTTGCTTTCTCTGAATGTAGTAGCACACAAAGGTGATCTGAACTCACCCCTATGCACTCCGATGTCTGTAAATGACAAGCCATCATTGAAATGTGTAAGCCCTTCAGCGAAACTCCTAAACTGCTAAGCTGAAGACACAGACACACACACACAGAAATATAAGGCCAAGATCTTCCAGTGGCACACACACACACTTCAGATCGTTTCTAAAAAGCCTCAAACAGAAAGCCGAAATCACTGCTTCCCAGTACTCTCAGAAAAGCACCAGCCTACAGTTCCACTGCAAAGCACAACACAGACAGAAAGCAGTAAAGGACGCTACCCGGTAAAACGAAATCTTCAGTTGTTCCTCTTCCTACATGTCACTCCCAAAGTGGCAAAACAGCAGTTAAGAATTAACACACCCCTTTTTACTTAAGAAGAAAGTCGTTTTACGATCAGATTACGAGTTACAGGAGGTAACAAAATCTGGTTACGATAATACGCAAGTACCGTTAACCCAACTTAACAGGTCTGTTCATTACTTGTAGATTGAACATTTGTAAATAAGAAGTTATGTACCTACCATAACGTTCCATGTTAGTTGTCTTCTCTCGCCTTCTTTCTTGCTTGATGGGTTCGGAGCCGATCCCTCGGCTCCGACTCGGCACTTGCTAAGCTCGAGAGTCACTTTTACCAGCTCGAGGCAGCCCCATATCCCATGATGCAAGGCGGTAAGTACCCAGATCTCGTTTGATGACAAAGGGCAATAGCACCAAGCAAAAAAACACTTCCCAAAGGAAGAAAGAAAACTTACAGGATGGAAGAAGGACCAGGTCTGAAAGGTCTTCAGCATAATAATTTCTTATAACAAGGTCTGTCCAGGCCAGGGGAAGGAGGAGGGTCGCAAGAAAGAAGGCAGAGAAGACAACTAACATGGAACGCGTTATGGTAGGTACATAACTTCTTAATGTTAAGTTGTCAATCTCGCCTTCATTCTTGCTTGATGGGACCGTCCCTAGCACCTCTATCCTGGGTGGCTCAATGGAACAAACTCTTGAGGACAGTAGAGCCAAAGCTGGCTCTGTCCCTGGAGGCCAAGTCCAATTTGTAATGGGAAACAAAAGTGTGAGGAGTGGCCCAAGTGGCCACTGCACAAATAGTGTCTAAAGGAAGTCTAGCTTGAAAGGCTGTAGAAGTAGCTAAGCTCCTAGTTGAATGTGCTTTAGGTTTTGAGCACAGCTGTTTTCCCCTGAGCAGATAAATTTCAGAGATGACCAAAGAAAGCCATCTGGACAAGGTCACTTTAGAAACAGGAAGGCCTTTTTTATTATCCGCATAGGAAACAAAGTTGATCAGATTTTCTAAATTTTTTTGTTCTGTCCAAATAATATCTAAGTTGACGGTGGACATCAAGATAATGTAGCTTTTGTTCAGCTCTGTCTGAATAGTTTGGGAAAAATACAGGGAGATCAATGGATTGATTCAAATTGGTCTTTGAAGCGACCTTAGGCAAAAAGGTTGGATTAGTTCTCAAAGATACTCTGTCTTTGAGAAAAACCAAATAGGGGGGTCGAACCGATAGAGCATGAAGTTCAGACACCCTCCTGGCTGATGTAATAGCCACTAGGAATAAAGTTTTCCAAGAGAGAAATTTCAGGGAACAAGAAACAGCTGGCTCGAAGGGGGGAAGAATCAAGGATGTCAGCACTAAATTTAGATCCCACTGAGGAGGAGGATTCCTGATTGGAGGCTTTAGTAGGAAAATTCCTTTCAAGAAGGCCCTGCAGAGCCTATGGGACATAATATTATGATCTGCTATCCCGACATGAAAATTGGAGATAGCAGCCAATTGAACTCTGACTGTGGAAGAAGAGGAGCCTGCATGAAAAATCTCTGCTAAGAAGTCCAGGACTGCCTGAACAGGGGCAGTGAAAGGATCAATATTCTTGGCCTTAGCCCAATAAGAGCAAGCTTTCCATTTGCTTGTATAAATCCTCCTGGTAGAGGATTTTAACGAAGCTACTATGATGTCTCTAACTGGGTTAGAGATCAAAGGAAGCCTGGCTAAGGAAGGAAGTGGAGCAACCATGCTGTGAGGTTGAGAGAAGGGATAGACCGGTGCAGCTGACCCGATTGGTGAATCAGAAGATCTGGCACTGGGTCCAGATGCCACGGCTGCACCAAAAGGTGATGATGGAGGAACGGGAACCAAACTTGTCGAGGCCAGTAAGGGGCAATGAGAATCAATTTGGCTCTCAAAGCGGTAGCTTTCTGGATAACTTGAGGGATCAGAGGAAATGGAGGAAGGCATAAAGAAGTCCCTGGGGCCAATCCTGGGTCAGAGCGTCTCTGGGGGGATGGCCTGGTAGAGGGAAGAGACAGAAGAAGTCTGGACATTTGCTGTTTTGGGGAGTAGCAATAAGATCGCAACATGGACGACCCCATTCCAGAAAAATCTCTTCCGCTATAGATTGCTTGAGAGACCACTCGTGAGGCATGAGAATAGCTCTGCTCAATCTGTCCACTACAATGTTGGTTTTCCCAGGGATATGCGTTGCTACCAGAAACCGATGAGAGGAGATCGCCCATTGCCATAGTCTGAGCGCTTCTCGACACAAGGGGTAGGACTTGGTTCCGCCCTGTTTGTTGATATACCAAACTACAGACATGTTGTCTGTGTGGACTGCAATTGTCCCTACGGGAAGAAAGTCGTTGAGGGCTTGCAACGTTAAAAGCACTGCTCTCATCTCCAGGACATTTATGTGCAGATGGTACTCGAACGGTTGCCACGTCCCCATGAACCATCCTGCCCTGATAATGACCCCCACCCGATCAGGGAGGCATCCGTGGTGACAGTGGCTATCGGGGATGGGGGTACAAAGTACCTGCCTTGGTGAACCTGAGGAGATGTGATCCACCAAGCAAGATGATCTTTGCAAGTCTGTGTCACCAGAATCTGGTGACGATAGGAAGTTGTTGGTATGACCACTGTGTGAACAGAATCCACTGAAGAAGGCGCATGTAGAATCGAGCCAGGGAAGAAGAGTAATGGCCGCAGCCATGAGGCCTAATACCTTTAGAACCATTCTGGCCTGTACTTTCTTGTTGGCCAGAATGATCCTGACATGACTCTGAATGTCTGAAACTCTTTGATCTGTAAGGGTAGCTGACATCCGAACAGTGTTTAAGTTTGCGCCTATGAAGGTAATAGACTGGCAGGGCGATAAGGATGACTTTTCAAGTTGATCGAGATGCCCAAATGAGAACAAAGATTTATTGTGTAATCCCTGGCTTGTATAAGCTGATGCCTGGTGGTGGCTGACAGGAGCCAGTCGTCGAGATACGGAAACACCTGGAATCCTTGACGTCTCAGGTGAGCCGTGACCACTGCCATGCATTTGGTGAACACTCTGGGGCTGTAGTGAGACCAAAGGGCAGGGCTCTGAACTGGAAATGACTGGACCCCAGCCGAAGCGGAGAAATCTCCTGGAGCGTCTGTGAATTTTGATGTGATAGTACGCATCCTGAAGATCTATTGAGCACATCCAGTTGTCCTTCTGTAAGAAGGGCAGAATTGACTGAAGAGTGACCATTCGGAATCTTGTCTTCCTCACAGACTTGTTGAGTCTGCTGAGATCCAATATTGGTCTCCAGTCTCCCGTCTTTTTGGGGACCAAAAGAACCTTGAGTAGATTCCGGCTCTGAATGGTCTGTTGTAACTGGCTGAATGGCTCTTTTTTGCAGTAGTTTTGAGACTTCTAACTCTGCAATTTCCCGGTGGTACATCTGGAAGGGAATTTGAGGGGAAAGGACTTTCCTCGAAAGGAATTATGTAACCCTTGGATATGATCGACTGTACCCATCTGTCTTGAGTGAGGGAATGCCAGGCTTCTGGGTACAGTGATAATCTTCCCCCGACTGCCTCCAAGGAGGGACAGCCGGGCAACATCTCAGGGATGCTGAAAGGGCTTGTCAGAGAGAGGCTCTCTGTTTCCCTGGTTTGTGGGACCCCCTCTGCCTCTAGAGCGTCTGTTGTTGTTACCCCTCTGCCTCTAGGGGTAAACTGACCATGTGAATCCGGGCGTGACTCCTTGGGATTTATGGAACCACATTTTTCCACCTTTCTGTCCTTTGGGATAAGGTCTAGAAGGGGTGGAAAAACGGACTCCTACAGCAGAAAGAGTCTTGCCGTCCTGCTCGCACCTGGTCAAAGTTTCCTTCACCTGAGGGCCAAACAAAGCTGACCCATCAAAGGGAGAATTTGTGAAGGACGCCTTGAAGGGATCTGCAAAGTCACATAGCCGCATCCAGGCTTGGCATCTAAGAGCCACACCTGTACCTGCGGCTCTACTCGCTCCATCAGCAGCATATGATATTAGCCGCATGGAGGAGTTTGCAATGGAATTAAGGGTTCCTAGCTGCGAAGCAATTTTTCTTGAGCTCCTGCAGCTGTAGGATCCTGTACTACTTCACCCAGCTCCTTAAGGATATCCCTCTGGAGTCTGGTGAAGTGACATAGGTAATTCAGCGAATGCATAGCAAAGGTCGCTGAGGAAAACATCCGCTTACCGTACCTATCCATGGTCGTAGAGTCCTTATTAGGAGGATGGACGGGTACGGAAGGATCTGCAAGTTCCTTCTTGGTGGCAGCAGCCACCACCATGGCATCAGCGGGGACACCCTTAGTGAGGAATTGCTTGTCACACGGGGCAGTGATAAATTTTGAAGGCCTCCTAGGGACTGGCTCTACAGAGTCAGGAGCTGCCCACGCCTTTCGGGCAATAACCTGCATAAGGGGTCGAAGGCGGAGACACCCAGGAGGTGGAGGGCCGAGATCCAAACGCCTCTAGGTATACTGACTCATCCTCAGAGGGATTATTGGTGGGCCAGTTTCCCCTCTGTTTAAGGAGTTCTAGTTTGTCTGAGAAGGAGACATCCTCAGAGGGGGATCTAGGGGATCCCTCTGACTCATCAAAGTCAGTATCTGAAGTGACAGACTCGGGGGAGTCTACATGTTTCCTCTTACAAGTCCTCTTCCTAGGAGGATCTCCCGAAACATCAGGAGAATCCTCGGAAGAGGGGGAAATTCCCAATGGGGAAACCTGAGGCGGAGGATCTCTGGGTCCTGTAGCAAGAGAAGTGGCAGAGATGTCAACAGGCACTATAGAGGGAGGAGCTAAGGGAACAGACTGCTGACTGATACCAGTGGCCAGCACACTCTTCATCACCTCGAATGCTCCCCTCCCAGGCAGGTCCGAGAGAACCCGTTCTGAAGAACTAGGAACTCCAGGGACCACCGAAAGGGAAGTCTCCGAGGCAGATGTCGGAGCCGAGCTCACCAAGGCCGAGGCTCCAAGGGGAAGAGCGGGTTCGGACAAGGGTCCGATGCCACTCACCCCCTCGGAGGAGACCATGGAAGCCCGACCACCGAATCCCTCTAAGGAAGGTCTCGAAGAGGAGATAAGAGTAGAGGCTGAAGGAACAGAAGGGGGTATCTGTCCTCCAGCCGTAGCAGTAACCATTCCCGAAGACTCCAACTCCAAGCTCTGGGGTAGAGTTGAAGGAGGAACTGTAACGGGGTGTGGACCAACAGTCGTCTGTTGAGACGGACTATGTAACATTTGGGCCAGTGCCTGTGATTTAAGTAATCTTCTGACCACTCTCTCTAAGTCATGGTCTGAAAGTCTGGATGACCTTGAAGATCGGCTCCGATGGTTCCGTTCCGAAAGGAGAGGTGAAGCCGGAGCCGAAAGTATCGGCTCCAAAGAAGGAGACCTCGACCTCTTCCTGGAATGAGCCATCGGAACCGATGAAACTATAGACCCTGTCGGAGCCGACAACTTATCGGAGCCGACAGGAAGCCTCGATGCATCGGCTCCAGCCGGAGCCGATACAGCCACAAAAGTAACGGTGTCGGAGCCGATCGGAGCCGACACCGATGCCTGTGCCACATGGTGGTCGGAACCGATCGGAGCCGACACCGAAGTGGTCGATGCAGAATCGGCACCAATAGCCATCGGTGCCGAAGGCTTAGTTAAGCCAGAATCGGCTCCAGCCGGAGCCGATCTCGACTCAGAACGAGTCGGAGCCGAGGCCGCAGGCTTTGACACAGAAGCCTGGGCCTTGGAAGATTTGGCAGATTTAGATGGAGCCGACTTAGCCGGAGAGCCCTCCGGCTTAAGAAGGCCCCTAAGTATCAGTTTGTTTCTTCTTTCCTGCAGGACTCTCTGGCTGAAGGAATGACAAATAGCACAGGAGTCCTGCAGGTGAAGAGGCCCCAGGCAATACAGGCAAGAAGTGTGACCGTCTGTCAGAGACATCTTCTGACAGCACGAGTCACACTTCTTAAAGCCTGAGACCCTCTCTTTTGACATGGTGAAAGACAACACACCCACACACCAGTCAAAGAGTTAAATTAAATTAAATATACCAAAAAGGTATAAGTAGACAAACACACACACACACCCTAACAGGGGGGGGGATGGGATGGGTAAAGTTTGACTAAAAAATAAAAGGAGACAGGTAAATTTCTGTCAGAAAATCTTTAAAATTAACTTAAAACTAAAATTTAAAGGGTTTTTAGTAAAGAGGGGCTAAAATATCAAGTATTTTAAACACTTACCAGGAGCTGGTAAAAGGAGGACCTCCTAAGCGAAGCGGCAAACGAGATCTGGGTACTTACCGCCTTGCATCATGGGATATGGGGCTGCCTCGAGCTGGTAAAAGTGACTCTCGAGCTTAGCAAGTGCCGAGTCGGAGCCGAGGGATCGGCTCCGAACCCATCAAGCAAGAATGAAGGCGAGATTGACAACTTAACATTATATTTTGCTTAAATACTGGATGACTGTCATGCATCAAAGTTCAGCAAATTGTAATAAACTGGCAGTTTACACTACATTTAAACTTCAGAATTTAAACAGAGAGAAAAAACATGTATATATCACACAATGCATTTTTAAATGGTTATCTGACACAGCACATTTACAATACAGAACTGCATATTTGTAATCAGTGTGTTGATGATTTTCTAAATATGAATAAATCATACTTGGTGATGGGGACATCATCTGCAAAACTGACCTGTTTTTGGTTGTGTTTCCACTGATCAATATATATTGTAATTTCTTCTGCAGCAGGTTGCTAGAGACCACAAATCATTTGAATTTGCTTTTGATGATTGGTACTTATTTTGTGGTTCACTGTACTGTTATCTCCTGTCTACCCTGGTTTCAAAGAAAGATGCTGTTTTCTAAAGGCAGACTTACTATATCCAAGAAATAGTACACTTGTGATGCAAACTTGCCATAATGGCAGATGTTCAAATTAGGTCTGCTGCAGTCATCACATTATGGAACTCTGCCACTAGGTAATGTTTGATATCCAGCCAGACTTTCACAGCTCAGCACCTTTCTTCCTTGTTCAGTCTGACGTCACCTTCACCTCAGATGTCCTCATGTACTTGGTAATAGTGGTTCACCTCAGATGTCCTCATGTACTTGGTAATACAGGTGATGTCCACCCTCACTACCTTGTTCTTTTTTCTCCCCTGAAAATAGAGGAGACCACCTTCAGTTTGCCTATGCATCCAGATGTGTAAGGCTCTCTTTCCTATGATATTAGACTAACAAAAAAGCAAATGGGAAGGCAAGGATAAGGACTAGACTTAAATTCAATAAGCAGTGGGAAGGGAAAATGGGTAGCCACCTTAGCCCTACCCCAAGGAGGAGGAGAGGGGATGAAGGGAGGGATTTTGCAACAGTGACCACACTCACAAATTCTACAATTAAGGTAACTTGACAACACACGTGCGTTATGTTCTTTGTGTTGCAGTCATCAAATTAGAGGTACTCTAAAAGTGACCCCAGAGAGTCTGGAAGGTAGCTACAGGTTATTATGGGACAAAAGCATTCCTTTCAGAATGACTAAAGTGAGGCCTGCCTTTCTCCTAGAAATCATATCTAATCACTAATGTCTGAAAAATATTTATAGAGGACCAAGCGGCTGTCAACAGAATACCCTGAACACTAGCCATATTTAAGTCATCAGTAATGGCTGTATCCCTGATGGAATGTGATTTAAATTTCCCTTGAAGGGGTTTATTATGAGTTTTATGGCAAAAAATAAACACTGGGCTAACCACTGAAATAGTCTGGAGTCAGACAAACCATTTTTAGTTTTAACAAAGGCTACAGAGAGTTGCCATGATTTCCTACGGTCTTTACTCCCATCCAAGTAGAGCCTATAATGTCAGTGGGCACCTAGAATGTAACATTCTTTTGTCCTTATTCTTGGGGAAAAGAATGGGATGTCAGACATCATGATTCAGAGCCATTTTTGTTATAACTTTGGCCATAACATAGGGGTTACTGAGTAGGGTGACTGTCCTTGTGAGAGACAAAGTAAGGCAGTTTGGACATCAAGGCTTGTAATTCAGATGCACAGCTACACTGTTTTCCAGATCATGAATTTCAGGGATGCAAATTTATCAACCAGAGGAGGAGAAGTGGATAGCAATTAAGAGTTGAAAGACTATCTAGGAGGAAAAGAAGGCAAGAGTCAAGTGGGATAAGTTGATCCTTAGGAACAACTTACCTGATCTGAAGGGGTATTTCAGAGCTACACAGTTAAGACTTGTATACATAACAAAACCAGAAAGCTATAATTCAAAGTGGAAAGGGATGATGATTCACACGGTGGGATCTTCAGAAATAAGGAGAGACCAGAATTTTGGATGTAGATCCTTAAGGAGATTAACTATAATTATACAGAATATTATATTCATAAAGTAGCAGAAAACATTCTAAGAACTAAGCCAACACGGGAATGGAGAAAGGAGATTTTGCCAACAGGGCCGACTGCAATTAGGGGTACAGATAATGGGCAAGAGGGGGGCTGAAATTTTCTGGAGAAACCTGGCAAAGGAAACAAGGTATTGGGAGCAAATAAGACAGAGAAAGGTAACAGAATAGGATGAGGCCATGAATTAATTTGGACTGAAGGATATAGATTCCCTTCGCTGTCAAGGATTGATATCAAAAAATAGGCAAAGAGAAAGAAACAGGGGGATCCTAAATAAAAGGCCAGCACTGGTAAAGGTTTTAGTAGAATGTAGAACAGAAACGGATATTAAAAAAAGGGATATTAGTAGGACATATAAAACATTGCATAATAAAAACAAGAATCAGAGGAGATTAGAAAGGATTGGGAAGAGAGATTGAATAAGCAATGCAGAACGGAATGACAGGAGGATCTATGTATGGCTTCCAAATATGCAACAAAGGCTAGAAGATTTAGGATCTTTGCTTGGAACGGTTTGCATTAGTATTTGTATATCCCAAGCAGACACCAAAGAATTTTTCCTCAAGTAGACTGCAAACTGTGGAGGAGTGATTGGGAGCAAACAGGTAATCTGGAACATATTTTTGTGAGTGTAGTGAGTTGGCAGACTTTAAAAATTCTATGAATTAACTATGTAATGCTTAACTGACAAAGAATGCATAGATTATAAGCTATGTATAACTTTTGCAAATGAAAATATGTCATCATGGTTTGTTTTCATTTGTAAAACTGTATAATTGTTTATGTCTTAAGTGATAATTCAATAAATATGTTTCCAGTTTAAAAAAGAAATTCAATGATGCAGTACCTGCTGGCCCATAGGGTGGCTGGGTCAGTTATTCCAGCTTGAATCTGAGATCCTACTGTCTTGCCTAAGAGGTCTACAGTGTAGCTTATCCTTAGTAAATTGCTTTAATTGGTAGTCAAGATGCCAGGGGAGGCTGCAGAGGCAGTCAAGCCAAAACAGCTGAAAGGAGCAACTTTATCTAAGTGTAAACTATGTAGTACAGAAAAGCTCAGGAGGATATTGAAGAACCACGGTAACATTCACTCATGTAGTGAACAGGTTCTTCTTTTGGCATCATGGCTAGGTAGGACTTTCTTGCACTTGGACTGCTCACATCCCATGATTTACAGCACACTGTTAGAATAAAGGTGCCCCAAAGGAACGAGACTAATATCCTCCAACCAGTCAGATTCAGTGGGGCCTGGTTGGGGTGTAAGAGTGCTCCAACCACTGTATCAAGGGGTTCACAGAAGTTCACAATGGAGAAAGGATATTTTGCCCAACGAGATGACTGCAACCAGGGGTACACAAAGAATGCAAGCGGGGGGCTGGAATTTACTGGAGAAAACTGGCAAAGGAACCAAGGTTTTGGAAGCAAATAACTTGTGAGTGAAAGTTAATAGACTGGGATGAGGGCCAAGATGATGTTTGAAGTGCAGGGCACAGACTGCTTTCCCTACCAAGGAATGATATCAAAGTATAGGCAAGACAGAAAGGGCTAGAGGAATCTTAACTGAAAGACCAGCTCTGGTAGAGTTTTTAGTTGAATCTAACACAGAAGCTGATGTTAAAAAAGGGAAAATTAGTAGGTCATATGAAATACAGAGTGATAACTATAAGCATCAATCAGGGGAGGTTAGAAAATATTGGGAAGGGAGATTGGAAAAGCAATTGACAAAGAAACAATGGAAGGACATCTCTATAGCCCCCATGTATGCCACAAAATACAGAAGGGTTTAGTGTTTATGTATACCTGAAACAGGCTTCAAGGAATTTTTCCTCAGAGAAACCGCAACTGCTGGGGGTGTGACCGAAAAAAGGAGGTAACTGGGAACATTTTTGGCGTTCAATGAGTTTGGCAGATTTTGAAAAATCCCGGGTTAGTTTCAGGCATTGAATGGAACATGCATCTAACAGCTGAACATCGAACCCTATCCATCGAACATTCATTCACAGAATGCTCATTTCATCGATGGGGAAAGTAACTAGTTGACCACCACTTTCCCGTTTGCCATTTTCCCCCACTGCAGTATGATCTTGGAGTTGGTAATATATAGCTGGGGGAGGGTTGAAATATTGTGCTGGGGTACATGGGGAACTGGTGGACAACTAGTTACTTTCCCTGTCAATGAAATGAACATTCACTGAATGAATGTTCGATGTTCAGCCGTTCAATGGAAGTTCCATTTGATAGCTGAACATAGACCCAAAATTCCCTTCAGTGCACTCTTGTCAGAAGTGTTGGGGAAACATCTGGCTACAACTAAGGAAATGATTCCTTTGAGCTGGGGAACATGATCTAAACTGTGTACATAGTAAGGCCTTACTAAGTTTAATGCTACAGGCTGCAAAAAAAGAAATTATTAGAAATAAAACCTAATAAAGTCCTGAGCATATTAAAAGGAGATAAAAGAACTACAGCAGAGATTAAAAAGGGGAGGGAGCAAATTACATAGAAATAAATAGAATTTGTGGAAACATTATGGGCCAGATTCAAAAAAGCCTACACTAAGTGTACACAATACATATTCAAGAACATTCTTAACACATTTTTGTGCTTTCCAGTCATTCAGAAAGATTACACCAAGTATACATGCAGCCAACACTTTCTGGTAATCTTTATGAATCCCTGTCAATATTTAAAGTTGCAAGAATATCAGTAGGAAAACTAAAATGAAGAAGAAGAAAGTGTGAGTTATGTCTGTGTTGTCTGTTCACTCAGAACAGTGTACACTTACTTAGTGTAGGCGTTACTGAATCCCGGGGAACAAGTAGCAACAGGTTCAGGAAGAGGAGTAAGGTTTAAGGGAATGTAGGAATTGAGAAATGTATGTAATGCTGCAGTGAGTAATTAAGAAAAAATGTGAAATGTTTAATGCACATATATGACAAAATGAAAGTATTTTTCTTTTCTATTAATGCAGGTGTTCTTATACCAAGTGATAATTTAATATGTGTTTAAAGAGAAAAAAAAAAAGGAAAACAAGAATTCAAAACATACAAGGCATTAACATACACAGGACGATATCTCAAAGAAAAACAGTTTTTATTCAGATTGGAGACTATTTTGTGACTGACCAACTCAACGTGCAATCCCAAACCATGGATGTATGCACTACACAGTCTACATTGCCAGCAGTTTCAACAGGCTTGTTGAATGTCAACTAGTTCAACACAGCCAGACAAGTAGCCGCTTAGACTGTTTTACTACTGCACATTAAGTAAAATAAAATCCAATCATATACATCATTGCACAGAAAATGACCACTCCACAGACGATCAGTGCCAAACATAGCATTTAATAACAGGCTGCGAGAAAGCAGGAGGTGAAGGGGTGGAGCAGCCCCCTCCCCGGTACAGACTGTATGAGTGATAAATACTACATAAGCATTTACATAACTGTCATCTGCTGTATAGCATGAAAGAGGGACTGCTGCCCTACAACCCCTACTCTCCCCTTGCCTTGTAGCTGCTTACTACACACTATTAATAATAATGCCCAGTCACTATGGTCTAGCTATGACAACCTTACATTATTATCACAACACCTTATCATTCTTTCAATTACTTTTGTAACTTGTCTACTGAGATTGTCAGGAATCAGGGCAATTTCAGCTGTCAGTCATACAATGTATGCAAGCGGCTGACTGTGCAAGGGGATGGGGTTTGCTACGGAGCATTTGATGTGGTAAATTTTTGATATAGAAAGACTTCTGGTAAACCATTAAAATGATAACATATCTCAATTTGGATTAAAGTTCTGATGGACTTTCCAAGATCTACAACATGCAAGGAATGTAATCACTTCAGTACAGTGTTTTTCCTTAAAGCCAACTCTGCTCTCAAGCCCACCAATCAGCAAAGTCCCTGTTGTTTCTGTCCTTGTCTACAGTTTTCTCTGTAAATACTCACTCTGGCTGACAAACAGCATACATAACTAAGGCAAGATATTAACAAGATGCTTCCTGTAGACTTAAGGTTTGATTCCCAAAGTCTCCGTTTGCCTGCTGTGTGACTCTTGGCAAGTAACTTTTTTTCCTTGGATTTTTAAGTAGTTTAGCCAGGATAGTAAATACTTTTCTGTTCTCTGCTCTGACTGCAAAAAAGATTAAGTGTGTGTGATCTGTCAGAAAAGTTGAGGAGCACCATTTACTGTGTAAAACCTTTATCTTCTTAACTTAATCTTTTAGAGTTGCAACTGACCTGTGGATGCTACAGTTTTGAGACAGTTTGCCAGCCACACAACCTTTCTCTGTTGGAATAGCCTAGCCCTTATGTACATTTGACTTTGGAAGCTCCTCCCAGTCTCATACTATTTGCCCATACCAATCAGCACTAGAAGTTCAAACTTGGAAAACCATTCCTTTAAACTGTCAACACTTCATTTACCCTCTCTTTCATATATTCCTAGAATTTAATGCACACTGCAATACTCAAGAGAATTAATTTATTATCTTTCATCCCACTTTTAAACTCATCTATCTGGACATGACTACCAGTCACTTACTGCTTCTGTTTTTTTTCATTGTGAGGGAAGGAGTACAGTGACATTTCCAAGTCATCCTGGAGACAACCAATCACCAGAAAGTCTGAAAACTGTTTAAGAGCCAGCTTGGCCTTAGTACTAATATTTTGCTCCTGGTAAGAGAAGAAGCATGGGGACATTGATTCTTGACTATCTCTGACTGATTAGTGTGTAAGGGACTTCTCGGACACCCCCAGTTTTGGACCAATGTGCAGCTAGTACTCCTGCACTGAACTTTTGTATGTACTACTCAGGGTATCTACCAAGAGAAGGCTATTAAAATTACACAGACTGATTATCTCTGTTATTTGAGCTCAGTCATGGCTGTAAAGGGCCAACAGACCAGTCCATATACCCACTAAGCAAATAGCAAATACATAAATGACAATCTCCAAAAAGCCTGTTGCCTGCTTCTCAAGAGCCAGCTTGGGATTAGTGCTACCACTGGGTCCTTGCTGAGCACAGTTGCAGTCAGCCCAGAACTAGTAGCAGGTAGATAGTAGTCAACAGGTGAATCACCAATTATCATTCTTGGCAAATTTAATTTTCCACCAAGATGCCCCTTCTCCTCTTGCAATGAAACTCATCACTACTCTATTTTACCACTATTTATCTGCTTCTTGTAAATATGTACATAGCTTCCCCTTTCTCTTTGTTCACTAACTTTGACATTTCTCAGTTCCCAAGTCTTCTTGGACTTTATGTCTTTAGCACTACTACTCTCTTGCCCTGTCCTACAAAACACCTTGTGTTACACCCCTTACAATTTCCAAGGCGTACACCTTTTTCACACACTTTTCTTGCTACTCCGATTCCACTTTTCCGCTTGTAAATGTATAACTAAGTATGGTGTAAAGCTCGCACACAGTACATCTCTTTTTTGTGAAGAGTTTCTTTTACCTTTATGTTCTACTATTAGTTGCATTTGTTACATTCTTTTTGTAATTCGGGCTGAACCTGCAATTGGTCATGCTAAGATCAGTGCTCTAGCCCATTAACCAAAATGGGATAAGCAAATTGTAAAGAAATAAATTACAATAATTTCACCAATATAAGCATACACAGTATAAGCTATGCAAGTGATCTAAACGCAGGTGTAATAGATAGCTCCATAGATTAGCATGATAAAACTCTTCACTATGGCACAGGCAACCAGATTTACTAGGTGTTACATCCATTAGAGTCTGAGCCTACAGAGCCCCAATGCATTTGCACTCAAGTCAGTGTACAGTGATGTGCTTCCTTATGTGAAACAGCAATATTGTAGCGGAGATGAACAGCTGAGGGAAGAAGGGGGTGTTTCCAAGGTAGAGAGGATAGGCTTTCCCTTGAGTACCAGAAAGCTGGTACACTCTTTACTACCTGGCTCTCACCAGGGAAGGAAGGCTGACTGGGATTCCAGACATGAATAAATGGGTCCTAGCAACCTTGTTGTCTAACCTGGCAGTGCTCTCACCACCCCTTGAACTAATGGGCAGATTAGCTTTAAGCAGGGGAGCCATCCTACAAGGTCCTCTGAGAGCAAAAACAATTCAGATGAAACACACTAAATATCAGCTGTATTAGCAACATACTGATATGAATGCACTACACATTTTGAACGGTTAATCCATAAACATGGCATTTATGTTCTGTGGATATGATCTGTAGTCACTTATGTTCACTAACTATGACACCTGCTTTCAGTATTACAGTTACTTTAGAAATTCTTGTGGTAAACCAGTACTATTTAGCTGTGTGCACACATAATGTCATATTAAATTATCAGAGCTTTTATTCCCAGATGTCCTCCTCATATAAACAATTTACCCAGAAGGGATTCCCCACCATCAAAGTGAAAAAAATATATAAAAATAATTAAATACAGTCTACTAATTTAACAACTGTAAATTAGCACAAGTGCAGGTCTCAAGACTGCAATGATGGAAAAAAAATGTGAATGCATGTGCATGAAACAAGGTAAATGTATGCATTTTGAACTGGACACGTGTGAAAAGATAATGATGTGATTGTATTCTCACGCATACGCATACTGGAGACTTAAGGTGTATTACTTTACAAAGGTGCAATCCGAAGTGCTTGTAGAAGTAAGGGGGAAGTAACAAAAACATACCCAAACCAGAACGTCAGTGGTAAATCTGGACTTATGAGGATGGTCTAGCTGAATGTTTACGAATACTGATCTGTCCCAACAACACCTCTTCAGAATGCTAGAAGTTAGTCGTATAGTCCACTTTTAATAAAGGAATTGAAACGTGGTGTTTCTTGTTCTCTATTCTCTCCGGCAGGCTTCAAATAGGGCAGGCTGAGAGCAGCAACTGTATATGAATATGCTGAAAAAATGTGCACGGAGCATTAAGTCCTTTATATTTAGAAAAGAGCTGCCTGTCCCCAGGAAAAGTACAAGTGACTGTTGTATAATTTAGCCTGTTTTCTCAAGGTAAGTAAGAGTTAAGAAAGAATAAGTTCTAGAGAACTGTGGGTCTCACCTAGACTATAGCAAGGTTTTTGTGACGTTATTAAAAAAAAACCTTCATTTTCCCTGTGTAAAACTGTGCAACCTGTTAATCCATGTGTTTTGCTTAATCATAAGTAATGTACAGTTTTACAGTAAAGGTTGTTGTTAGCTTGTTAATGAAGTGTTCAAGAGTATTTACACAAGGTCTACTGAAATACGACTGGTGACATCTGCCCTATAAAGAGACAAAACTTTGCAAGAGCTATGACAATCGGGCAATGCCAATGGCATATTTTAAATTACCTACTAAAGCGTTGTTGCCTCACAGTAAGACGCTGTCTGGTTTGATTCTCAGCTAGAGCTTCTTCTGCGTGGAGACATGCGTGAATGGGTGTACCTCGTTGAAGGTTGTGCGTCAGGGGCAGGTAACTATGCACGTAAAAATCAACTACCAATCATTAGCGGACCGGAGTTCCACTGTGGCGACCCCTAACCGGGAAAAGTCGAAAGACAACAACAACTAACAGCTTAAGTTTCTAGAATCACCTAAATGGTGCCAGAGAGGCAGCAGAGAAATAGAAACAGGGGCAGTGGCACTGAAGAATTAACTCTCTCTCCTGGGAATTAGTGTGTGTACAAGATTAAAAATTGCGAAAAACAAGATCCATTTACTGGCAGTGAAGACAAAATTACAAGGCCCCGTGCAGTCTGGTTATAAAGCATGCAACTGTTACCTTACCTGTCATGGCAGAAATGATTCATACCTCAAGACAGCAGTGGTTAAATGCCTTTCACTGTTAGTCAAAATGCCAACAAACATACAAATCAGATAACAGAACCTCAATAAAAACTAACGTTTATTCACTGCATAACAGATAAGTATGTAAAAATCAAAACTTTTAAAATGCTTCTAAATACAGAGGATATAAAAAGTGTACACACCCCTGTTAAAAAATGCCAGGTTTTTGTGATATAAAAAATGAGACCACAATAAATAATTTCAAAACTTTTCCCACCTTTAATGTGACCCATAACCTGTACAATTCATTTGAAAAACAAACCAATCTGTTCGGGGAAAAATATAAAAAAAAAAAATGCAACCAGCTTATTGTACATTTTTTATTTTTTTTATAATTTTTACCCAGATTTGTTTTTCAAATGAATTGTACAGGTTATAGGTCCCATTAAAGGTGGGAAAAGTTTTTAAATAATTTATTGTGGTCTCATTTTTTAGATCACAAAAACCTGGCATTTTAACAGCGGTGTGTGTACACTTTGACTTTTTATATCCACTGCACATCACAAAACCACACGACTCCCAGAAGGTAATTGGCACTTCTTAGAGTGGTAGACAGCAGCTGTGACGGAAACCAGGAGATTATTAAAGAAATAGGCCTCCAATGAAATACTTGCAAGGATGGGGTGGGGGGTTAGGAATCTACAACAGATAATGGTAAGCCAGTACGTTATCCACTGAGAAAGTCAAAGAATTGAGGACCTTGGTGTAGGAGCAGTCTGGTGAAATCACTAAAAATGGCTTATGGCTGGCCAATGCATGGTTCTGGCACACCAATACAACTCCACTGCAGGGATAGATTGGATACTTGTCTTGGTTGTTCTCAGCAAAGATGAAAAAATGGTGGCCTCCACTGGGGAAATGATTAAGAGATGGAGAGAACACTTTGAGAATCTCTGTAATCTGGCATAGGTTCATAGATAGAGGTTCACAGATTAGTACTAGGCTAATTGCCCTGGTGGGCCATTTTAAGCCTAGCCAGTTACCCCATGTGAGAATCGAACCCTGCACCTTGTGTCTGCAAGGTTAACACCTTAACCATTATGCCAATCTCCCACCCCCTACAGAGAGTCAGTGGTTACTTATACTTTGGACAAAATACTATACAGAAAGAAGAAGCAGACACTTTAATGGGTACCGAGATTAATAACGAACAGTGAAGCTAAATCTTGTAAGGATCACAAGCTCATAGCAAGGAGGCAGACTAAAGAAATGGAACAGGATAAAGGCCATATCAAAGTTACATACTATAACCGTGGAAGGATCTAGCCTTTCAGCAAAAGAACGGATCCACAAGTGTACTTCATATGTTAAGCACCAGGAGGTTTTTCTCCATGCAGCAAGTGATGAAGCACACTAGAAAAGATAAAATATTTGGTGTGGGAAAAAAAGGGGGAGAGAACTTTTGGGAACTGAAATCTCTTCAGAGAGAGCAACCATTACAATCAACAGGGAAAAGGTAATGTGTAGAGCAAGAATGTGTGACACTTATGTGGCAGGCAAACAACAGAATGATGTACATATCTTATTTTAAAATTTACAGTTAGTAGAACTGTCGTGTTTTAATGACTGAGCTGAAAACATACAGCACAGAACAGTGACAGATCTGATTCAAAATCTACATCAAATAGTGTTGCTTTACAATACAGTTGGTAATATCACAACCAGAATATGCAAAACACTCCTATGGGCCATCTACAAACATGAAAGCACTAGACATTTAAATTAGGATTGTGTCAACCTCCCTCCCACCCTCCCACCCTCCACCCATCAGAATACACAATCTGGAGTGAGGGGGTAGTACCTAATGACTTACACAATTCCACAGCTAAACATAAACACGTTCTTTTGTGAGGAATTAGTGCCAGAAGCAGATGGTGAAAGCAGATCAGTTTCTGCAAATAAAGACACTGCAGGGATTAAACAGCTCTTGCTATATTAAGGGTGTGGAAGTGGATGAGATCAGTTTGTGTGGAAGGCTAGGGCAGTGTCTTGGAACTAGCACATTACAGCACTGGTTCCCACTTTGAAAGAGACAGCACAAGGACGTGTTCCAATCACAGACATATTACACTCCTTGGACTCACTGTGAAAGCATATGCCAGTGTGTTAGAAAGCACAACATGTCAACCAGTCAAGGCACTGCATCGACAAAAGTAATGAGAATTCTCTTCTGATTAGGGAAAAAAGGATCAATTCTTTTCTCTTGTATGCACATTGACAGGGTCAAAGGATTTTGCCAATACTCTCCACATAGATTACATGGACTTTGGGAGGATTAATTGCCATGTACCCCAATATGACTTGTGAGAAATGCTACATCCATATGGGGTCCTAGGGTCATTGTTGCATGTGCCTGTTTTTAAGACAGCTGCACCCACATTCTTGGCATTAAGGTGAGCACATGCAACGTGGGTGTAGGTCCTTGCCATGGATGTCTCTCAGCTCCGCTCCCCTCCTGTTTGTGATTTTCATGAATAAGATAGCAAGGAACAGCTAAGATCGAAACAATATCCAATTTTGAGATGAAAGGGTTATATTCTTTGTTTGTAGAGGATAATGTTCTCTTAATTTCAAGTGATTCTTGCTACATGCACCTGATTCACTACTGAGTGACAAGTGTGCTGGGACAAAAAACATTATGTACTTACCATAACGTTCCATCTGTGTTATCTATTTTCATTCCCCCTTGACTGATGGGTTCGGATCGGACTCGGCCACTGCAAAGCTTGTTGCAATCCAGAACTCTCGAACTTCTCCATTACCTCAGACCTTGTTTGCAAGCAATAAAGGCATACTCTTACTACTCTATACATTTATGTGTATAACTGAAATAGAGAGAGAAAGAAGGAAAAAGGCATTGCCACATCTGGACCTGGTTGTGTTGGGCAACCAAGCTGTTGAATCCCCTCTCTCTTCTAGAATAAACCCAAAAAAGGGTTGAGGTTGGTGACAAGGGAGTCGAGGACAAATGAAAACAGACAACACAGATGGAACTTTATGGTAAGTACATAACTTTTTTTTTTTTTTTTTTATCTGATGTCAATTTTCATTCTGTCCTTGACTGATGGGACAGAGTCCCCAGCTACTTAGAACCCTGGGTGGATTAAAGGAAGGATATTTCTGAACGTGACCGAGCCAAAAGATGCCCTACCTCCGAACACCAGATCCAACTTGCAATGAGAGATAAAAGTGTGAGGGGAAGCCCAAGTTGCTGCTGAACAAATCATCCATGGAAGTTCTTGAGTGGAAAACTGAAGAGGTAGCTACATCTCTGGTAGAATGAGCCCTACTTTAAGGCAAAATAATTCCTGACTTGTTATCAAAGGAAATACAGTTAGTAAGCCATTTAGCTAATGTGACTTTAGATATAAATTAGCTCAATTTCAAGTCAGCAAAGGATACAAACAATTGATCAGTCCTTCTGATATACTTTGTTCTGTGAAGATAGAAATGTAATTGTCTATGCACATCTACCAAATGTAAAAGTATTCTCCTTTATTGGAATAGTTCGGGAAGAAGACTGACAGATTAATACATTGATCAATGTTGACATGTGATATTACCTTCGGCAAAAAAGAAGCATTGGTTCGTAAGGATACTTTATCCTTATGGAAAATGAGAGACTGAGGTTTCACCGACAACGCCTGAATTTCCGAAATTCATCTGGAAGAAGTGATAGCAATTAAAAACACGGTCTTCCAAGACAAAAATTTAAGGTCACAATCACAATCATGGGCATACTCAAAGGGTAGCAGAATTAAGGACTGCAGTACCAGATTGAGATCCCACAATGGTGTGGGATCTTTAAAAGGGGCTTTTAGAAGAATTGTGCCTCGCAAAAAGGTTTTACATAGTTTATGAGAGGCTAGTGAACGGCCATCAAATCCAATGTGGAAATCAGAAATTGCTGCCAAATGGACTCTCACTGTTGAAGAATTGGCTCTTTGGTTGAACAGCATCAAGAACTCCACCATGCGACTAAGTGGGTCTGCGAAAGGGTCTACATGCTTTTGAAAAGCCGTGTACAAATCTCTTTTGCTTTCCAGTGCAAAGTTTCCTAGTAGATGGCTTAAGGGAAGACAACAAGATATGACAAATGAGAAGGGCTAATACTGGAATTGGAGAAACCAAGCCATCAGCTTGGAGTTTGGTAGGTCCGGATGTGTCACGCCCATTGGGCGAGACAAGAGGTTTGCAGGTGGACTTGAATCCAAGGTTGGTGAACTAAGTGAAGCCATAGGAAGGGAAACCAAATCTGTTGAGGCCAAAAGGGGGCAAGGAGGATGACTCTGGTCTTCAACCTGGCAGCTTCTCTGAAGGAACTTCTGAATTAGGGGAATTGGGGGATATGCATAAAGTAATCTGTGGGGCCAATCATACAGAAGACCATCCCTCAGTGACTCACGTGTGGGGGGATTAGGGCAAAATACTTGCTGCACTTGTTGTTTACGGGAGATGCAAAGAGATTGCGGCTAGGCTGGTCCCATTTGTGGAATACTTGTTCCACCACTTTCTGGTTGAGGGACCATTTATGAGGTAACAGTATGCACCTGCTCTGCTTATCTGCTATCACACTGGATTTCCCCAGAATATGCCTTGCCAAGAGAAGGCGGTTGGAAGATATTGCCATTGCCACAACCTTAGTACTTCTCATAGGGAGAATGATCCGTTTCCTCCTCATTTGTTATTGTACCAAACCAACGACATATTGTCTGTTTGAATTGCAATCATTCATGATGGGAGAGCATCCTGAAAGGCTTGGAATGCTAAAAGAACTGCTCTCAACTATAGTACGATGATATGCAAATTGGCCTCTTCAGGGGACCACATGCCTTGGACCGTTTCCCAGGTAATGCCCCCCCCCCCCCTAGCTGGGAAGCGTCTGTGGTCACTATGGCCTTGGGCTGCGAGGGGACAAATGGACAACCTGTAGCAATTGATCTGATTGGATCCACCACATCAAACTTTTCTTGCACAACTTGGTAGTTTGTATTGGAGTGGACAAGTGTAGTTGAAGAATCGACCACTGAGAACATCCACTGGAGAATTCTCATGTGGAACCTGGCTAGTGGAACGGTTATCACTGCCACCAGTGATCCTAGAGCTTGTAGGACCAGGCGAGTTGAGACAGTGGTAGTGCAAAGTATCTCGACTTCTGATCTTAAAGTTTGAACTCTGGGAAGGTTAAGAGGCTATTGTTGACCTTGTCTCTAGTAGCATTCATATGAATTCTAGAATTTGAGTTGACTCTAGATTTGACTTCTCAAAATTTATGGTTATTCCTAACCTTGTGCAAGTGTGGATGACTTCTTCTCTTGCCATAATGAGACAATGCCTGGTCGGAGCGGTAATCACACAGTTGTCTTGACTGAGCAGCTACTACTGCTATACATTTTGTGAACACCCTGAGGGTTGTGGTGAGGCCAAAGGGCAGTGCTTTGAACTGATGATGACTAGCTTCTAGCTGGAAGCATAAGAATTTCCTGGATAACCAGTTTATTTTTATATGATAGTATGCATCCTGGAGAGCTATTGAGCACATCCTGCCATCCTTTTCCAAAAATGGAAGAATGAACTGATCCCGTGACCATCCTGAACTTTGTCTTTCAAAAAATCTGTTTAGATTGCCAAGATCCAGAAATGGTCTCCAGTCCTCTGTTTTCTTTGAAACTACAAAGAATCTTGAGTAAGTTCCGGATCCTTTCTAGTATGGGGGGACCCCCTTGGATAACTCTCTTGTTTAGCAGCTTTTGTATTTGAATGGCTGCTTGATCCCTCTGATTGGGTGGAACATCTGGGATTTTCCTGGAAATTGGAGGAGGAAGGGAAAATGGAATTACATATCATCTGGATACGATCCTCTGCACCAAAGTATCTTTTGTTATTTTTAGTCATGCTCTCTGGAGGCAATTGAGGGTCCAGAGGTGGACAATCGGGCCTCTGTTCTGAAGTGCTGGAAGGGTTTGCCCAAAAAAAGCTTCTCTGGACACTTGATGCTGCAGTCCTCCTCTGCTGTGAGGGCAACGTCTACCATTTCAGTTTCCCCCGCTGCCTCTGGTGGAAGACCCTCCATGTGTGTCCTGGAAAGATCCTCGTTATTTCTTCAACAATATCTTTCCACCATCTCAATGATTCCTCAAAAACATATCTTTGTTTGGGGCGGGGGGGTGTACACACACAGCAGAAATTGTCTTTCCATCCTCCTTATACACTTGAGGAACACATCTTTTACATTAGGGCCAAAAAGAGAGTATTTGTAAAAAGATCATTGATGAACATACACTTAAAAGGCTCTGCAAAGTCACACAAACACATCCAGGCATGTCTGCTAATGACTATGCTTGAACCCACTGCCCTTGAGGTTTTTCTGCCACATTGGAAATAAGCCTCATGGACGAGTTCCATATCAATTGAAGGTTCACCAGTTGTGAAGTGAGAGGCTCCTTCACCTCCTCAAACACGGTTCCTGCAATGGTATCTAAGAGTTCCTTTATCAGATCCTTTTGTAATCTGGTGAAATGTACCAGATAGTTCAGGGACCTCAAGGCAAAGGTCCCCGAAGTGTACAAACACTTTGTAAACCTGTCCATCACCCGCGACTCCTTGTCGGGGGTGGGGGGTAAACAGAGGAACTTTCATTCGCTAGTTCATTTTTGGTGCCTGCCGCTATGACCATGACTTCAACAGGGGAGCCCTTGAACCAGAATAGTTTGTCTTCCGGACGAGTCATAATTTTATCAGGCTTCCTTGGTATGGCCTCAATGGAGTCAGGCTCCATCCGTGCCTGCTGCTTGACCAAATAGAGGTGCTTGTTGGCAGGCGGAATCACCCTAGACATAAATGGTCTGATACCAAACACCTCCAGGAGCAGAGATTCTTCAGACGGATTGCTGGGCTTCCAGCCACCTCTCTTGTTTAGGTTTTCAAGGATGTCTGCTATTGAGATGTCCACAGGAAGTGACCACAGGGATCCTTCACCCTCCTCAAAATCTGTGTCTTCAGTGACAGATTCAGGAGAATCCAGATGCTTTCTCTTACATGTTCTCTTCCAAGGGACCTCTTCAGTGGGATAATATGGGGAGGTATCAGAAGAGGTATAAATACCCAATTGGGTGTCCTGAGGCTTTGGTACAGTCTGTCCCTGTGGGAGGGTTAGCCGAGACTCCCGATCCACAGCAGAGGAAGACACAGAACCTGAGGGGATAGGACCTGTCTGGGTCATGGAAGCTGACAGTCTCTCTTTAAAGTCCTAAAGGCGGACCTTCCTGGACAAGGATAGGAACCCAGGTCTGAAAGGAGGGCTTTCTGATCCTTGGTCCTTCCCTGCTTGGAGGAAGTTGCCTCGAGGCAGAAGTCGGAGCCGGACTAACCCTTGCCAAAGCTCTGATGTGTAGAGATGGCTGCAAAGCCCTCAGAGTAGTCAAACACTTTGGATCTGCCACGGTAGAATAGTCTATGAGAGCTCTAAAAATCTGATAGCATGGAGGATCTTAGGGCAAACTTCAGATCTGATGATACACCAATCTTTGGACCAGAAGAAGATGGGCCTGGACAACTCAGATCCAACGGCTCCAAACCTACTGAGGGAGTCAGAGAAGGAAGAGTTAGAGGTGGAGTCTTGGATATGTCAGCTTCTTGACCCAAAGGGGTATTACCCAAGGCAACTGGGAGGCTCCGCGCTGAAGGTATCTGTCTCAATGCCCTCTCCACATCTTCTACAGTGAGGGTCCTAGAAGAGTGAGAGGACTGCCTGGAAGAAGAATCCAGTCTATAAAGAAAAGGAGAAGGCATTCTCAACGGGAAAGGGTCCATTGAGGTTTACTATCAAAATGCTGAAGGTAGGGTAAGTGAACATGGAAAAGATGAATGGCAGTTGGCAGATTTCCATGCTGCCGAACGTTAACTGAACAACAGAGTTGGTATCAATGAATGCCACTGTGCACTTGCTGATAGATAGATGGTATGAGTACAGATTGCAGTACAGTGCAGACTGGGAAATTCATCCCTTTCCTACTGTAGTGCGATCTTGGAGTTGGAATATATAATTAGCAGGGGGTGTGGTGGGGCACAGCCACCCATAATGGGGTGCAGGGGGTTTGCCCCCCTGCAAAACAGTGAATTCCAGGTAGGAGCTCCTATGTGGACATCCCTTTCAATATTCAATGTAAATGTCGAATCTGCTGAACTCGTTCATCAGATTTGACATTTACACCTCATTAGCATGCATGGATTCAGCATTGGGATTTGATGTTAGAAAAGGATTTTGTTTTTAATGTCGACCTTTTGATAGTAAACCAGTCTATCGATGGGGAGTACATTGTCCTAGAAAGGAAGTCCAGTATTCTAGGAAGATCTCCATCATCTTCAGACCCTATGAATCCTTTGTTTTCGGAGACTTAGGATCTGAAGAACCCATCCAATCTGAAGATGTACTTTTTACCTTTGTCTGATCTGAGGGGGTCAGATCCAATAATTTAGTCTTCTTTTTCTTGACCAGATCTGTAAAAAAAAACTGTTGGATCTGAAGGCGGCATTTTTGAAGTGTTCTCCAAAATCTTAAAGGAAACAAAAGAGCTTTGAGATGACTGAGGCAACTTTTTGGACGTGTCTCCAGAAATGGCATCCCCAAAAAAGACAGTAAAAGTCCCTTCAAGATTAATTTATTCTTGCTTTCTACTAACACTAGGGGTTGAAGTCATGACATATCACACAACTCTCTTGCAGATGGAAGGGGCCAAGGCAGTAGACACACAAGGTTTGCGAATCAGAGAAGGGAATCTTTTGTCCGCACTTTTCACACTTATTAAAACCCACAGGTGTTCTTTTTTTTCAGCCATGTTATGACAACGGGTATAGTAACTACACAGAAGAAACTGTAAACACCACTACAAAAAGGTAACGACAAAACTGAAGGAAAGACAACTAACAAAATCATCTTTTTTTTTTAAAATGAGAAAGAGGGGAAAGGGGACTACCTACAAAAGTAGTAAGGCTATGAAAAATGGAGAAGAGTAAGGAAGAGAAAAACAGGGAAAAAGATACTAATGACCGCACCTACAGTATGCTAGTACAATAAAGAGGAAAATTAAAGAAAGATTAAAGCAGAACAACAAAAAATACAAACACTTGTCTATCGCAAGTAGCTAGAGAGTCAACCATGTGTTTGACCTGATGGTGGCAAACAAGATCTGAGGTAATAGGTAGGATGCATTGTGGATATTGGAGAATCTCAAGAGCTTTTACAGTGGCCAAGTCGGATCCAATGCCTCGGATCCGAACTCATCAGTCGAAGACGGAATGAAAATTGACATCAGATTCAGCACATTTAAACTAGAAGTACTGGGTTCTTCTGAAAAAGACTATGCAAATAAGAGGGAGCAGCTAACTACCTTAAGATACTGCTAAGTAAAGGTAGAGGGGATCAGAAAACTGACCACTAAATGGGTGGGTGCAGTGGTGGCACTACCGCATGGATTATACCAGGCTAGCTGTGAAGCAAGTGCTGAGCCACAGGATGAACCTCTCAACTTACCTGTCAGTCTACGTTCCCATTCTTGGTCATGGTCATGAGCTTCAAGTAGTGATCAAAAGGAAGTGATCACACATGTAAACCGCATAAATATGACTTCATCTCACAGTAACTGGGGTCACTCTCCGACAGAGGAACCCAGCAATCCGGGGATGGTCTTAAGAGTACAGCCATTACTCCTTTGTGTTGACAGCAGCCAGCTGATATGGTTTGAGCACCTACAGCTGGAGATGTACCAGGCACAACACATTAACAGGAGACCCTAGGGCAGATTCAGAACTTAAGTCTTCCGCTTGCTTTGGGATACCTGGAAATCCAAAAGGATTAGCTGGAGACTGTTGCTGGAGATAGGGAAACTGTGCCTATTTTGCTCTACTTTAATTTTCATGGAAGTAGGAAAATTGTACTACATTGTGAGTAAGATGGACTGAATGTGAATGACTAGGAATATTTCCAGCAAAGTGGATTCTGACCATATTTTGTTATACTTCACTGCAGACATTTAAACAATTACTGTGTGTATGTGTGTGTGTGTGACTACAATGTTCTGATTCAATATTTGCATATAAAAGTAAATTAAAAAAAATTGTATATCTCGAGAAAATACTGCAATAAAATTTAGCAAATGACATTACTACAATAATCTGTATAACTCTCTGCAGTTTGAGTTGCCTGTAAATCTTATTCTTCAGCTGGAAAAGCAATAAAATGGATTTTGAAAAAATAAAATAGAAAAAATAGGCCTCAAAAGCTGAAACCACTTGATTATGCTGTCAGCAACATAGCTGTTATCTGAATAAAAATATCTACAGTGACATAGCTGTTATCTGAATAAAAATATCTACAACAATCATTACAGTATGGCAGTGATGCTTGTACTCTGTTTTAATCTATCTTACAAAATCACATGAAGTAGTTTAAATAAGACAAAAAAATAAATGTCAAACTGAGGTAAGCCTTAAAACAATGCAAGTGAGGGGAGCAGCTACCTTACAGCTTTATGAAAATATGTATTTTAGGCAGAGAGTTAAGCTAGGAAAGCATTACAACAGGCTCAGAAAAAAAAACACTGATGGCAAGTGATATAAAAAGGGCGTGTTTGTGGCCTGTCATTGAACAACATAAGACACTATTACTGGATAACATCTGCTTCTCTGACGAAGAAGAAAATTTGACCATTAAATACCAGAATCAGGTAACATCACGCAGTGTTAAGTGCTGCAAAGACTTGTCATACACATTTAACTTTTTGCACAGCTGAAATGCATGCCTAAACATTAATAAAGTTCAAAGACTTCAGTGGTAGCAATGTTGCATCTCCTTTATCCCACATTTCTAGAAAATTACGACTATACACCAAAATGTTTAATGCCATATTCATGTCATTAATACTGCCTGTGGTGTTCCTTATGTGCAAAAGGCTTAACATACGTCAGAGTGGTCACCAGCTGCTACAAATTTATCAATGAACTACCTGCTGTGCTTTTAATGAAGAGAAGATAGTCATGTAAGCAACTAATTCACTCAGCCCAGAAGTTTACTCAAGCTGCATTTCTTACTGCATACATGCAAAGCTTGCACATGAATAGATGCATGAAACCAATACTCCCCTTTTTCATCTCAATCTAGGAAAGCCAGGATTGTAATGAAATTTATGATCATGAACAACTTGCGCGTGTGAGACTTGAATGCCAAGAAATGTACCTTGACAGTGGAGCAAAGTGAAGCTTGAGAGATGAATCTCGATATATTGAGAAACTGTAGGTTTGGACTGGAGAAAACCAATCATATTTCTTTGTATTACTCTGAGTTTTAGCTGCCCTGATGTACTACTAGTTACAGGGGGAAAAATGTAGGACCACAAAATGTTCTACAGGTCTGAATGCCACAAAACAGATATGCCAAACAGATAGCAGCAAGAAGCTAAATGTCCCTCTCGAATAGCTTCACAAGCTAAGATATGCCAAACGTATGTGTGTATGTGTGAAAGCAAAATATATTACAGCTTTTTAAAACTGTCTTAGCTTCTTCTCTGCTGTTCTGTGGTACCTCATAGGTTCATAGATGTTTACTAGGCTAACGACCACAAGGGCCTTTTTAAGCCTAGCCATGCATCCCAAATCTCTGACAAGTTCTGATATCCTTGATAAGTGCAAACATGGGCCTGGGAGATGAACTATTTACAGGTTACCTGTGTCCATTAGAGACATAGGTGCTAAAAAGACTTTCGGCTTTTTCCCCAGTTAGGGGTTGCCACAGCGGACCTCAGGTCCACTCATGACTGGCAGTAGATTTTTACAGTGCCTAGTTACCAGCCCAAAGCCCAACCTTCAACGAAGGCATGCCCATTCCATGCCCTTTCTATGCCTTTACATATAAGATTAGTGAGGCTTATGGGTCTGTAGTTTCCAGGGTCTGCACATGGCCCACCTTTGTGCAGAGGGATGACCGTTGCCTTTCTCCATTCATGAGGCACAAAGCCTGTTTGGAGGCTACAGTTAAATAGTAATTCCAGAGGCCTTGATAGGTCATGTTTCATACTATTTAGAAGGCATCTTGGGATATTGACTGAGCCCATTGATACAGTGTTCTTGGTTTTAGAGAGAGCATTAAGGACCTATTTCGTAGTGATGATAGGGGGAATTATATTTGATGACATTTCCTGAGGGAAGGTTGAGGGGGAGAGAGGAGTAAAGTTGGAGCTGAATTTATCAGCCAGGAGGTTTGCTATATCTTCTAGCTCAATATATGTGGCTCCATCTACAATGAGCTCTACACACAACTATGTATTGTCTGAGGCCACGGACATAGCTAAAGAATGCTTTGTGGTTGTCCTTGGCCTGGGAGGCCAAACCTACCTCAAATTTGGCTTTGGTAGACTTTATTTGTTCTCGGAGTTATTTGTTTAGTTTGATAAGAGTGCTTTTATCCTGCTGGGTGCTGCATCTACTAATTTTTGCCATGATTTCACCCCCTTATCACCCCCTAAAAGTCCAGTCGACATCCCAGATACTTGCCCCACACCTCACATCTCTGTATATCAAGTGTTAAAGGCCCTATCCAAGGCAAAGAACACAACTTCCATGGGACCGGATAGTATCCCAGGCTGTATTCTGCACCATCTCCAGCAAGAACTAGCTTCACCATTAAGCACCCTATTCAACAACAGCTTAACTACAGGCTTCATTCCAGCAAAGTGGAGAATTGCCATAGTCATCCCTCTGCACAAAGGTGGTGCCACTACTGACCCTGGAAATTATTGCCCCATCAGCTTGACAAGTCTGATCTGTAAAGTGAAAGCATATTATGGATCTCATAAACAAGGACATAGGCAATCTCCAAGCACTCAACCCCACCCAATTTGGATTAGTCAGGGGCAGATCTTGGCCTATTGAACCTAGTTAATTTGAGATGGTTACCAAGGCCCTGGATGAGGGAAAGTCAGTATACAGCTTACCTTGACCTGGCCAAGGCCTTTGACACAATCCCCCACTTGGGCATCATTGAAAAACTAACACAACTTGGTGTTAATCTGTATCTGCTCAGATAGGTGGCTCACAGATAGGACCCACCAGGTCAAAACAGGTGCTGCCACCTCTGACAGCAGACCTTTCACTAGTGGTGTTCCCCAGGGATCTGTCCTGGAACCCCTACTGTTTGGCATATACTTCTCACAGGTCCAGGCAAAGACAGAGCCTGTGGCTGACCAAGTTTGCGGATGACTAAGCTGGGTGCTGTCATTGACTCCCCAAATTATGTTAACATACTGCAGGAGGGTCTCACAGCTACAAATGACTGGTGCCAAAGTCATGGTCTTAAGTTAAATACAAAAAAAATGTATCATCATACAATTCGGCAAAAGCACTGCATCCAGAAAAAGGAGGTTATTACCTCTCTGTGCACCTCCTTTATTAGACCTATAATTGAGTAGAATGCCCAGTCTGGTATGTACCTCTCAAAACACCTACACCAACTGGAAAGGCCACAAATACCTCGCAAAGAGAATCCATGGCCTCTAACACCTATCCTATGTGGACAGGTTTAAATCAATATCACTCTACTCGGTATCATACAGATTGCTCAGATGTGATCTGTGTTTCGTCTACAAGGCAATGTCAGACCTTGCCCTACTGGAGATGCTCCATATCCTTAAGTCTAACTCCTTGTGCATTACCCGCTCGATAGGCCTAAATCTAATATGCAACATCAATAAAACCTTCTGGAGAGACAGGTTTGTATCCCAGAGGTTGCCCCATCTCTGGAACAGACTTCCCACACATGTCAAACAGAGTACCTCACTGACCCTCTTCAAACGCAACCTTGACAAGTGGATGGGAAACTATTTTTTGTCCCAGGGGTTCCACCTTTGTCCTCATTAACAGGGACGACAAGTGCTGACTGAGGTTTCTTTTTTTCCTTTGGGATAAACTCATGGCTAGGCTTGTAAAGGCACCAGGGTCATTAGCCTAGTAATTTCCTAGGATTCTATGATTTTCTTCTTAATGTTATATAGCCGACTGATTTTGCAATTCCACCAGGGTGACTTGTTTTTTTGAGTTAGTTCTGTACTTCTTCCTGGTGATTACAGCTGCCTCTATGCAGCTATTAACATGCTTGTACAGGGTCTCTGTGAACAGTTATGGAGGCTTGAAATTTTGCCAGGTTCTCACTTAATAGCAGGCGGTTAGCCTTAGAATAAAGTCCTGAATATTCCAGGTTTAGCTGGGGGCCCAGGTTTTATTTTCACTTCAAAGGAGACCATTTTGAAGTCTGATCTTACCGGGGAAGGCATTACAGTAGGGGGTGTGCAGCAGTCTCCCATATTGGTGAGAACCAGATCCAGTATGGTTGCACAACAACAAACAAAAAAACAGCAAAATAGTCTTAAAAAAGACAAGTCACAAAAACAACACTGATTCCATGCTGAAAAATTTAATATAAAAATTCAAACTGTCTTAGCGCCTCGGCCACCACAGCCTTCAATGAGTACAAAAGTAATGGTGAAAAAACCTTCGCTCCATCCCACATTCAATTAATAAAGTAATTAACCAGTTCATAGCTCTGTGTAAAAGTGAACATGAGTTACATAAACAATACTTCAACAATACAACAATACATAAAATACAAACAAGAAAATACAATTATATATGTATTTAAAGTAAACACCTCCAATTAACTTCTTTGTTAAAACCCATTGGTGATAATGTGTTGTACTTTAATATGAAAATAGTTTCCTTATACAATAACATATTCTTTAATAATCTATCATCCCCTTTCTTCACAAAAACTTGTTCTAATGTAGTTGCTTGCAATAAATTAGCATTACAACTATGCTTTTCCATAAAATGCAAAGCAACCGGGCTTTCCAATATTCCCCTTTTAATGTCACGAACATGCTCCTGCAACCTTATTCTGAATTTTCTTTTGGTTTCCCCAATATAAAAAAGGTTGCAGGGGCATCTGAGACAGTAAATAACACCCGAAGTACAACAAGAAAAGCATTTCTGTGGTATAAATATTTTATCATTTATTCTAGAAAAGTGTAACTTAATAAAGGGACATATATTACAAGTGTGACATGGTACAGTTCCAAAAATGGACATTGAAAGATTTACTTTATCAGTTGGGCAAATATAATATGCCTTAATTAATTTATCTCCCAGATTCTGTCCTCTATCATAAGCAACCAGAGGAACATTAGGAATAAATCTATTCACCATTTTATCTTGTAGCAAAAATTTCCAATAATATTTTATAAATTCCCAAATTTGCTCACTCAGTATATTATAAGTAGTAACAAAATAAATATGTTTTTGTGCATTATTCCTCTGTCGTTTATCTATCTTGTTTTGTCCCTTTCTTTCATAATTTATATTAGCTTTTAACAATTTTTCACTTGATTCAATAATGCATAGTATAACCCCTTTGTAAAAACATATCTATTAATGCATTAATCTGTCTTTCTAAATCTAAACCATCATTACATAATCTAGTCTAACCATTTCTCCGTAGGGCAAAGATCTCAATGCATGAGGCGGATGGCAACTAGTGCCAAATAAATATTGATTACCATCAATAAATTTTCGATAGATAGTAGTTAAAATGCGTCCATCTTTCCCTCCTATCAGAGAAATGTCCAAAAAATTAACTTTAGTACCAAATTGCAGACCATCAAATTTAATATTATATCTATTATTATAAAGATCAGAAACAAAAAGTAGATACTAAGTCAGAACCCCCTTTACATAAATAAATCAAATCATCAATATAACGAAAGTAAAACAACACATTATGCTGTACGAACACATTAGTATAGATGTACTCCAATTCAAATTTAGCCATAGATTGGCGTACATGGGGGCAAAATGTGCCTCCATTGCTGTACCTCTTAATTGATGGTAAATGACCTCATTAAAACTAAAAAAAATATTAGATAGACAAAAACTGGCTAAATCCAAAATATAATGTGAAACAGGACCATCACCCAAAAAATAATGCAATGCTTGCATACCATCTTTATGACTAATATTTGTGTATAAGCTAACCACATCTAGACTAATCCAAAACATATCAGTCCAAAATACATCAGATATCTTGTCAATAAAATCAAAAGAATTTTTAATATAAGAATCAAGCTTTTCCACACAAGGTAACAAATAGCCATGTATCACCACACCAATATTTTCGTAAAAAATAATTAGTAGCTGCCACAATGGGACGACCCGGAGGGTTAGACAGATTCTTGTGCAATTTGGGAAGACAATAAAAAGTAGCTAATTGACAATTATCTATGCAAAATTTAGTATCAAGATCCTTTTTGCAAAAATAACCATACAAAAAGTATGGTTGCACCCCTGGTCAGTCTACTGACTATCTGGTCCAGGGAGTTTGTGTTTACAAAATCTGTGCCTGTGCTTTTGGTGTCTTTTAGGATTCCCAGTTAGTAGTGGGGTAATTAAAGTCACCCATGAATATGGTATTGGGTTGGATGGTTAGTGTTTCTAATAAGTTTAAATACATTGTATGGGTTTTCCTGGGTCATCGAGGGGGATGTATAGCTTGCAAGGAAGTGGTATTGGATTTTACCCAATGGTGGTTTGAACATGAAGTAACTCAAGGGCATTGTCCTGTTTGACCAGCCTTAAAGTATATTTATTTTTGATGTAAATACAGACACCTCCACCTTTAGTCTGTCTGTTTAGTAGTTGGCCTAAATGTGTGGAAGGCATTATTACCATGTACTGTTGGTGTGCTCTCCACGGCTTTAAACCATGTCTCAATGACTGCACAGGTATCATCATTCTCTAAGGCACCATGGGGGAAGACAATGTTTTAGCTAATATTCGAAAGCCGAGAGGGGAGAGGTGAAAAGCAGCGTGGTCTGTTGACCATCTCCTTCCATACTAAGAAACATTTCACCCCTTTACAATGATACCAGAAACTAAGCCAATTATTAAAGTTAATCACCTTTTGTTCATATTGTGGCATCATCCTTGGAGAAGGTAAAATGCTGCTCAAAGCTAGGCTCACACCAGCCTGAGACACACATTCAGAGAGCTCCATGATGTTTCTCTTCATATAGTCTAGGGAGGTACGTCTCAGGTCATTTACTCCCATATGGACTATGACCGAGTCATACTGGTAATATTGTGGTCCAATGACCTGAGTGGATGCATAATGTGGCAGATCTTAGCCCCTAAGCAACTGACCATAGCTGGCACTGTCCATAGCCGACGCTGACCTCTGTTTCTCTGTTGTTCTGTGGTAGCTGGCACTGACCTCTGTTAATACTATAGTGTGGGACTGGAGTTAAAACTACTGAAAGGTACTTAAAGTTCATTTTTTTTTTTTTTAGAATATGTAGTTCAGTCGAGGCACAGCATGCACTACAAGTGAGTTATGACTGGACAGACCCGATCATAATTCCTTGTAGTACATTAGCTGACCTGAAGTACTTCTAATTACAGGGGGAAAATGTGTCAGTGTGTGAAGTATTTCACAGCTTTAAAAGCAGTAAAACAATTAGTGCTGCCATACACAGCAGGAAGAAAAAAGTATCCCTCTGATTAAGAAACTACTTTAAAAACCCGTTAAGACATATCACTCTGCACCCGATTCTTGCCCAATGTTCTGTGATGACTGATTTTAATACTTCAGCATGAGAATGGAACTTGAGAAAGCTGAAAGGTGCTTAAAACTTTGAGTGGCTTTCTACGGTCATAGAGATGCTTCAAGTTGTTTTTCCCCTAAATTTGGTGTAATCAGGGCACTCCATATAGAATATAACTATTAACAGTTTGCCACTGGTTAATATCATGAGCCCATTTCCAAAAGACTTGCTCTTTGACAGCATGTCTGTTAGAATCTGGCCCCTTTAGTTAGCCAGTTTATAGGCAGGCCTTACACCTAAGTCACATACACTGAGAACAAGCCTTTTGGAAACGGGAGACTTACACTGACAGCAATTCTTTTAATCTGGCCCTGTATTTTTCATATTAATTTTCAGAGGATACAGCTATGAAGTTAGGGTCATATTACTGTCTTTTGCATTACCATCTTCTAGCCTAAATATTAACTGGAAAGCCACAGTTCATCTTGCTGGGATTGGTTGGCATTACTGTCTTCAGTACTATTATTCTTGAGACCACACACCTCAGACTTTTCAGGAAAAATATTTTATGTCCTGAACTAGCGTAATGGTTTGCTTGACGTTATGCATTTCCTAATAGTAGTAACTTCTAAGCATTCATTTTAATACAAACTGCAAGCTGTCTGTAAACAAACATTCTCTCCTACAGGGAAAAAAAAAAAGAAAAAAAAACCCAGCTTTTTAGGCATTCAGTGACAGTACAGCTACTTGGCTTGGAACTGTTTACTGGTGCTGGTCCATATGGCCATTTAGTGTATAGGGTTAAGGCTGTAGACTGATAATGAGCTGTTTTCTGTGATCAAAGAGAGCAGGGTTTGATTCTTTCCACTTCTACTCGCAACTTAATGTGCAACTCCGAGTAAGTCACTTAAACAGAATTCCCGGGTCATGCTTGAAAAAAGACTGCATGTCCAATGGGCTTACCCTCTTAAATGCATAAAACAAATGTACGTTCTTTGGTTAGAAATGCTACATCAACTACGGTCGATCAGCTGTGGACAGTCTCAACCACCCTTCATTCTACAGTAATTTTTTTCTTGATCATCTTTCTTCAGGTATTGAGATGGTTGGATGTCCCGAGGAAGGGATTATCTTATTCAATGTGGTATGTAAACCTTCCAGAAAGGAATATGGTTGGTCAACATCTGAAAGAAAGTATGCTTAATGGAATGCTGCACCCTCCCCAAATGATCTTTCTCTCTCTGTATTGCCCAATTATTTAGGACCCAACTCACTGAGGTTTTTAAAACAATCAACCACCCAGAAAGAACCCCCTCACTGAACAAAATATTCACCCCCTACTCCAACCTTATATCCCTTCGGTCATCCAAAAGCCTACTAGTTCAGACCATTAAACCCAACAACTCGGGAGGCGAAGCACTCTATGCTAATTCCATTGGCAAATCCTGGAATGCCCTCCCAAACAACCTAAGGCATATGACCTCTCCTCACCAATTCAAAAAAACACCTCAAAGATCTCCTAAAGTCCCAATGGCTATGCCCTTGCTCTAATCCAGACTAATAGCAACCGCCCCAGGCCCACCAAATCCTCTACCCAACCCAAAACCTAATTGGTTCATAACGTAGCCAGGCTTGATCATCTTTTCCAAGCCTGTACCTTTTTTAACTAACATGTTTAACCTGTTTGATTGCTTTATTCTTGTATGTAATAATAACCAATTAATCTTCTTATGTTTCTGTTAAACTTCCTCTGACTATATCTTTGTATGTAATAATAATTAAGTGCTCTTCTGATGTTTCTGTTTAAATTCCTCTGTCTCTTTTGGAGCTTTTCTCCCCGGGCCTCTACTGAAAATTGACATATATCCAGCTAGACTAGCCCGGTCAACAAATGTAAAATAAAAATAAATAAAAATAAAAAATAATTTCTTCACTTTTCTTTCTCTCCCACAAATCATGAAGGCCCTACCATGTCTTTTGCCTATCCAACTCTTAAGTTGGTTCAACAAGGAATCTGACGTGGCCTATATGACCTAGGTTAGGTATACTATTATCTTAAGTATTTAGTACTGGCTATTATCCATAGTTTTACATCTTGAGACCGTCTCTTGCTAACAACTAAGTGTAGATATCAACAGTTAAAAACCCAAAGAGTTGTTCTTTCTTTAAATGTTTATGCGAAGAACATCAATGAGCTAGCTGTACTGCAATGCAACATAAACAAAGTAGTAAATACTCTGATTAGACACCCCAGGAAGAGTATGGGGGAAGGTCTGGCAATTAATTACATTTTACAGATGTGATTACTTTATAAAACACCAATATTTTAACTAGTTTGCTTGAAGCTGTATAAAGCAGTACCATAAGTATGGCAGGTAAAAGGGGTCAGTTGCCTGATGCATATGCTCTTAGGGAATGCAAACAGCACTGCAGAAGAGCTGCCAATCATGTGCGAGTTAAGCAATGGCACTCATTTATAAGCAGCCTGGCTAGTATTGCAGCTGCTTAAATTAATGGGCATATTTGCCTTAATAGCTTTTAGCATGAATGTGTATTAGTATAATCTCATAGCTTCAGTTTCAGAAAGGTGTGAAGCCAGACAGCTTTTTTGTATTCAACTTCAGAGGGCTGCCCCCCCCCCCCCCAAATGTGGGTTGGGGGATGCCACTCTGGAGACTGCCCAAGGCACCAACTGACCTAACCACAACTATGGTATAAAAATGCCTTCCATCAGTCCGCACAAATCAGGATCATTTAGAGAAAAAGAAAAAAAATCTGGCAGTGTCTATATGCCTTGAAGTCATTGAGTGAAAACACTGTCACTATTTAAATGAGAAAAACACTTCCTTATGTCTAGGATGAATCATATAAAGGGGACACAAACTACAACTTGCGGGAGAAAACCTGTAAACAAAAAACAAAAAAAAAATCAATGTGGCACACCCATGGCAGCCATTTTGAGGTAAAACAGATTAAAATAATAGGAAACAGCTACAAAGGTTCTGATACATTACTAAAACACAATCTCAAGATATGATGAAAATATATACAGTGGATATAAAAAGTGCCCACACACATGTTAAAATGCCAGGTTTTTGTGATATAAAAAATGAGACCACAATAAATTATTTCAATACTTTTCCCACCTTCAATGTGACCTATAACCTGTACAATTCAATTGAAAAACAAACAAATCTGTTAGGCGGAAAAATATAAAAAATAATAAAAACATACAATGAGCTGGTTGCATAAACACCCTTAAACTAATACTTTGTTGAAGCACCTTATGATTTAATTACAACATTCAGTCTTCTTGGGTAGGAGTCTATCAGCATGGTACAAGTTGACTTGGCAATATTTGCCAATTCCCTCTTTTAAAAGTGCTCCAAATCCTCTTTAGGTCACCCCACAGATTTTCTATTGGATTTGGGTCTGGGCATTGGCTGAGCCATTCCAAAACTTTAATTTTCTTCTTGTGAAGCCATTCTTTTATTGATTCGGATGTATGCTTGGGGTCACTGTCATGTTGAAAGGTGAAATTCCTCTGCAGCTTCAGCTTTCTAGCAGACGCCTGAAGGTTTTGGGCCAAAAGTGACTGGTATTTGGAACTGTTCATAATTCCCTCTACCTTGACTAAAGCCCCAGTTCCAGCTGAAGTGAAGCAACCCCAAAGCATGATACTGCCACCAACATGCTTCACCGTGAGGATGGTGTTCTTTTGGTGTTGTGCCAAACCTACATTTTGAAATTGTGGCCAAAAAGTTCAACCTTGGTCTCATCAGACCATAACACATTTTCCCACATGCTTTGGGGAGACTATGTATTGTATTGCAAATTTTAGCCAGGTCTGGATGTTTTTCTGTGTAAGAAAAGGCTTCCATCTTGCAACCATTCCCCATAGGCCAGACATATGGAGAATATGGGAGACTGTTGTCGCATGTAGTACACAACCAGTACGGACCAGAAATTCCTGCAGCTCCTTCAGTGTTGCTGTAGGTCTCTTGGCAGCCTCCCTGATCACTTTTTGTCTTCTCTTTTCATCAATTTTGGAGGGACGTCCAGTTCTTTGCAACATAACTGCTGTCCCATATTTTCTCCACTTTTTGATGACTGTCTTCACTGCGTTCTATGGTATACTGAATGCTGTGGAAATTTTTTGTACCCTTCTCCCAACTAAAATCTTTCAACAATGAGATCCCTTTGATGCTTTGTGTTCTCTGCAAACCATGGCTTTTGCTGTAACAGGCAAAGTACAACTGTGCACACTTGCCATAAATGTAGATGTTAGAGTGTATTCACTATAGCAGTCATTACATTTGGGTAATCCTTCTGGCAGGTTGCCCTCAGTCGGCCTAAATTCCCAAGTCTTGGGTCCTGCGCCAGTTGCTGTCGCCTCTTCCCTGATGTCAGGGTCGTCAGGGGAATAAAACATGCAGCCGATGCCATTTTCTTCAGTTTTTCTTGCCCCAGATGTCAGGTGCCCCATAAAAGGGTAGCCAAATTTTATATATATATATATATATATATATATATATATATATATATATATATATATATATAAATACATGCAGCAACATAAACTTTACCTTCATCTACAAGCAAATGCACCACATAGGTTGTATAAATCAGAGAAGGAAAGAAGTTCCAGTAGAAAAAAGGGGGATGGCGGGTGGGTAACCTGGACTGCAACAGTGAAAACACTAACATCTACATTTATGGCAAGTGTACACAACTGTACTATGTTCTTCATGTTTCACTGTTGCAGTCATTACATTTGGGTAGAATCCTAAAGCTATGGTTGGGTGGCTGGAGCTAAACAGCATTAGGAGCGGCTATGAGGCCCTGCAGAACTGCAGCGGCAAAGCCCGCCCTGGATTTAGAGTAAAGTGGCAGATGATAATGCTTTGGAAAGGTTTGCACTGAACTCCATGTAGCAGCCTCTAAAATGTCTTTGGTTGGTACTCCTCTGAGAAAGGCTGCTGACGTGGCTGCAGCTCTGGTTGAATGTGGCCTGATGCCCTTAGGCACTGGCTTGCCATGCTGTGAATAGCAGAAACGAATGCAGTGGCCTATCCATTTAGAAATAGTCTGCTTGGAGATGGCCTTTCCTTGTGATCCTGCAGCATATGCCACTAGTAATTGCTCAGTCTGAAAAATTTAGTTTTGCCAAATAGAATCTAAGCTGTCTGTGTACGTCCAAAGAATGAAGAATTCTCTCCCCCTTGTTCTGTGGATTTGGATAAAAAGTTGGCAAATGAATATTTGGTTAAGGGCCACACTGGACACCACCTTAGGCATAAATGTTGGGTTTGTCCTCAGAGAGACTCTGTCTGGATAAAAAATGATAAAAGGTTCCACAGCTATGAGAGCCTGTAGCCGACACTCATCTTGCAGAAGTTATTGCTAGGAGCAAAGCTGTTTTCCAAGATAAAAACTTCTTGTCCACAGTAGCAGCTGGCTCAAAAGGAGGTAGGGTGAGTTTTTCCAAGACATAATTGAGGTCCTATGCAGGTATTGGTGATCTCCTTGGAGGCCTTACATTTTTGGCTCCTCTGAGGTACTGCCTTAATAAAGGATGAGAAAAGATTGGTGGCTCTGTACTGTAATGAGGCGAAATGGCAAAGGCATGAATTTTAACTGATGAAAAAGATAGGCCTTTGTCCAGCATCTTAGTTAAGTATTGCAAAATCTGAGGAATATTTGGTACAGCTGTATCAGTTCCTTGAGCTTGGTTCCAAGCACAAAATCTCTTCCATTTTCCAGCAAAGGATTTTCTAGTACTGGGCCTTCTGGCTTCCAAAATGACATCCATCACAGCTTTACTGAGAGGTGTGCTTTGTATGGCTACATTATCCGCCATGCTGCCAGGTTTAGAGTCCTGAGTTGGCTGTGCAGAATCTGATTGTTTTGTTGGGACAGTAGATGAGGTATTTGAGGGAAGGTCTAGGCTGGGCATTGAGACAAGTTCCTTAAGATTGGATACCAGTACTGGCGGGGCCAGTCTGGGGCAATCAGAATCATTTTTGTTTTTTCCTGTCTGACCTTTAGGAGTACCTTGGGGAGGTGAGGCAGTGGAGGAAAGGCATATACTGATAGTTTTTTCCAGCTGAAAGATCAGGCATCCACTTTCCATGCTTGTCTGTGAGAAGTCCTTGTGCAGAATCTTTTTAGTTGACAGTTGTGAGGAGAGGCAAATAGATCTATGTCCGGGCGTCCCCATTTCTTTGTTATCATGCTGAAGACTTGTGGATCCAGGTGCCACTCGTGGGGATCCATGAGGTTTCTTAGTTCGTCTGCCAGAGTATTTTCCTTTCCTGGCAGAAATTGTGCCTGCAGATGAACTTGGTAAGCCAATGCTGTGTCCCATAAAACCATGGCTAGTCTGCAAAGGGGATAAGAATGAGTGCCCCCCTGCTTGTTTATGTACCACATGACTGTGGTGTTGTCTGTCTTTATCAGTTGTTGTCCCGGATGAATTAGGTCCTTGAATGTCAGGGCATTTTGAACAGCTAGCATATCGTTGATTGATATGTAGATGCATTTGGTTTGTGGACCAGGTGCCCTGAATGCCTCTTCCTGCCATGTGGGCCCCCCAGGCATAATCTGATGCATCTGTTGTTAGGTTCTGCCTGGCTGGGGGTAGTGAGAATGGCTGTCCCTTGTTTTGGTGACAAGCCTTTGCCCACCATAGAAACTCCTGTTGCAGGCAGGGAATGAGAGTAATCATTGTTTCCAGGCTGCGGCAATGTTGTGTCCAGACACTTTTTAGGTACCATTGAAGTTTCCTTATATGCAGTCTTGCATAATGAATTAGTAGGATGCAAGATGCCATGAAGCCCAAAGCCTGCATAATTTTTCTTGCAGATAACTGGGCCTTTGCTGCCATTCCCTTGAAATAGGTAGTCAGTTGCCTTTGTTTGTCTGGCGTGAGATAAGCCATCTGGGCAGTTGTATTTAAGCTTGCACCCAGGAATATTATCTCTTGAGGGGGTACTAGTTTTGATTTCTTTTTTGTTGACTGTGTACCCTAGGCATGTTAAGTCTTTTCACAAACGCCAGATGCTGTAGTAGAATGTCCTTGTTCTCTGCTTGAATGAGGCAGTCATCCAAGTGAGGATATATTTCCATTCCTCTTTATCTGCAGAAAGCAATTACTGGTGCCAGGCACTTTGTGAAGACCCTGGGCGCAGTAGATAAGCTAAAGGGCAGTGCAGAGAATTGGTAATGCTTTGAGCCAGCCTTGAATCCGAGGTATCTTCAGCATGACTGTCTGATTGGGACATGCAGGTATGCCTCTTTTAGGTCTAAAGTCACGAGCCAAGCCTTTCTGCTCAGCATGGGCAGAAGCTGCTGTAAGGTCAACATCTTGAATTTTGGTATATCCAGGAAAGTGTTTAGAATAGATAGGTCCAATATTGGTCTCCATGCTTTGTCCTTTCTGGGTACCAAGAACAGTCTTGAGTAAAATCCTTGCCCCTGCTCTTGTTGTGGCACTTTTGAATAGCCCCCATGTCCATGAGGGATGAAACTTGTTTTTGCGCCTCTTCCCATTGATTTTTTTGGCAGATCTGGCCAACCGTTTTCCCTTGGCAGGGTATGGAAGTGAAACTTGTAGCCTTGCGACACTGTCTAGAACCCATTTTTCCTGGGTTACAATGTGCCAGTTTTGTGAAAAAAGTGCTATTTTTCCCCTCTAAGGGTGCTGCCAGAAGATAAGTGCTTGGTGCAGGCAGGGGGAAGTCATTGGAACTGTTTCCTGTAGGGTTGTGATTTGTCTTCTCCACTTTTGGAGGTAGAAGCACCCCATTGCTTAGACCTGTACGAACCTTGCGGCTGGCTTCTGCCTCTACGGCGTCTGGATCTGCCCCTTTGAGGTCTGTCTGACACTGGAAACGACTAATTCTTTGTAGGCCAGTGTCTGCTAAACCTAGGTGGCTGTACTTTAAAAAAAATCTTTGACCGTTTGCATAGATTTAGCTTTGTCCTCCATTTTCTTTAACATCTCTTCTGCCTTAACACCAAACAAGGTATCATGCTGTAATGGTGCATCTAATAATTTAGCTTCGACATGAACAGGCAGATTCTGTTCCTTCAACCAAGCATGCCTTCTAATTACAGAACCCGTAACTGCGGCCCTGCAGGAGGCCTCCAGAGAATCAAAACCACATTGCAAAGTATGCTTTCCAACTTGTTCAGCTGCATGCAATAAATTCTGCATTTCTTTGTTTTCTGCACATTCAGAATTTACCAACATTTTCTGTTTAAGCAGTGTCATGTCCCGGAGCCTCCTCTTAGATTCTGAATAATCCCTGCTCTCCCAGTGGAAATGCTCCCTCATGGTATGCAAGGTTTCCCCAAAAGAGTAGTCCTCAGGAGGAGAGGCTGAAGGAATAGATTATTCAGCATCAGAATCCTCATGGGGGGAAGCGAATATTCCTGATCAGAGAAGGAATCAGATAGAAACCTGATCTGAAGATTCATAGTCTGTCTCTTGCTAGGCCTCTTATCAGGAGCGGGATGGGAACCCCTGATCAAGGTAATTAAGTCTTTGGCCATTTTGAGCATTTGTTTTTTGGGCATGGAGGCCTGTCCATGTGGCTGGTGAACTTGTTTCTTTGCCTTTAAATGTGCTTTAGTCTTTGCTTTTGAAGCTGAAGTCGGTTTAATATATAATTGTTTAGGTCTGAATACACCCTCAGAAGCAGATGCCTGCTCAGCAAGTAGCAGGCGTCAGGGGCTGCAAAAGCACCTCACTGAGAACCGGCGAATGGCTTAGGAGAAGCTTAGTCTGTTCTGGACCTCGGTTGCTTGTCTTTTTCCTTTTCTTTGCGTTTTTTTTATGAACTCCGGTAGTCGGATGGCTATCGGACGACATTGTATTATTAAATCTGTGCCCAAAATAGCTTAAAGCAAAATCGTACAGATGCTTAATAGTGCGTTGGTTAAATCTAGCACAAAGCCGACAATTTGAAATGTCGTGGTCAGGGCCTAAGCAAGGAATACAGTAAGAATGAAAGTCCTTATTAGAGGTTTGCTTCCCACAACAAATACAATTAACGTTTTCTGACATCGGTCTGGAGCAAGAAAAAAGTTTCCCCAATGGGGTACTTAGCTTTTAATGAAGACTTTGGATCTGAAACTCGAACATGAAAATCTCAGGAGTCGGCCGACTGGCACATGCGAACTGCTTCTGCTTTGGGCACTGCGAGCCAAGAAAGACTTAAGAAAATGGTGTCGGCTGCATGTTTTATACTCCTGACGTCAGGGAAGAGGCGACAGCAACCGACGCAGGACCCATGACTTTGGAATTCAGGCCGACTGAGAGCAACCTGCCAGCAGGATTACCCAAATGTAAGGACTCCAACAGTGAAACACGAAGAACATCTGAGTAAATGTCAGGAAAATACTAGGACAGCTGAACTTTATTTGGGGTTAATCAGAGTCTCTCTAACTGATGGCAGGTGTGTACACAAGAAGACTGAATGCTGCAATTAAATCAAAAGGAGCATCAACAAAGTATTCGTTTAAGGGTGTGCACACTTATGCAACCAGATTATTGTACGTTTTTTATTTTTTTATATTTTTTCCCCTAACAGATGTGTTTTTCAATTGAATTGTACAGGTTACAGGTAACATTAAAGGTGGGAAGAGTTTTGAAATGATTGACTGAGGTCTCATTTTTTATATCACAAAAACCTGGCATTTTAACAGGGGTGTATATACTTTTTATATCCACTGTACATTTCTGGAGTTTGAGGGTAGATTTTCAATTTACCAATACATTCAAATATCACATTATTGGTCTTGCACTAATTTGCTTGTGGTCACCAATCGACTTAATGGGCTGTACAAATGCAGTTCTTTGGGAAGACTATGGTGAGTTGATGGCAAGGACTGGGAGGTGGCAGTGACTACATTCATTAGCTCTTTAGGCTCAATGGATCACTATTCACAGTTTGGTTTTTCAATGGTTCTGGTCCATCTTGTTTCTGTATGCTTCTTAGATGACTGCATTTCCTCCTTATACCATATTTCAAAAATATTGAGCATACATTTCTGACTCGTGTCTTATGGCTATGTGGCCCACTTGACATCTACCACCTTTTAAAATCTATTGTCATTAGATGACCTGACTCTCGCCAAAGCTTTCAACACCATCCCCCACTTTGGAACTATAGATAAACTCACTAAACTAGGTATAAATCCCTATGTCACAAGATGGGTTGCCAACTGGCTTACTGACAGTACCCACACCGTGAAAGTAGCAGACTCCAAATCCGATTTCAGACCACAGGGTTCAGTCCTGGGTCCTCTCCTGTTTGGTATCTACCTCTCTGAAGTACAGGCTAACACAGAGGGTCTTTGGCTAACTAAGTTCGCAGATGACTGCAAACTTGGAGCCATAATCGAAACTCCTGACTATGTGGACATCCTACAAAAGGGCCTCACTGAGACAGATGCCTGGTGTCAAAGCCATGGCCTCAAGCTCAATACCAAAAAGTGCATTGTCATCCCTTTGGTAAAAACTCTGTACCCATGAACTACCACATAGGCAGTAGTCTACTTAACAATGAAAGTGTGATAAGAGGCCTTGGAACACAGTTGGACAGTAGTCTCTCCTTTGATAATCACATCGCCAAAGGGGTCAGGAAATCCTTCTACGTGGCACACCTCATCACAAAAGGTTTCTCATCCAGAAAAAAGGAGGTCATTGTTTCTCTCTACTCATCACTCATAAGACCCATTATAGAGTACAACGCCCCTTTTAGTATATACCTCACAAGACATCTACAACTGGAAAGGCTGCAAAAATACCTCACAAAGAGGATTACTGGCCTCAAACAGATGCCCTACGCAGACAGTCTAAAAAAAACTCCAGCTTTACTCCATTGCATAACGCCTACTCAGAGGCGATCTCTGCCTAACATACAAATCTATGTCAAACCCAGAGCTGTTGGACATGCTCCACTTAAAGAAATCCCAATTCCTCTGAGCTACACGCTCTAGGGACCTAAACCTTGTCACCACAATAAACAGAACATGCTGGAGGGATAGATTCCTGTCCCAGAGACTTGCCATACTCTGGAACAGACTACCTATGTGAAACAGAGCTCCTCTATAGCACTCAAGAAAAATCTTGATAGAATGGGAAATAGGAAATTCATCCCAGGGATCACTTCTGTGGCTCTGCTTGACAGGGGCACAGGAAAATAATTTTCTTGGGTGGTGAAAGCCAGGGTACCTTTTTGGCTAGGCTTATATAGGCCCTAGGGCCAATAGCCTAGTACCTACCTATGAAACTTATTAATGCCATACTTTCAAGGCATCAAACTTGCAGTGCTGTTTACTGTTCTTTCTTAATTTTGGAGAATCTCTTCTGGAAAATTAATTTCCTGTTTAGGAACAGTACTGACATTGTGGAGTTGTTACACTATATTTTGGTAAGCAAACAGTAGGGACTTTGCATAGTATTTCATAGCCGTGACTGCTCGTCTGTTATCCAACCCAGTTGTATCTGGGAGTTTGGATTCAGACTAAGGGATGAAAAGCCAAAAGGACTGGGATAGCCTTGTGGAGGAACTCCACTGTTAAACTGCTATCCTGAACTTACTACTCTATTTCACCTATTCTGCATGATGTCATACTGTGGGGAAAGTGTGCCTAAATAAAGCCAGAGAGAGTAGGCTACATGGGAACTAATACTCCTAACTAAAGCCAGAGAGTAGACTACGTGAGAATTGCTGGTCTGTTTCTGGTCAACTATTCCTATTCAGGAAGACTCTAAGAAAATGAATCTTACTACCTCTGCACAACCCCCCCCCCCCCAAAAAAAAATGGCTACTTCCACAGTGCCAACTGTATTTCAGAAGGACTACTGTACACAAGATGGGGGAAAACTGTCACACATGCAGGAATATGTATGAAAATATCAGACTACGTGATGTGCATGTGTGTAGCTAGCCCCTGTGTAGGAAGGGGACAGCTGTGACTACATAATCACTGCATACTTGATTAGCCCACCACAATCACTGCTCATGTGTCTAATCAACATCTAGGGTAAGAAACACTATGGTGGCCCTTTCTATTGGTTCCCTTGTATGTCAGCAGTACTACGGCAGGCATACAGCATTTCCCTGTTTAACGCCTACAATTAAACTACCAACACAGAAGAGCAGCTCCACTCGATGGCAGAACAGACCACTGAGATCAATAGGTTATAGTGCCTTACCAACATTTAGAAATTGATGCTAGTATTTTCGGTCAGAACTGAAGCACTGTAGCAAGCAGTAACAAGTTTGTTACATTTTAATAGGAAAGGAAATAAAAGAAGAGCCTTTTTTTTTTGCTCCTCAACTTAAAGTTCACGGTGGTGCCAAACTGAGGTTTGGCATTGGGCGCTACCAAAATTTCTAGCTACAGCTCTGGTTAGCAGTAACTCAGCATTTCTCATACTGCACATGGTGCTTGCGTGTGTAAGCACATACACACAAACATTCTTGAAACTAGTTGACAACATTGTAACAAATGTCCATAAAGGCATATATATTAAAAATAGATTTGTTTTTGTTAACCACACTGTCATGTTAATAAGATTAGCTGATGAAAGATGCAGCACAGGATTCATTCTGAGACAAGTGAAGCTATTAAATGCACTGTTAAGAGTTGGACCTTGACATTTTCCCAAAGGTTTTCTCCTTGGACCCATACTGAATTATATAAAAATACACTAATATAACATAACTAATCAGCGTATACAATGCACTGATGATTTCACCCTTACTCATAGCACCAATACCACCAAAACTTGAAAATAATTACTTAATGAGACATAGGATGACTGTCCAACAAGTGTCTCATCTTGAATGAAAAAAAAAAAAAGACTAAAAGATTCTGCTTTGGAAAGCATAATGTATCAACTCCAGGAAATACAAGTGGCAAAACAGTAGACATCTGAAATACCTAGATGGCATCACTTTAAACAGGGAAAAGTCCTTTAAAGAGCACATACTTTCTACCATGTAAAACAGAAACTCAAAACTGTGTTGGTTTGTGTCTTTCAGCTTTTCCCGGTTAGGGGTCGCCACAGTGGAACTCTGGTCCGCTAACGATTGGCAGTTGATTTTTACGTACTGGCTTGCCAGGCCTGACGCACAACCTTCAACGAAGGTATGCCCATTCACGCATGTCTCCACGCAGAAGACGCTCTAGCTGAGAATCGAACCGGACAGCGTCTTACTGTGAGGCGACAATGCTACCGCAGCACCACCGCGTAAACTCAAAACTGTGTAGTTATTCAAAATAAAAACCTCTCCAACACCTAAGCCTAGAATTACTATAGTAGAATTTCTCTAATTTCTAAATCTACTCTGCTACACATGTTAAGGCTAACATGAGCAAATACTTAGCTGACAAGCAATGCTTACAACAGGGCAGACATGTTCGCTGCTAACCTTCTTTCTGTCCATCACTGCACATCACTTGGCTAACAATAACTGTATTCATTGCAAAAATAGCAAAGTGCTTTTGCTTTTAAATAATTAAGCAAAAATCAGTATGAACGTTCATCAGTTCATCAAAAGATGGCAAATCAGTTGTAGAATGTTTTAATCTTCTCACTGAAGGTGCTTTTTATTACTGTCAACCACAGCATGTGAGACAAAACACCAAACCTTTTCTGGCAACCAAATGGGGCAATCTTACACTACCCATCAGATCTTCAGATCAACCAGTTTAAAAATAAGCTTCATATTAATATTACTGTAAAGCTGGGTAATAGCAAACCTGAATTAATATTAAGCTACAGTTACTTTTTTCTTTGCAATGTATTTGTAAATACACAGACGCATCTTTACTCGAATCCAGATCCTGAACCATTTCAAAATATTCCATTTTATTTTTCCTCATCTTAATTTCGTTGGGAGTTTTCCTCCCAAGGCCCATCTGAAAATGTTTTTTGCCCAGTAGGGTTAACCAAGTTAACAAAAACTGTACATAACCTCCCAGTTAATGAACTGCTAATCTATATCTGGAATGCCTTTGAGAGGTAAGAAATCATGGGTCTGCTGCAACCCTGGAGATGTTTTTACACATTCTAGACAGTCTATAAAAACAGAGATGGCACTCCACAGGCACAAACTAAACCAAACCAAACTTCACCACGTATGTTAATGTATGATAGACCAAAACAAGTAATTTTATTAAAAATTTTTGGTCGGTCATACGTTAACATCTGTTTTTATAGTTTGTCGGCTGGTTTTGTGTTTCTTCGTGTTATACATTCTAAACAGTGGATTACCTGACTTGTCTCTTACCACCCATCTTTCCACTCTTATTTGGATTTGACCACGAGTAGTCCCTATACAGTCTATTTTTTCAGTTAAATCTTAAAGATTCTTTCATCTGCAAATGTATCTCGGCCAGGGAGCAGAATGTTCAGTCTTTCCTCTTTAGTGCTTTTTAAAATATCTGTTTTTGGATTTCGAGCTAATCAAAAAATCATCACTTGTACTTCAAGGTCTACAGTTTGTTAAACATTTCTTAAAGTTTAGTCACCGATAAATGTGCATAACTAGTGAAGGCCCTGCTCCAATATTCAAACATAAGCAACTATTCCACTATGTATTCCAAAATAAATTCCTGTGCAACAGTTACATATTTGCAACTGTATCTACAACATGCCTCTCAACCTCTTACTACAAGAAATCTGGCCAAAGGCAAAACTAATGGAGGAACAAAGGCCCAAAAAGAGGAACAAATTTCATATATTGTTCTTTTAAACTTAGAAAGTGGCTAGAATACTAGGGATTTACACTGGCATATATTTTCTGAAGGATATGAAGTCTGAATGTCTTCCATACTCTGGAACACACTACCTATCTATATCAAACAAAGCTCCTCATTAGCACTGTTCAAGAAAAATCTTGATGATTGGATGGGAGATAGGAAATTCACCCCGGGGATCACTTCTGTGGCTCTGCTCGACAGTGGCACAGGAAAATAATTTTCTTGGGTGGCGAAAGCCAGGGTACCTTTGGCTATGCTTATATAGGCCCTAGGGCCAATAGTCTAGTACCTACCTATGAACCTAAAAGGTTACAGTCAGTGACCTGATCATAATTCCCTGTAGTGCATGGAGCTTTGTCTTCTCCATGTACTACCAGTTGTAAACTGTTGATATGTGAAAGTGTTTTTTTCTGCTTTGAAAGCCAGTAAAGTACTTGGCTCTGTGAAAAGTACAGTTGTGTAAAATCTTACCATAACAGTAGATGTCCTTTCCTTCACTGTTGCAGTATTCTTTAACGTTTGGGATTCCCTGGCTCATGAAGCCCGACAACCAGCCAGTATACAAAAGCCTACTATTGCTTTAAGGCACACTGTACATCACATGTATGCTCTTTTCCATATCGTAGGGCATAAAGGTGACATCTGGACTTACCAACCTCACAACTGATGGCCCCAGTAGGAATGCCAATCTAAGGAAAACCAAGAGTAAACCAGTGCATCAAGGAAGGCAGTGAGCCGTGGGGAGGAAGGAGGGAGTGAATTTTGCAAAAGTAAAGGAAAGGACATCTACTATTATGGTAAGATTTTACACAACTGTATTATGTCCTTTCCTTCACTGGTTGCAGTATTCTTTAACCTGTGGGAGAGTGTTAAAGCTCAAGAAGAAACTTGGGAGGAGGACCAGCAGAGCCCTCTAGGAAGCCATGAAGGATGGCCCTAGCAAAACCAGCTCTAGCTCTGGAGATTCCTTCTAACTTGTAGTGCTTGGTAAACGTATGCACAGAAGTCCAGGTAGCGGTTTCAAGAACAGAGATAGTATCCGACTCTTTGAAAAAAAAGCACCAGAGGAAGCCACAGCTCTAGTAGAATGAACCTTTACAGAAGAAAGAAGGCTCTTACCATGAAAAGTATAACAAAAACAAACAGACTTTGATACAAAAAGAAATAGTTTCTTGGCTACAGCTAAAACTAGGGACCTAGGATGAAAGGAAACCCCTTAGTCTTATCCAAATAAAATCTAAGTTGTCTATGCACATCCAGAGTATGCAGAACCCTCTCACTGGCAGATTGAAAAGAAGAGAAAAAAGTTGGCAAATGAATAGACTGATTAAGTGAAACTCATTAACCACCTTAGGTATAAAAGAAGGATTAGCACCCAAGGACACCATGTCCTTATAAAATGCCAAAAAAATGAGGAGTAGAAGCCATATTAGGGTTTGAAGCTCATACACCCATCTGGCAGATGTAAGGGCCAACAAAAGAACAGTCTTTCAAGAGCAATGTTGCAAGGAAGCTGAAGCAGTAGGTTCAAAAGGAGCACGACTCAACTTCTCCAAAACAAAATTAAGATCCCAGAGAGGAGAAACAGGTTTCCTGGGAGGCCTCACATGACAGATACCTTTAAGGAATTGTTTAGTTTCAAATCTAGAAGCAAGAGAAGATGAAGGCAGACAAGCAAAGATGGCCAATAAGTGGGCCTTAAAAAAAAGAATAGGCCAAACCAGCACTAAGCAATCCACGCAAGTAGGAAAGAACCAAAGAAACATCCACAGTAAGTAGATCCAGGTTATGAGAGAGGCACCAAACAGAAAACCTCTTCCATTTGGATACTTCTTAATATTGGTTTCCTGGTCTCCTGCAGGATCCTAAGCACATCCTCTGAAAAAAGGTGTCTACATGGAATCAAAATCCTACCACCCACAGTGTCGGTAAGAGTGGACAGGTGGGGATGGATGAAAGATCCCTCGTCTTGTGTAGGTAGGTCCACCCTGTGAGTTAACTTGCGATGACCGCCCTTGGCTGAATGCAGAAGAGGAGGGAACCAGTGTTGTCTCGGCCAAAAGGGAGTGACAAACAAGATTTTGGGAGCATCCCGTCGAATTCTGAACAAGACATTTTGGAATGAGAGGAAGGGGTGGGAATGCATAAAGAAATATCCCCTGCCAAGAAAAAGAGAGGGCATCCACCTTCCACACCAGAGGACGTGGGACTCGGACAAAACAGAGGAAGTTGTCTGTTCAGAGGGAAGGCAAATAGATCTACTTGAGGAGTACCCCAATAGTGGACAATGTTCAGAAACACATCCCCGTGAAGCATCTATTTGTGGGACTGAGTTAAGGACCTGCTCAGAGTGTCTGCTACAATGTTCTGACCTGATGGAATGTAAACTGCCTGAAGAGTCAATTGATACTGAACAGCAAGATCCCATACCAGGAATACCACCTGGCAAAGAAGATAAGATCTTGTTTACCCCTTCTTGTTTATGTACCACATCACTGTGGTACTGACTGTAAATACCTTGAGAGGTCCTGGGGGGGGGATGAAAATCCTAAACAGCCAGCAGAAGTGCTCTCATCTCCGTGACACTGATGTGCTTCTTCTGCTGAAGAGGCAACCACACCCCCCTGTACTTTTAGGGAGTCAAAAACTGCTCCCCATCCCGCATTCAAAGTGTATGTGAACAGCTCCTGAGAGGGAGGACGGGATGAAAAGGGAGCCCTGGATTTAGAGATAACTGCTGGATCCAGCAGTGAAGTTCCTCCTTGAGACAGGGAAAAAGAGGAACTACAAAGTCTAGAGGATGTGCATGTTGAAGCCAAACTGCCTTAAGGAACCACAAACTTTCTCATGTGGAATTTGGCTAGAGGGAGCATAGGGATGGTGGGTGCCATGAATCTTAGAGCTCTTAAACTCCCTGGCTGTAATGGAGGCCAGATGAAGGAGATTTTGAGAGGAGGAGAGGAGAGTTAAGGCCTTGGGAGGAGGCAGGGATGCCAGCATAGGCACCATCTGAATCCTGCCCTCTAGAAAAACATGATCCTGAGGAGTCTGAGAAGACTTTTTGAAGTTTATTGTGAACCCAGGCTCTGAAGAAGGGAAATGGCAAAATTAAGACTTTGCAACAGGATCTCTGGAGAGGAAGCCTGAATCAGCAGGTCATCCAAGTAAAGAAATACCTGGATCCCCTGAAGCCTGCAAAAAGTAATCACAGGAGCGATGCATTTGGCGAATACCCTTGGGACAGTATAAGGGCCAAAGGGCAAAGCAGGGAACTGTTGAAAGGAAGCAACAGGGAAACGCAAAAACATTTTGAAAAGGGGGGATGGATTGGAATATGGAGATAAGCATCCTTAATATCCAGAGATACCATATAAGCTTGAGGAAGGAAAAGAGGAAACAGTCTGAAGGGACAACATATGAAAAGTGGGCACCTTCAGAATGGTGTTGAGACGAGCGAGGTCTAGAATTGGTCTCCAAGTACCCTCCTTTCTGGGAACTAGAAACATTCTGGAGTAAAACCTCCTCCCCTTTGGGACACAGGCACCTCCTGAATAGTACCCAGAGTCAAAATGTCTTGAAGTACCTATGGGGAAAAAAAGGAAGTTGCTCTGAGGAGGCTGAAGAATGCCCATAAAAAGGGATGGGATTTCCACACCATGAAGTACCCCTGGCAAATAATGAAGAATCCTGAGTAGTCTGAAGCAAAGCAGGAAGAGACAGAGAAAGGTGAAGGGAAAGAAGAACGTAGATTGGAAGAGACGTATATTCAGACAGCACCTGGTTTGTCTCGAAAGGAAGACTTCTGAGTCACTGAAATCTGTAGCCTTAGCTGGAGGAGCCCCTTTGTCACTCTTTTTTTTCCCTTGGGAGAAAGGCAAGATTGCCTGTAAACAAAGCCTGGCTTATTGGAGTAGCTTCTCTTCAATTTAGGAACAGGAGGGACAAGCACACATTTGAGTTCCTGTAAGGTCCTTTCCCCTTATCCTGAAGGGACTTAAACCAGCAGCAGCTTCCCCAAACAAGTGTGTATTATCAAGTGGGGCACACCCATCAACTTAGCCTTGATATCATCAGGCAATGCTTGAAGTTGAAGTCAAGAATACCTTCTCATCACTGAACCAAAAACAGCAGCCCTAGAACAGGCATCTGCTGCATCACAACTACACTTGATGGAATGATGAACAACCTGAGAGGAAGTCCCTAACTAGGAAAGAGCAGAAGTTTTACCCTCAGAGTCTAGATAATCAGAAATAACTTGACAAGCCTAAGAAAGGACAGCCAAGCATATGGGTCTGATAATTAATAGCCCTAATAGCCAAGGTAGCAGAGGTGTAAACCTTCTTACCTAGCCTTTCCATGGTTTTGCTATCTTTATCAGAAGTCAGTAACTTGGGCGATGGAAGCAAATGAGAGGGCTTGTCATAGGCTACAGACACCACTGCGGGGTCAGCAGCAGGACATTTGTACAAAAAGTACAGTCCTCAGGTACCCGAAAAAACCCATCAGGTTTCTTGGGAACAGGGGGCAGAGGATCAGGAGCTCTAGATGCATTGGAAAATGCATCCAACAAAGCAGTCAAAACAGGAGGAATAGCAGACCGTTTTGGAGGCTCCATCTGCAGCAACTCATAGTACCTCTCATGGATTTCAGACACCTGAGCTCAATCCCATTTAAAAAATTTCATCATCCTAGAGACTTTACCCCCAAAAGAAATTTGTTTTAAGGGATTATCATGACTGTTAGATTCCTCTTCCTCTACCCATAGCCCAAAGGAGAAGGAATTTGGGAAGAGTAAGCAAGGGATTCCTCATCAGAATCCAACTCCTCCTTAGAGGAACCCTGCTCCCGGGGCATTTTAAGGGGAGTACAGGATGAAAGGGGAGCTGGAACAGAAACCCCCTGAGGTTTCAATGCCAGCAAAGCATTAAACAAACCTTGAGTGAAGGCCTGCCACTCACTCTGTGGATCCCTAGGAGCAGGAGAGATATGTTTAGTTTGTTTTTGCTTTTTTCTTTAACAGGACGTTTGCCCTGTAAAACTTACAACGCTTCGACTCAGGACGCCATTCAACAACAGTAGCTGGGACTTCTTCACTGCTGGCCTCCAACCTGGTCACAGAAGAGGAATCCAACAATAAAGCTGGGTAAGCCTCCGGGTACTCACTGACCTCAGGAGAAATTTCCAGCTGAGACTAGACGGTACAAGATTCAGGTCTTGGTTTCTTAACCTTCTTCCCTAATGGCTTATCCTCGGGGCAGGAAGTTGCTTCCATGGTATCCTGACTGAAACACTTGTCAGTGATTCTCTATATACAATGCTAGGAAAGACAGCCTACTAAGCAGAGTCATTGGTACAAAACCCTGAAAATTGAGCCGGGCTTATGGCCATGACAGGCTCCTAGGCAAAATAAACACTGGTCGTGGCAGTCTTTATGGGGAATCTGTCTCCCGCACTGCCATTTATCCTTCCTGGATGACATTAACCCCCCAGAAGCAACAGATAATCAAGAAAAAAAATGAAACCACAAAGGGGCACTTATCTGAAATGGCTCGGAGACCAGTAAACAGGATGTAGGCATTCAGACCGATGATCGGAAGATGTGTTTGGACTGGCTGAAATGACATACGTGTGCAGACAGACTATCGAAAGATGCATTCAGACTGGCGCAAAGAAGTTCTGTGGATGGTATGTCTGGACATCACCTTTATGCCCTATGCTATGCAAGGGAGCATACTTGTGACATATGGATCTACCTTAAACAGTAGGTTTTTGTATACTGGCTGGATATTGGGCTTCACGAGGCAGAGTATCCTAAAGGTCAAAGAATACTGAAACCAGTGAATAGAAGGACATAATTTATTTAAAAATTGTGGACAAATCCAAAAACAATGGGGGGGGGGGGGCAATGCCAGGGTCAGTTTCCTAAATATTCATCTCATTCATTTAAGTTAACAGAAGTTTTGCATCAATATGCATTTTCTGTACAAGAAGTATAAAACTGTAATGACTGGTATTTCTGACTGATTGTAATCCTCAGTGATTTATCAGAAAATCAAAACAAATTTATAGCGGACAGAACAAAAATATCAGACAAGCTCAAGTACAGTTCAGAGGCAAGGACAGCAGGCAAAAACAAAGCCGTTTTACCTTCTGCCACTGTTCTTTGCCATTCAGCATTATCTACTGTTCACCCCTAGCAGGAGACCTGATCACAACAAAGCTGGGGGAAGGCGCTGCCTAACAATTTTAACTTATTGTTAAGTTTATCTTATTTCTGATACTGGAGTATAATTTTGGTGCTCAAAGCACTGCACTAAAGTTGTGGTTATGCATTTGAAACCAGTGTTGTTTCTAACATGTTCATTTAGTCAGTCTGCCAGTAACCATTTCTTCCTTTCTCCTTCCCTATCCTACTTGGATACTAGTCCTCCTATTTTCCTCACTTCTTCTGCCTATATTGCCCCTCCTGCCTTTTGTTACTATTCTGTTTATCTTCCCCTTCCCACTTTAACACCACCCCATTACTATACCTATTCAAATTCTTCATCTTCTCTGTATCCTCTTTTCTCATTAATAACCTACAAATACTTATCCATTACATCATATATTTTTCTAAAATACTGTACTTAATATATTCTGCCTCTTCTACACAATTCTTTCACCTATCTGTAGCTATAAGCGGATTTGCAAGTAAGCCTGTGAGGCCTTAATGTACAATCCAGCTACTCTTGTTTTATCTCATTTTATTGTTGGTGAAACTTAATTGAATTTGCCAACTCTTGTTTTATACTATACTACTATCCAGCTAATTGATACTTCAATTCTCTGTGTACTGATCTATTTTTTTTTTATATTTTTGGAGCTTTTCTTCCTGGGCCTCCGTTGAAAATGGGTTTCTGCCAAGTCAGACTTTTCCTGGTCAACAAATATCAACTAAATAAATAAATTTAATTGATGACATTTGTATCTAGATTACTAACATGCCAAATCAGTTTTGGCCTAAAAGTTTCCTTCAAACTTCAGTGAACTTCAACTATTCTGACACCATTTTTCATGAAGGATTTGATATCCAATGTCTTTTGTACTTTATGTGGCTTTAGTTGCTTCAATAACGTAGTGTCAGTATATTAGCTTAGAGGATGCTATATACCTATCTCTTTCTTTATTTTGCAGGAGTAGTTCCAGGCTACTTGCTGTATTTGTAAGGTTTTGGTGCAAGTTGCAGTCCCCATGTGTACTGTACTCTTTTTTTTTTTTTTTTTTTACTGAAAGAAATATATTTGTCTCTGTGCAGCAAGGCTACATAGAGCCACTATTTGTTAAGAAGGATAACTGTAGCTGCAGTCCCTTGGAAGGAGGAAAAAAGCTGCATCTCACTATTAATTGTGAAGCTGTGCTTGGGCCCCGCCCCCTGCTGCAGTATATTAAATACAATATCTCTGCTCCTTTGTGCACAGCCAGTGCCTCTGCTCCCACACTTGATGCTGATCCCTTTACCTGCCTATTTACTTCTGTCTTGTACTATGATACACTATGTCCTTGATTTTCTGCATCATGTGTTAAGAGACTTTCTGCACTGCAGCTTACATTTCACTTTGGCATTCCTAAATCCAAAGCTACTCCTTTCCTTTTCTCTGTCTTTGTCACTTCATTCACATAATCCACTCCAACATTTCTCTGCTAATATTCTACCTAAAGTAAGACAGTGTCAGAAAAATAAAGGGTGGGGGGCGTGGCCAAGGATGAACACAGGATAGCAGCAGATTTCTTCAGCTCCACCAATTTCATTACACTGACAAGAATTAATTACTTAAAAAATTAATTTTTGAAGTAATTTTCTTTCTAAATATGTTTGTTTTTATATAGTTCTTGAACTATATCTAAAAAAGAAAGGAAATTTTAACAATATTCCTGTCAGAAATCACTTTGGAAATTTTCCTGTTAGTTTATCAGTCTGAAATGAGTTCCAGTAAGACATTCTCAAGACTCCAGCATCAAGAAAGAACTTCAGTCTCTGATAACTATAATCCAGCAACTTACTGCTAAGATGGATAAAATGGATACTAAAATAGATACCTTCATAGAAAAAACTACAAAACAAATAGACTTGTTACATATAGACCTGCAACAACAGAAGATCCAGATGACAGGCATAGAAGAAGCTGTGAATGACATGGAAAATAGAATCCAAGAAGAGGAAATCAACATTGAGTTTCTGCTGAAACAAAATACACATTTACAAACAAAGCTGGATGACCTGGAAAATAGATCTAGGCGCAATAACATTAGGATTTTTGGACTGCCAGAAAATATTGAAGGTAACAATATTACTTCTTTTTTAACAACATGGCTCCTTAAAACTTTAGACTTACCAGAAGCATTCTCTTTTGGTATCGAAAGAGCACATAGATCTATAGCTAATACTAACTCTAACAAAAACTATCCTAGATCAGTTATAGTTAGATTTCTATCATCTTTTGATAAAGAGATGGTTCTTAAATCTGCTTGGGCTAAAGCTCCTGTTAAGATAAATGAGACAATTGTGCGTTTTGACAATGACTATTCTTCCTTGGTAATAGCTAAAAGAAAAGTTTTTCTGCCACTAATAAGGGAGCTTAAAAAAGCACAGTTTAAAACATACCTTCTGTTTCCTGCCAAGCTAAAAATCTTCCTTCCTGATGGTCCTAAAATTTTTGATGACTTAGACTCTGCTTTACTGTTTATCAAAAAAAATAAGATTTTGGATAACATAGAGGAAATGGAATGGGCTAGTCCTTCATTAAAGAGACTGGCAACTGAAACTACGTGGAAGACTTCAGAGAAGAAGAAGAGACTAAAAAACAAATGATTTGTTCTATGTTTTTTTTTCTTTTTTTTCTCTCATCATTTTACTTCATTATTAATCTTTTTAAATATAGTTCCTGCATTTCCAGAAAGCCACAAATATTCTGAAAAAGATTTAATCAAAGTAATTCTCTGTGTGCAAAGAAATGTTTTGTTTCATAACCAGTCAAAATATCTGAGGAACTAATAAGCTATTATTCAATTTGTTTCTCTTTCTGAAAAAGAGAAGGAAGGTCAGTAATTTGATACATTTTTTTCTCTTTTTTTTCTCCTTTTCTTCTTTTCTTTGTTTAAACAATGACATTCTATTTAGATTATGTAGTGGGTAAAGGGTGGGGGAGGGCAGGGAGAGAAGAGTAATGAAAATATGATTAATAGAATAATAACATTTATTCCTTGTAAAAAGTTTATATGTTCTTCAAATGCTATTCCTAATTATACTTTCTTGATTATACTGCTTATGCTTGTTTGTAAATAATCTGTCATGCTTTAACTAATAATAATTAGAACTAAATAATAGTAAATAATATGTTTTATTTTTAACTCTATTAATATAAACAGTAAGTAATATTCCATTGTATATACTTCTTATAGCTTTCTCTTACATTTTTTTTATTTCTGCCTTACACTCTTATTTTCTACTCTCTTTTTCTTTTCTTTATTCTTTCTCTATTTTTTTTCATATTAATATATATATAAATGCTTTTGATCATATAGACACAGTATAAAAATTGAGTTGGGACAAAAATATTGAGTTTTATTACTTATTAATAACTTTGGGCTTAATTTCACTTACATAGAGGCTGTAATAACCTGTAAAATACATCGCAAAGGTTTTGTCATGTTTAGATGCATTTACACTGCTAAATGAATGTTTGTCACTAGTTTTTTTTTTTTTCCCGCCAAAATGTTAAGGGAGACAATCTGGGATGTGGGCTACCTCATGAACAGTGTCCTCGAGTTGTTTTAAAAGCTTCAACTCTCAGAATTCTCACAGAGAAGCTGAAAGCAGTCAATTTGACCTTTGACCCAGATATCACACTGACACATCACAGATTCAGGAAGAACACTCTACCAGGAAGTAGAACTGATGCAAATGCGACTATGTGAAGGAAAATGAACTCTTTAACATCTAAATGCGAGTTATTTTATATAATTACTTAAATATCTATGTTATAATTCATAAAATATGTCAGTTATAATGATTTTAAATGATGCAGTTTCTTGTAGTAAGTAAATGTCTCATTTTAGAAGGCATAGAAAATAAAACATTTATTCAAGTGTTTTTGAAAATCTACTTGACTGCAGCATACTAATCTGTGTTAAAAACTTATGTTCCAAACATATACATTACTATAACTCATTTAATTCATCTGATTGACAAGCATAAATAACTTTATAACTCTATTTTGGAAGAAATTGTCATGTGATATATTTTAAAGCAGTAGTATAGACATACAAAATACAGATGGCTTTTTTTACAATAATGCAAGTGTTTCTGAGAATTTGCATAACTATGCAGTATGATTTATAATTTCTATAAATATAATATTTTATTCTATTGACAATAATGAGTATGAGTAAAATGCTCATATAAAAGCAATTCAAGTTTTTTTTTTGGAAGCTGTTGACTGCATTTACATGACGGAAAATAGATGCATCTTAATATATGTAATGTCTGAACCATATTAGCCAAAGTTTTTGATTTAAATGAATGTTAGAACTTATTTTTACATACTTTGAATAAATTAATATGTAAATATGCCTTCCTTTTTTTTTTCTCTCTCTCTCTTTCTTTCACTCTCTCCCCCTCTTTCACGTCTTTTATTTCTCTCTCTCCTCTTGGTTCCTAATATCAAGATTATTTGAATGCTATTTTAATACAAGTGTATTATATTACATAGATGTATATAGTAGTATGAATAGTTTAAAAAAAAAAAAGTTTATTTTAGTTTATATGATGCTGTTTTATCAAATGTGTAGTCTTGTCTTGCTAGATAATTGAATTGAAAGCTGTTAATTTAAGTTAAATATAACCAGTATTAAATTGATAAGGTGGTAGCTGAGGTACTGCTGCTTAGGGTAGGGGTTAACTTGAGTGGTAAATACTACTCTAAGTTGGAGTTTTTAACTCCAGGCTGGATGCAAGGTTTAATCCTTACATTATTTTCACTTGTTCATTGTTATATGTATATCGTTTTGACATCCACAATATATTTTGTACACTCATTGTCACTACAAACAAAATTGAATCCTATACAAAATCCCATAAGAGATTCAATAAATGCAGCTATATTTAAAGGTACACCTAAAGGAGGAGATGTAACATTACTTATGTTGTTATTTGTTATTTTGATCATAAGATTCTTAAGTTTTAAAAATGCCAAATGACATCTTTAAAAGGAATTTCTTTAAACATTAATGGATTGAATAATCCGTGTAAAAGGGCAAGCCTAATAAGATACATTAATTTACATAAGGCCAACTTAGTCTTCCTGCAAGAAACCCATCTCTTGAAAAACGATATTGATAAACTAGCCACAAACAAATATACAGTATTGGTTAGTTCAGAGCACAATCAGAAAAAAAGAGGAGTGGCTATTTTATGGAATAAAAGTATGCCCATTCCTAAAACCATTAAGTCTCATCAGGATGACAAAGGAATGTTTTGTATGGTTACAATACAAATTAATGGGAAGACTTACACTTTAATTAATGTATATTGGATACCTGGAATTGGTATTAATACAGTGAAACATCATCTTGATAAGATCATATCATTCTCTATAGGAGATATTATTTTAGCTGGTGCATTGTATACTACATGAAAGTGATACTACCACTATAGGAAAAAGAAGAATTACATCTAATGCAAAATATTTAAATGATTTTGCTAATTCTTATCATTTGAATGATATTAATAATCAGATAGATTCAAAATCATTACCATACACCTTTTTTTCTAACAGATACAAAACTTATTCAAAAATAGATAGGGTCTTTATTTCTAACCAGATGGTAACAGATTTAATTAATTCCAAAATCATTTCATGTCCTATATCTGATCATAATTCAATTGTTTTTGAATTCATGATAAAAAATACTCAATGTTCAGATCAAAAGGATACCAGCATACTTAACTCAACTAAAAGACTATAAAGAATATATACTTAAGTAAAACATTTTTTAGACATAAATAATACTCCTGAAGTCTCCATTGTCTATGTTTGGGATGCCTTAAAATCATATCTATATGGACAAAGTATCAGATGGTATAATAATAAAAGGAAATCTTGGGATAAGGAATTGTTAGATATTCAAAGTAAATTAGACTCTTATAAACATAATAATAAAGAAAATATTATGGACAAGAAAGTTATTGAAGAAATAAACAAACTAAATGAGAAATACAATGAAATTTTAACTCATAAAGTTAAAATAACTTTAGAGAAATACAAGTTTTTGTCTTATTCAATAAGCCCCAAATACTTACATAGACTTAAAAATAAAACAAAAAGGTTGAATAAACAAAACCATATCAAAGAAATCTTTTCTCTAAGGAAAAGAAGAATGTTTCTAGTATACCAGAAATACTAGATGAATTTAGAAATCACTTTCACAAAATTAACCATAATAACATTAACATGGAACCTAAAGATAAAATAAAGGAGTTTATAACCACAAACATGAATAAAAAGCTTAATAAACAACAGATTAAATTATTGGACAAAAGTATTTCATATACAGAGGTTATTACACAAATAAATAAGCTTAAATCAAACAAAGCACCGGGTAATGATGGTATTATACCAGAGATATATAAAATCCTTTCTAAAAGTACATATTCATTAATACATAAGGTTTTTATTTTGGCCCAAACTGAGTTAATAACCCCCCCATCTTGGCAATATACATTTATTTCGCCAATTTTAAAACCTAATAAAGATCCAACTAGATGTACTTCATATTGGCCCATCTCATTACTTAACGATGATTATAAAATGTTTATGAGTATTTTTGCTGATAGATTGAAGACAATCATCCCCGGCATTATAGATATAGATCAGACAGGCTTTATTGTAAATAGAAATACTTTTGATAATATAAGAACTTTAACATTAAATGATTTTGCAAATAGGAAAAAGAAAGATTTAACACTTATTAGTCTTGATATAAGTTCAGCATTTGATTCAGTAAGTTGGGACTATCTGTTTACCTTACTGAAGTGCACAAACTTCTCAGATGCATTTGTAAATCTAATTGAGCATTTATACAAAGGAACATTGGCTTATATTAAGGTAGGAACATATGTTTCACAAAAAATACCCATTTTTAAAGGTACAAAACAAGGATGTCCACTTTCTCCACTATTATTCACTTTAGTAATGGAGCCTTGGGCTAATTTGATCAAAAACAGTACTGACATAGAGGGTTTTGAAATAGATGAAAATACAACATCCAAAATTCAACTTTTTGCAGATGATGTTCTAATTACATCAGCAGGATCTAATTCTTCTATGCAGTCTCTATTTGATAAAATGATGAATTTTAAAAGTATTTCTGGTTTAATATTCAATGAAGAAAAACTAAAATACTACCTATATATACACGAAAAATATTCTCATTAGTGATTTTACTAAATATGTACCCAATTCAGGTCAGATAACTTATTTAGGTATAATACTATCTAAAGATATTAAATCTATTATATATAATAATTATACCTGTTTTCTTAATATACAAAATCTTTTAATACCTGGAATAATATGTTTTACTATGGAGGAGAGACTTACAATTATTAAAATGATAATATTCCCCAAGATTTTATACTTAATACAATCAATAATACTTCCACCTACAAAAATAATTATCAAGAAACTGAATACACTAATGTTAAATTTCCTATGGGCACCTAATAGACCTAGGATTGCATTAAAGAAACATACTAATAGCTGGTCTCAAGGGGTATTTCTTTTCCAGACTTTAATTTATATACTATCTCTTCTATTGTAAAAGTTATTACTTTATTAATAGATCAGTCATATGTCACAAAATGGAAAGATTATTGGGAGCTAATTAGCATGCACTTCATGAAAATCTCCTTAACACATAAAAATATGATTGTAAATAACTCCATGTTATGGTTACTAAAGGAATTTTGTACTTCACCTATTACACCTAAACATATGGTTTGTTACCCATTAAATATTATTATTAGCTATCGTAACTTTATATTCATGCACCCTAAGTATAGGGAATGGAATTTTATTATATTCCTATAATGTATACTCAGGGTATGCTTTTGTCATCTACTTCTGAAGGAACTCATTTAGCTATAGATAATGATCTAAAGTACTGGTATCAGTTGATATCTGATAAAGTTAAAAATCTAGATTTCTTAAAACAAGAATTTGATCTAAGAGAAACTTGCTGGTTAGAGGTTCAGACCTTTAGACAACATATCATTAATAAAATAGATCTAATGTCTATAACAGTTAAAGAATCTATTCCAACACTGATTGATTACTTGATATTAAATTTACAACATAAAGTTTCTGATAAAGGTAAACTTTCATACATACATAAAATTATCAGACAAGAAACTTTTACAGTGTAGATTCATACTGGAATTATTTCACTTCTATTAATGGGGACCCACCAAATCAACAAGATAAACAATATATATTGGAATCTGCCTATAGAACTACGTCTTCCATTGTCTGGAGACTTTATACATGGAAATTTTACATAGATCTTTTATACACCTTTGATGATGAATAAAATAAATAATAAAGATAATCTATGTAAGAGATGTAATGTAGAAATTAATGCTGACTGGGCTCATATGTTTTATGACTGTATAAAATTGAAAGAATACTGGAAGTCAATTAATGAATTTTTGCAGGCTCTTTTTACAGATAATTTCATTATTTCTAAATCTCTTATATTATTCAACACACCTGTACCTCAAAGTGTTAAAAGGTTAAGCTTCCCTTGTTATGGTCTATTCTAGCAGTGGCTAGGAAAATAATAACCAGAAATTGGATTTCAGATACACCTCCTTCGTTCAATGAATTTAAAAATGTTATGAATATAGTGTGCCATATGGAAATAAACACAATTAGGTCAAGAACAACTAGAAAAACATCTTATTATATTGTATGGGATAATTTACAAAATTTGTTAAAATAATCCTAATTTCAATAGCATGGTATTTTAGTTTAATTAATTGATCTGATTGTAGTGGATGTCTTTGTAAATACTTTAGTTGTTTTGTTGAATGTTATAATCATATCTATATTTAATTACTTGTATAAAATTGTTATGATATTTCTCTTGTATGTTAAAACAATAAACCTGTTTTGAAAAAAAAAAGAAAAATAAAGGGTAGCTTTTTTCCTGCATATATGAGTTTTAACTAATACTACTTAACTTTTGCAGTTTCTCTTCAATGCAAGGAGTTGCAAGAGGTCATTTGCTTCTATTTTTGTTACACACAGTGTTGGTGACTCACTAGGCAGCAAACATGCCTTTGATTCTGAGAAGATCTGTGTGTTCTACACCTACACCAGGTGTCTGGATTCATGCGCTAGTACTGATACTGACACTGCAGTACAGCATAAGGACACAGAAGTAGCTGAAATCTTGAGGTACTGTCTTTCAAGGGAGATTTTTCAAAACATGCCAGCTATCTGAGTAGTAACGGTTTAGGATATCAGATAGATATTGAACATTAGTGACGAAATGTTGGGGTGTGTTGGCACAACATGCTGTTGAACTTTCCACAGAGTGTCATTTTATAAGGGTAGAAGTCTGGATGGCTTCTTGACCAAGAAAGTACAGATGTGTACACTTACCATAAATGTAGATGTCCGAGTGTTTTCATTGTTGCAGTCATCACACTTGGGTTATCTGCCTGCAGGTAGCCCTCAGTCAGCCCAAATACCAGAGTCTTGGGATTTCTGTGTTGGATGCTGTCGCCTCTTCCATGACGTCAGGACGTTAGGGGTATAAAACATGCAGCCGATGGCATTACATCAGTTTTTCTTGTCCCAGATGTCCGGAGTCCCCAAAACAGGAAGTAATTACATGGTGTGGAATAACTCCAGTAAAAAGTAAATACTATAGCCATAACATATGGGAAAAAAGACAATGGGTAGAAAGTCTAGAAAAGTCAGGGGGCAAGAGGGAAGGTAACCAAGACTGCAACAGTGAATACACATAAACATCTACATTTATGGTAAGTGTACACAACTGTACTATGTTTGTGTTTCACTGTTGCAGTCATCACACTTGGGTTGATTCCCAAAGCAGAGTAAGGGTGGGGGCAGTCAAGATGTATTAGGGCTGACTAGCAGGCCTTGTAAGACTGCTGTGGCAAGTCCAGCTCTGGATCTAGAAAGGACAGCTAAGTGGTAATGCTTGGTGAAGGTGTGTACATAACTACAGGTTGCAGCCTCCAGGATGTTCCTGGTAGGGACTCCAGTGAAAAATGCAGTAGAAGTTGAGGCAGCCCTAGAGGAATGAGTTCTGATCCCCTGTGGGGTAGGTTTTTCCATGGTGTTTGTAGCAGAGATGGATGCAGTGTGCTATCCATTTTGAAATGGCTTGCTGTGAAATGGCCTTGCCCTCTGCACCCCTGTAGCAAAGCTGACTAGCAGCTGGTCAGATTTTCTGAATGGCTTAGTCCTGTCAAGGTAGAACCTGAGCTATCTATACACATCCAATGAGTGCAGGATCCTCTTCCCTTTATTCTGAGGATTAGGGAAAAATGTTGGAAAATGGATGGATTGGTTCAAGGCCACACTGGATACCACCTTGGGCATAAATGATAGGTTAGCCCTGATGGAGACCCTGTCAGCCTGGAAAAAATAAAGAGGGGTTCCCACAGCCATTAGTGCTTGAAGCTCAGACACGCTTCTTGCTGAGGTGATGGCTAGAAGTAAGGCTGTTTTCCAAGACAGGACTTTTAACTTTGCTGTAGCAGCAGGTTCAAAAGGGGGAAGGGTGAGCTTCTCTAGTACAAAGAAAAGGTCCCAGGCATGGGTGGGAGCTCTCCTCGGGGGTCTTAAATTGTTAGATCCTCTCAGGAACAGCTTGATCAGAGGGTGAGAAAGAGAGGTTGCTCCGTATTGTAATGACCTGAGATGGCAGAGGCATGAATCTTAATTGATGGGAAGGAAGGCCTTTGTGGAGCAGCTCTGCTAGGTAATCTAGAATTAGAGGTAAGGATGGCACTGATGTCCCCTTTCCTAGAGACTGGCTCCAAGAACATATCTTTTCCACTTTTCTGAATAGGATTTCCTAGTACTAGGCCTCCTGGTCTTAAGGATGACATCCAGCACCTGTTTGTTGAGGGTTGCAGGTGTGTTCAGGAAGGAAGCCAGGCTGCAAGGTTCAGTGTTTGCAGCTGAGGATGCAAAATCTGCCCCTCCTGCTGGGACAGCAGGAAGGGGGTCTGATGTAGGTGCCAGGGTGGCACTGCTGTCAGACTGCATAGGAGTGGGTAACAGTGCTGGCGTGGCCAGTCTGGTGAAATAAGGAGTGTCCTTGGTCTGTCCTGCTTGATCTTGAGCAGTACTTTTGAGAAGAGGGACAGAATGGGAAAGGAATAAATTGAGAGGTTTTCCCATGTAAAGGATAGGGCATCCACTCCCCGTGCCTGGCTTTGGGGATTTCTGGTGCAAAGTTTGCTCAATTGATGGTCTTGGGGGGAGGCAAAGAGGCCCACCTCTGGTGTCCCCCACCTGTTGATTAGAAGTTTGAAAAAGTTAGGTTCCAGTTTCCACTCGTGTGGGTCCAGTAGCTTTCGGCTTAAGTCGTCTGCCCGTGCATTTTGTTTGCCTGGCAGGAATTGAGCTTGCAAGTGAACTTGGTTGCTCAAGGCCGTGTTCCACAGGGCCCTGGTTAACCTGCAGAGTGGGTAGGAAGGAGTTCCCCCCTGCTTGTTTATGTACCACATAACTGTGGTGTCCTCTGTCCTTATCAAGAGTTATCCTGGAAGGAAAAGGTATTTGAAGGCTGTCAGAGCATTCTGAACACCAAACACTTCTTTTTGATTGATATGCAGGTGAAATTGTCCTGAGCTCCATTTGCTTAGAATGCCCTTGTCTGCCATGTGATCCCCATATGCATAGTCTGATGCGCCCATTGACTGGGTTTGGACGGCGAGGGGTTGAGTGAAAGGAATTCCTTGTTGTGGTTGCAAGCCTCTGCCCACCAAAGGAACTCTGCCCTTAGACAAGGAATGATAGGAATCATTGTGTCCAAGTCGTGCGAGTGTTGACACCAGAGACTAAGTACCACTGAAGTTTCCTCATATGCAGTCTTGCATATGGAATTAGTAGAATGCATGAGGCCTTGAACCCTAGGGCTTGAAGTATTTTTCTTGCAGATAGCTGGGTCTTGGAGGCCATTAGTTTGAAGTAGTTTGTCAAATGTACCTGATTTTCTGGAGTGAGGAGTAACAACCGGGAAGTTGTGTTCAAGCTTGCTCCCAGGAATACAATCTTTTGGCTAGGCACCAGATGTGATTTCTAACATCTCTGGGGTACACCAACAACGAAAAGAAGTCTCTTTACAAATGCCAGGTGCTGAAGTAGCAATTCCTGACTATTCGCCTGAATCAGGTAATCGTCCAAGTACAGGTAAATTTGAATATTTCTCTGCCTGCAGTACGCAATGACTGGAGCCAGGCACTCTGAATACCCTGGGTGCAGCAGATAAGCCAAAGGGAAGTGCAGAGAACTGCCCTGAAACGTAGATATTTCCTGCAAGATTCCCTTATGAGGATGTGCAGATGAGCTTCTTTTAAGTCTAAGGTGACTAGCCAAGAGTCCTTGGCTAGCATAGGAAGCAGCTGTAGTAGTGTTTGCCTTTTGAAGTTTGGGACCACCAGGGAGGAGTTGAGAATAGACAGATCCAGGATAGGGCGCCATGAGCTCTCTCTTCTGGGCACGAGGAACAGTCTGGATAGGAACAGGTTGAATAACCCTGATACTGAGAAGAGAAAGTACTTGCTTTTGAGCCTCTGCCCACTGGTTTGGCGGAAGGTCTGGCACCCCACTTGGGGTTGGCAGTGAGTGGAAGGAGAATCTGTATCCCTGGGATACAATGCTTAGGACCCATTGGTCCTGGGTAATGGACATCCCATTTTTTTAGCATGCAGGGCGAGTTTTCCTTCTAGGGGTGCAAATACTTGGGCATGGCTGGGAAGAATGATAGACAAGTCATTGTGAACTTTTTCCATAAAGGGGTGGCTTACCACTCCCAGTTTTAGAGATAGGAGCACTCCATTGCTTAGATCTCTGCATACCCTGAGACTGTAGTCTTGGTGGTCTGCTGCCCCCGTGTTTGGACTGAGAAGGCCTGGGAGGAACTGGAAAGGACCAGTTTTTAGAAGGCCAATGCCTAATAAATCTAGGTGGCTGTACCTGCAAGAAATCTGTAACAGTTTGCATAGATTTAGCTTTTTCCTCCATCTTTTTAAGAACTGCTGCTGCTTTTGTGCCAGACAAGCGCTCCTGGTTTAAAGGAGCATCTAGCAATTTTGCTTTGACATGGTCTGGCAAGATTTGTTCCTTCAGCCAAGCATGCCTTCTCAGTAAAGACCCAGTGACAGCAGCCCTGCTATATGCTTCTAAGGCATCAAAACCACCCTGCAAAGTATGTTTACTAACTTGGTTTGCAGAATGCACTAACTCTTGTAAATCTTTATTCTCTGCACAATCTGGAAGCAACACCATTTTCTGTTTAATTAGTTCCATGATATACTGCTGATACTTCAACATGTGAAACTGACAATTTAAAGTCCTTATGGCAGGAGCTGCAGAGGTGTATACCTTCTTACCCCATCTGTCTAAAGCTCTAGAATCCCTTTCCGAAGGGGTAGGGTTTTTGGCTGTAGTGGCCTTAATACCTTTAGGTCCCTGGGAAATGGTCTCTGGATCTACAGTGGGATTCTTAAAGAGACATTTGTGTGAGTCAGGTACTGTGTAGTACCCATCAGGCTTTCTAGGAGCTGGTGGTAAAGAATCAGGAGCAAGACTGGACTCCATGAAGACATCTACAATAGACAGGGGGTATTGCTAGAGGCCTGTGCTGAGGCAAGTATAAAAATTCTCTGAGTCTCTTTTTGGACTGTGGGTAGTCCTGTCATTCCCAGCGGAAATGCTCTCTTAAGGTATGCAAGTTTCACCAAAAGAAAAGTACTCTGGATGGGAGGCTAAGAGAATGGAATCCTCTGCATCAGAATCCTCATAGGTAGATAAGGGAATGTCCTGGTAATCAGAGGGATCAGAGTCATCGGACTCATGGTCTGTAGAAACAGAAGGAAAATCAATCCTTTATCTTAGAGGGGGAAGGCTGGCTTCCCCTAATTAAAGTTATAAGGTCTTCAGCCATTCTAAGCATTGTTTCCGTGGCATGGAACCTTGAGCATGCGCTTTGGTCGACAGTTTTCTAGGCGTAGTGCGAACTCTGGGCCTAAGAAACTCTGTAGTTTTAGTCAAAAACGAAGAAGCCGGTTTAATATGAACATCGGAAGGTTGGAATACACCCTTAGAAGCCAGTGCCTGCACAACGGCTCTGTACCCATCCAAGGTAGAGACATCCGCAGGTTCCATTGTCTAAGAAGCAACGGCATACCGGACTTCGAAAGGGTCTCAGCAGAGGCCTGCGAATCTGTGGAAACTGGTATCAGGGGCTGGGAAGGTGCCTCATTGAGTACCGGCCTATGAGGTCTGTCCCTGTCTTTATCCTTAAATTTTTCGAAAGATCGGTGGTTGAATGGCTTACTGAAGCCATTTCGGAATATGGAGAACGAGAGCAAAAGAATTTAGTGACAAAGATAGCCAGACGACAAATAGTTCAGGTATTAAACAAGGCACAAAACCGACAGCGAGGAACTTCGTTGTCTGGGCCTGAACAGGTGACACAGTAAGAATGAAAATCTCTGTGGTATTTGCTTTCCACAGGCAAGACAATTGTTAACTTTTTATGACATCGGTTAGAGCAAGAAAAAAGGTTCCCCAACGGGGTACTTAGCTTTAGAAGACTTCAGGCTTGAAACTCGAAAAATGAAAATTTCAGGTTGCGGCCAACTGGCACTTGCAAACTGCTTCGGGTTCCCGCATGGCAAGAAAAACTGATGTAATGGCGTCGGCTACATGTTTATACCCCTGACATCCTAACATCATGGAAGAGGTGACAGCATCCAACGCAGAAATCCCAAGACTCTGGTATTCGGTCCGACTGAGGGCTACCTGCAGGCAGATAACCCAAGTGTGATGACTGCAACAGTGAAACACGAAGAACATCTATTTAGCTACTCTAACCATGGACAGCATGTGCCCCAGGGGTAAATTCTGCTGTGGAGAGAGTTCAGAACCTGTTAGGATTGTTCCTTCTCTGGAATTTATTAATGGGAAAAACTAATGCAGTACGAAGGCACACTTGCTATTCCAAAATAGTAATCTATGCCCTGAAATTTGCATGTAATTTACTTTAGATATTGGAAAGAAAAAGACTGCTGAAATGCAGGGCACAAGAGCATAAAAAGGCACATTAAACACAAAAATCTATTCAACTAGTACCTATTCATTTTACAGAAAAGCATGAGTTCTGTGGATTCTTTACAAAATAATTGTTTTACAGCAAGTTTATGTAAATAGTCTTGCTGATTGTTGTGTCTTTCATGTAAATAGTCTTGCTGGTAAAACTATGAAACCAACGTTAGAATGCAAAGGATAACACCATGCACTCTTTTGAGCTTATTTTGGAATATAATTGGAAGGCTTTAACTGTTAATTAAAGCTGAACTTCCTGTATTTACTGAGTTGTGTGTGTGTGTGTGTGTGTGTGTGTCTTATCATCCCTGAAAAGCAATAGCTGAGGCACCATACCTCTCAACCTCTTACTGCTAGAATTCTAAAACAATTTATTTATTGACATTTGTTGACCGGGAAAGTCCACTGGGATTGGGACCCATTTTCAGTGGGGGCCCAGGGAGAAAAGCTCCAAGTTACATGAAAATCATTACATGAATTTGTAAGGAAACAATTACTTATAAAGCAAGTGAAATAAACAAAACAAAAATAATGAGGGATAAAGGCCTAAAACCAGAAACATTTTATTTTTGCTAAATGTTTTAAGATTTTAAAATAAACACAGAAATACATTGCATATGCAGAAAGCAGATATAAACAATTGTAAACTAACAAAAAATAACAAAACAACTATTTACAAAGTGTCTACCAATTAATCTGATAATAAACCAGAAACGTTTTAAATATTGCTCATACAAACCAAAAAATTGGAACAATGGGTTTTACATTAGCATGAATTTTCTGAAGGATATGATGCCTTTAATAATGTTAGACACTCAATGATTTGACAGAAAACCATTAAGGAACAGGCCAAAAATATGAGACAGAAATCTGATCATCTTGTGAACTTTTGGACAGTTGAGAGACGTGCAGGTCTCCAGAGGAACAAAGTTTTTACTAATGAACATCCCATGGCACTTTGAAAACAGTAAGTCAACATTATTATAAAAAGGCATGCATTATTTTTTCCAACAGAAAAAAAAATTGTTTCCATTACTTTTACCAATTCTATGATCCATTTACATGAAAATCATGCCCCTGGAAAAGAAAAATGTAAGCAATTTTATACTGCTTACACTTATGTCTTCAACATCCTTTTTTCTCATTTCTATATGTATAGATACACCCTCTCTGCTTTTATTCTACATTTTTTTATACAGCAACATAATGAATACAACACATGGCTGGACTGGAGATGGTGGCAAAACAATCTGACAAAAATACACTACAAAAACATACAAATGGTCAAAATCAATGTAAAAATACCATGAAAAACAAAAATACAACCAAGCAACATACAAAAAATTCTCCCACCTACCTGTCTGCCTAATTAATACATGAATTTTAAAATATCTATCTATAATACAAACCCAACAACATTGTCTAAAAATAAAACAAAACACGCTCCTAAAACTGTCATCTCCCCAAAGTGTAACAAACTGCAAACAGTGCATCTAAATCACTCAACAGTTTGTAATGCTAAAACCATATGCTGTTGCCAGCTGACAGTATTTGGTCTTTGAGTTAAACCACTGAGCCATTTCTAAGTTTATTACTACTTCTCATACCCTAACCCACAAGTTGAATCGCCTTACAAACAAATGTTTCAAGAAATAAAAAAAAAGAAAAACTTTCCTCTTACTGTATCAACAATATAGCCAACCCTGGACTGAGATACTGCCTAATACGGCCCTGCTACATGTATTTGTTCAAGTGTAGCATCTTAGCCATGCACTGCCAGCAGATGTATAAAAAGCTTTCCCTCGTTTTAATAGTTTGGTGCAAATGAATTAATAGTTTTTGAGGGTATTCATATCTTTCTTTATGAAATAATATACAAGTCTGGTTTGTACAGGACAGTCTGCTTCTGAAATACTTATCCCTGACAATACATCTACTAAAACATCATCTTCCATCAAAAACATTTTATTATTTGCTACGTGTGTTAAACTGAATTTTATAGCTCAAATCCAGAGGTGAAAAACATCTCCTTGTAAACATCAAGTGCATAATACTTTTAAGAAAGGCTCTATCAGATGGATTTGCTGCAGAGTAAGGGCAGGTTGAAGCAAAAGCATAAACTCAGCAAGTATTAACTTTGAAAGAAAAATATGTATTTGACTGAAATTAGAAGTTATGTACTTACCATAACTTGGCATCTGTGCTGTCCATTTTCATTCTTCCTCACTAATGGATCTCGGATCCTACTCGGCTGCATCCACAAGATTTTGGATCTAGATCTCAAGCTCCTCCCTCTACCCATAATGCCCTATTTCATCCCCAACTCCTCAGACTGAGTTTGCTGCCTAGCCCTACTGTGTTATAGAGACAGAACAGACACCAAGAAAAGACCAAGGCTCAAACCAGGAACATGATGGTTCCCATATCAACCAAAGATCCTTCTACAAGTGACAAGGCCAGGGGATAGCAGGGATGGAAGATGAGGAAGAATGAAAATGAGCAACACAGATGCCAAGTTATGGTGAAGTACATAACATTTAAATCTGATGATGTCCTTTTCATTCTTCCTCACTAATGGGCCAGAGTCCCCAGCTATATAACTTTCTAGAGGCCCTGAAGGAAGGACATGCCGGAGCACTGTCGAACCAAAGGAAGCTCTGCTTCTGGACACAATGTCTAACTTGTAATGTATAACAAAGGTATGAGTTCTGGACCAGCAGCACAGATATCAATGGAGGTTCTTGAGGAAAAGCAAATGAAGTAGCCAGAGATGTAGTAGACTGAGCTTTAGGAGACTGAGGCAACTCCAAAACTTTAAGAATAAATCAGTGAAATACAGTCAGTGACCCATTTGGCTAAAGTAATTTTGGAAACTGCTTGAACCAAGTGGCTAGGGGAAAAGGACACAGAGCTGATCAGATTTCCTATACTGTTCAGTTCTGTGAAGATAACCAAGTAATTGTCTGTGAACATCAAGCATGTGCAGCATACATTCTCCTTTATTAGTAAAATTTGGAAAGAAAACTGGTAACTGAATGGAGTGATTAATATTAGACTCAATAGCCACTTTTGGTAAGAAGGAAGGGTTGGCTCCAAGAGACACCCTATCCTTATAGAAAATGATGAAAGGGGGCCTAGCCGATAGGGCCTGAAGCTCCAAAATTCTTTTTGCTAAAGTGATAGCTACTAAAAATATTGTTTTCCAAGAAAAAAAAAATCATATCACACTTGTTCTCTGGTTCAAAGGGTTTCTGAGTTAAGACTTGAAGGACCACTGACAAATCCCAAAGGGAGAGGGGGACCTTTTATTGGAGTTCTGAAGAGGAAAACACTCTTTATGAAAGCTTTACACAACCAGGAAGATGCCAGAGAGAATGACTCATTTCCTGCATGGAAATTGGATATAGCAGCCAACTGAAGTTTAACAGTAGAAATACTAGCTCCTTCCTTAAAAGAGTACACAGAAAAAGGAGAATGGCCAAGGCAGGGGCTGAAAAAGGATCAATATTCTGATTGGAAGCCCAAATAGAACATCTTTTCCATTTGCTTTTGTAATCTCTCTTGGTGGACGCTTTCTGAAAGGCTAAAACAATGTCACGGACTGGGAAGTGAGCCTGGACCATCTGACTATCACTGCAAGTGGAGAAACCATGCAGTCAGTTTGAGGGTGTGGTGAATGGGATGCTGGATTCCTGACGGATGAGACAGGAGATCCTGAGTGAGTTCCAGTATCCATGGAGGATATTTCAAGGGAGACCAGAGGAAGAGGAAACCAAACCTGTCAAGGACAGAAGGGGCAATGAGAATGACTGTGCTCTTCAGCCTTTTTGCTTTCTGTAGGAACTCTGGCATAAAATGAAGAGTGGGATAGATGCAGAGGAGACCTGGAGGCCAATGGTAAATTAGTACATCCCTTGGTGGCCCCCAGAGGGGGATCAGAGCAAAGTACTTGCTGCACTTGATGTTGATGAGAGAGGCAAAAAGGTCACAGCAAGGCTGGCCCCAGTGGCTGAAAATCATATTCACAACTGTTTGAGGGACCACTCGTGAGAAATCAGAATGGACCTGCTGAGTCTATCTGCCAGTGCACTGGCTTTTCCTGGTATGTGCATTGCAATCAGAAAGCAGTCTGAAGAGATAGCCTATTTCCCAGACCTTCATGGCCTCTCTGCGTAATGGGTAGGAAATGGTTCTTCCTTGTTTGCTGATGTATCAGACTAATGACATGTTGTCTGTATGGACTGCAATAGTCCCTAGAGAGAGAACATCCTGAAAGACTTGCAGCACTAGCAGGATTGCTCTCCTCTCTAAGACACTGAAATGCAACTTGGTCTCTGAGGGAGACCACGTGGCTTGGGCCATCTGTCCCATGAAATGCCCCCCCACCACCACCACAGCTGGGAATTGTCTGTGGTCACTGTGGCTATAGGGGAGGAAGACAGAATGGCCTGCCCAGAAACAGAATGTCTGACTGAATCCACTAGTAAATACGGCATTTGCAAACTGGAGTGAGTTTTATGGGAAATGACAGAGGCTGGTAAAGAATGGACCATTGAACTGCCAGTGCCCACTGAAGGACTGGCATAAAGAACCTTGCTAGAGGAACTAAAAGAATGGCAGCTGACACTGATCTGACAGCTTGCAACACTAGTTTTGCTGGAGAGGATGGAACAGACAATATGTCCCACACTTGATTTCTCAATGATGTGATGCGATGAAGTAATGAGGCCACTTGAGTCATAGTATCCAGATGAATTCCTATAAATTCCAGAAACTGTAAAGGAGTCAGCTTTGATTTGTTACGGTTTATCATAATGGCCAAGGAGTTGGAGATCTGAAGCAAGTAATCCCAGGCTTGTAGAAGTTGATGCGGTGAGGAGACAGTCATCGAAATAGGGAAGCACCTGGAATCCTTTGAGTCTCAAGTAGGGTTGCCAGACATCCCTATTTGGGCGGGACTGTCCCGAGATCAGCAGCCTGATCCCGAGTCCCGCCCTGCCGGTTTAAATCCCGGCCAGCCTCCGCTTTGTTTGTTTTTTTTTTTTTATTGTCCCGTATACCTGGCATACGGGCCAATCAAAAATTGCTAAACACGGAGCTTCTTGTGTTCCGCATTAAACACAAGAAGCTCCATGTTCGATTTTGATTGGCCCATATGCCGGTATATGGGCCAATCAAAAATCGCTAAACACGGAGCTACTTGTGTTGAATGCGGAACTGCAATGCATTAAACACGAGAAGCTCCATGTTTAGTGCAGAGCTACGAGCGAGTTCCGCATTAAAGACCTTTTTTTTTTGGTCTTCACTTGCCGTGAATACCTTTTTTTTTTTTTGTCCCTACCTGGGGGGCTGGAAATCTGGCAACCCTGGTCTCAAGTGAGTTGCCATGACTGCCATACATTTGGTGAACACCATGGGGGCTATGGTGAGTCCAAAGGGCAGTGCTCTGAACTGGTGCTAATTGGCTCCCAGACAAAAGCACAGGTGTCTCCTGGAGCACCTGTCTATTTTGATATGACAGTATGCATCCTAGAAATCTATACAGCATATCCAATCGTCTTTGCACAGAAGAGACAGGATGGACTGAACTGTAACCATTCAGAACTTTGACTTCTTTACATACTGATTTAGATTGCTTAGATCCAGAATTGATCTCAGGTCCCCTGTTTTCTTTGGCACTAAAAAGAAGCAGGCGTGAGGTCCAAATCCTATTTGTTCTGGTGGGACCTCCTGGATGACTCTTGTTTGTAGCAGCTTTTGAATTATTTGAGCTGCATAATACCTCTGACTGGGTGGAATGTTGAGGAGTTTCCTCCCTGAGACATGGGCTGGAAAGGAAGAGGAGTATGTAGTAACCTCTGGATATAATATTCTGCATCTAAGCATTTTTTGTGAGATTTGTCCAGGCATCAGGGTGCAGGTAAACACAACCCCTAGATGTCAGGGTGCAGGTAAACACGACCCAGACTGCCTCTAGAGGTGGACATTTGTACAGCAGTTCAGGACTGCTGAAAGGGCCTATCAGAGTAGCAGTCTCCGATGCCCTGGTTTTGTGGATTCCCTCTGCCCCTAGGGTGATGTCTGCCATTAAAACCTCCTCCTTTGTTGCTGGAGGAAGCATCTCTGTGCAATTCCTGGAAAGATTCCAAATATTTCCGGAACCACATTTTCTTACCACCTTGCTGATTCCTAGAAAAATTTTGCTGAGGGGTAGAAAACTTGATCCCAATGGCAGACAGGGTCTTTCCTTCCTGTTTGTTGCAGGCAAGTGTATTCTTCACTGATGACTGAAACAAAGAGGGGCCATCAAAGGGGGTATTAACAAAAGACACCTTGAAAGGTTCTGCGAAGTCGCATAGCCTTATCCAGGCATGTCTCCCAATGACTATGCCTGAACCAGCTGCTTGTGATGCACCCTCTGCTGTATGGGAGATCAGCCTCACTGACTAATTGGCAATGGACGAAAGAGCAGCTGAGGAGAAACCTTGAGATCCTCCAGAAACATGGACTCATTTAACAACCTCAGCGAGAAAGTGGCGGAGGCATATACATGCTTTCCAAATTTGTCCATCTTTCTGGACTCCCTATTTGGTGGATGAACAGAGGAGCTTGGTTCCACTAGTTCCTTCTTAGTGGTCTCCGCCACAACCATGGCATATACTGGGATACCCTCACTTCTGTGAGGCCTGTCTGAAGGGTGAGCCAAAAACTTATCTGGCAACTTGAGGATGGGTTCGACAGTATCCAGTTTCTTCCAAACCCAGAGGATGGGTTTGACAGTATCCAGTTTCTTCCAAACCCAGAGGGAAATTAAGTCAATAAGTTAATCTGACGGGGAAGGGGGGGGTCACCTCAAGATGCAGACAGGCCAGTACCAAAAGCCTCTAAGAACACCAATTCCTCAGAAGAAGGGTTTGGGAAGACCAGTCAACCTTTCTGTTTGAGGACTTCCAGGATGTCCCCAAAGGAGACATCATCAGGTGGAGATCGGGGGGACCCTTCTCACTTATCAAAATCGGTGTCTTCTGTGAGAGACTCCAAAGGGAAGTCTACGTGCCTCCTCTTACACATTCTCTTCTGAGGCATCTCTGCTACTGGGTGCTCAGGAGAGGTGTTTGAAGAGATGGGGAATCCCTCTGGGGAACACGTGTGAAGGCTTCCCGGAGTTGGCTGACCCTGAGGAGCAGAGAAGATGGGCTCAGAGCTTGAACCCGATGCGGGGTGAGGGTAGGACCCAAAACTACAGAGGAAGGTTCTCTATGCAAAGAGAAAGCCCTTTGCACTACCTGGAAAGCTGATGGACCAGAGAAACCTCCCCCCCCCTTCCTCGAAGCAGAAGCAGGCGAAAAAGGAAGGCCAAACCCAACCCCGTATCTAAGCCCTCAGGACAGAATCAGACCTGAGCTGTCCAGGGTCGAAGCACCAAGGGGAAGGGAAGAATCCGACAACGTCGGATGTGAAACAACCCCCTCAGACCCAGCGCAGACCTCTTGGCTCAGAGACCTGTTCTGATCCGAAGACATCGGAGTAGGGTAGGTCAGGGATACAGTCAGGAGTCAAGGAAGGGAGCTTCCTGGGATCAGATGCCAAGCCTCTCGGGGATCTTGGTTCCTGGGAGTCTGAGACCAAAGGTTACTTCTGGAAGGAGAATTAATCTGTTGGACATGTGTGCTCAAGGATCTAAGCGGGGATGGAGTTGGCAGGACCCCAACCTGGATCTGAGCCCTAAGTAATATCTGCATCATCCTGTCCATAACTGCCTCTATCAAGCTCCTAGAGGATCTGGATGAAGCTGAGGAAGCAAACCTAGAAGATTTCTTTGGAGTTTGAAACTGTTGGAATTGCACAGTCAGAGAATCTGGCTTTAGTAGAAGCTTCAGCGATCAGATCCTAGCTATCAGATCCGATGGTCTGGGATCTAAGTAGGATGAAGAAGGAACTGAAGAACTGGAGATAGTGATAACAGCGGTCAGATCTGATGAAGCCTGCTCATCCGAAGTAGGTGCCATTGTCTTCAGATTCAAAGTTTTCCTGAGTTTCTCAGGAGGCTCCAACGAGGCCCTTGGAAATTTCTGTATGGCTCTTTTCTTCAGTTCCATGAAACTTTAAGAGAACTTTGAGATGGTTTGAGATCCAGAGGTAGAAGTGGTGGCTCCCCCTTTGTGGCGTGGGATAACTGTTGCTGTGCACCATTCAGTGGGCACGAAGTCTGATGTGAGGCTATGATTGAACATGGTGCTTAGGTGGGGAGCCAGTTCGTTCTGAAGTTCGTGTAAAAAACACAGCCTGGGATGTTGTCCGGTCCCATGGATGCTGTATTCTTGGCTTCAGAGAGTGCAGTTTTTACTTGCGTAGTTGTAATTACAGGTACTCTGCATTCTTCCGGTATAGATATGGACCCTTTAGGGGGTAAGAGGGGGGTAAAGTTAGCATTTAACCTATCTGCCAGGATGTTGGCAATATCAGTTGGTTCTGTAATTTTCATGCCATTGTGCTGTAAACTAAGAGCAGATCTAGGTGTTGCCACTGAGATTCTTGACATAGCTATAGAATGCTTTATGGTTGCCCTTAGAATTGATGGTTCTTTTCATAGCTAGCATTGGAGGATTTTATGAGGGATCTCAGCTTCTTATTGAGGCTGACCAGGGAGCTCCTCCACTCGTGGGATTTTATTCTCTTTTGCAACAGTTTATTCCTTCTGTTGTAGAGTTTGTTTATGGCAGGGGACCACTAGATTGGCTTCCTTTTTTGGAGGATAGTGTCTTGGTTCTTTTAGGGATAGCACGAGCCATGCAATTGTGTAAGTGCTTATAGAGTACATTTGTGTACGATTCAGCAGTCGTAGCTGTAATGTCCATCTGCATGGGTGTCATGAAGTTCGCCACTTCTGTCTTGAGCATGAAGTTGGCTTTGGAGAATTTTTTTTTTTACAATGGTTTCCTTAATGGGGGTGGGGGAGGGATGTGGATATCTATGGTGATTAGCTTGTGGTTGAATCTGACCAACGAGGAGTTGACTTCAGGTGTGGAACACCAGTCACTCATGTTGGTAATGACTAGGTCTAGTATACTGTTGCCCCTGGTGGGGTGGGGATAACTTGATCCAGGGCACTGGAATTTATAAATTCCAGAAAGCGTTGAGTAAAGGAGTTGGTACATGAGTAGTTTTCCCAGTTAATGCTTGCGTAGTTGAAATCGCCCATTATTAGGGTGTTTGGTTGAACCGTAATATTTTCCAGTATATCAAGAAAAAAGAGTGGGAATCCTGGGGCATGGTGGTGGATCTGTAGCAAGCTACAATTTGGACTGCAGTTTTGCCCAGAGTTAATTGTACTTGGATAATCTCGGATGCATTATGTTGGACAACTAGCCTGGGGGTGTGGATATCTTTAATGAATATGGACACACCTCTGCCTTTGGTGTTCTAGTTCAGGTTAGAAGGCTGAAAGGTGTGGTAAGAGTTATAGCCTGGTAATGCAGGGGTGCTCTCTAGGGCCTTAAAACCAGGTCTAAGTCACTGCACAGAGATCGATGTTCTCCATTTTAGGGAGTGCCTTGAGTGACTGCATTTTGAGGTTTAGACTTCTACCACTGAGTAACATTACTCTCAGTTTTTGCTTGCCTGTACTTGTTATGGTGGTGAATTTGTCATTTGAACCTTGTCTAAAAAAGGCAGTATAGCGGCAGCAAGAGCCTTAACCAGTATCCAGAATCTCAGGGGCGACAGATTCAGGCCATCTCTGGCAAAGCATTGTGGTCTGTTGACCATGCTGTCCCAGGCAGACAGATACTGGATCCCCTTAGAATGACACCAGAAGCTTAGCCAATTGTTGAAGTCAATCATTTTGTCCTTGTACTGTGGTATTCTGGGTGATGACAGGATGCTACTGAGGGCTGGGGTCATACCTGCCTGGGCTACAAGATCAGAGAGCTCTTTCATGTTTTTCTCATGTAGTCCAGGGAGGTACATCTCAGGTCGTTCACACAAAAATGGACAATAACAGAGTCCTATTTGCACTTGTTGTGGAGTGACCTGAGTGTGTGGGTTATGTGGCAGATCCTGGCATCTGACAGTCAGCTGACAGTAACTTTCTCCTTGTTTAGCCTGGGGAGTGGGACATCAGTGTGTCTGACTATAGAGTCACCCATGACTAGTATTTTGGGTAAGTTGCTTGAGTCTGCGGGCTGTGTGTCATTTGGGTTGTGTTGGGGGGTGCTTGCGTTTCTGCTTTGGAGGTCTCTGTTCACTGGGAAGATTATTAGAGAGTCTCCACAAATATCTGTGTTTCTATGTGTGGATTTTGGCGGTGTAGGTTTAGTGGGACTATGTGATGAGTGTGGTGTGGTGCAAGTGTTTACCTTTTCCTCTTGACTGTCAAGTTCAGTCTTGGTTGGAGAGAGCTTTGCTTCCAATTTGGCTAGATAAGTGCAACTCTCACAGGTTGTAGAGTTGGGTGGTAGGAGAAGAGGGTTGTCTGTGTACATGAGGCAATTCCTACATTGCCCCAAGATGCCAAGTTTCATCGGGTAGACAGGAGAACACTGGGAGCTGTCCTTTGGACATGGCTGAGCAAAAACTATTTTCCTCTAGACAAGTGAGGAAAGTAAGTACACGAGCTGTTTTCCTCTAAGCAAGTGAGGAAGGTATGCACAAAAACTGTTTTCATCTAGGTAATGAGGAAGGCTGAGTGCTGTAGTAATTTGTAGTTTATTTAGTGCTTACAAGTTCTGAGCAAGTGCTGAGCACAAAGAAGCAAATTAAATTGCCAAAACTAAGAAACTGGCTAGTTCTAAGGGGAAAAACTCAAGAGCAGACTTTATGGTGCCAGGAATAGTTTAACCCTAGCTAAGCAGTGCTGCATGATGCACAAACTCGCACAAACACAGGCGTTTAACCCAAAGATGAAAAGGATAGAAATCAGCCCAAAACAGCCAATAAGGTTAATTTCAGAGCTGGAAATCACTCCTCTTGTGACAGATGGGCTGCTCAATGCTTACCACTCTCACTGATATGCAGAAAGACTTCCCACTACCACAACAAGGTCTGGACAACTCAGAACCACAAACTAAAGTCCTGAAACCACCAAATCTGAGATCTGGACTATTCTAGTATAGGAAAGGTCGGGAAATGAGCAGTAGATATAGTATTGCAGTAGATATAGTATTTCTTTTTTTTGTTTTGTTTTGTGAAATTAAACAGAAAAAAGCAATTTAAACAGTAAATATGGACAGAAAAGGCTGTTGCACTTGTGTGACACCTACAGTAGTAAATGCAGTTTAAATTATTAACTAAGCTAAAAATTAAAGTGCACACACAGTAAAACGATTTAACAGTAAAATGCATCAGAAATAACAGAACCACAGTAAAAACGGCTTTTAAAGTGCAATAAGCAAAAACAGTCAAGAAAAAGCATCTAAGATACTTAGAATCAGCAAAAAGTCTCTTCTCATTTCTGGTGCAGTAGTAGTCTGCAGGATGCCAAACAGTATCCGCCAAGCTAAAATAGCAAACCTTTGCAAACACAGGTTTTTAACTCAAAAGTCGAAAGGGATGGAAATCAGACCAAAACAGCCAATAAGGTTAATTTTAGAGCCAGAAACCACTCCTTTCATACACAAGATTTAGAAGATCCGACATGTCACGATGGCAGCAAATGACATCTGAGGAGTTGGGGAAGGAATAGGGCCATTATGGGTAGGCGGAAGACCTCGAGATTTGAATCCGAAGTCTTGTGGATGAGGCCAAGTCGGATCTGGGGATTGATCTGAGACCCATTAGTGAGGAAGAATGAAAAGGACAATATCAGATCAAGTGGTTTAGGTAGGCAAGGAGCCTAGGAAATAGGGCAGCTCAATGGATTGAGGCCTCCTGCAGACAAAAAACAAATTTCCACTTCTGTAAGATTCCCTTATGCTGTGCTTCTTGGCTTACTTTTAGATGTTTAATACTTGAAAAAGAATCACTGCTAGGATTAAAATCTCTACCCTCCAGGCGGATAGTTTGTGTGTCTTGAGACTGGGATACAATACCTTTCCCTGTTGTTGGGCAAGTAAATTGTGTGGAGGCAAGGGACATTGTGGAAGAATGACCAGATTCACAGAGTGGGAAAACTACAGTTTTTCCAGCCATGAAGCGCTATTAGGTTGTAATTTCCTGCATTTTGCTTTGCTTTCGCTAACATCTCCCCTCAAAGGACACAAGAAGAATATAGTAAAGATTGAGTTCAGAAGAAAGAGAAGGTGCCTATTCCCCAAAACTGTTTTATGAATAAAAAAGCAGCACAAGATCTGTAGCCTACTGTCGAGATGTATGGCAAAGGGGTCAGCTTTTAGCATGCCCAACCTCTATGCAATATAATGAAAAGTTTGTGGATCCAACTTTTGAGAGTCACTTTTAAATGTATAAAAACTGCTGGGTTGTTCAACAAGTAAATCTGTAGGATACATTGCTGAGGGACTGTGCTGCCTATATGGATTTGGAGATGATCTGGTTAAACATATTTTCCCTCCTCTGAGCTTTATTATTGCCAGTCCATCCTCACCAGGTACACCAGCTCACTCCCTGACCATCTTGGACTTATCCAGTATTGCTGGGGCTGGTCAGGGATCCATAGTTTCCTGGGGGCTTGACACTTTGAAACATCTGTCCAGTTTTTTTTTTTTTTTTTTTTTTTAACATATAACCAACCCATTATTCCCCATTCCATGTGGTATGGCATAGGTGAGCATGCAATATGAGCAATTGGCATATTGCCCCGCCTCCACAGCAGATCTGCTAGGCTCACTTTCCACCCTTTGACCACACCGCCTTTCCAGTGATATCACTGGCCTCCACCAAGGATTATTGTAGGGAGACATCCATGCACCCCCCTCCCTCGGGATAGGCATGTGCATCCCTTTCTTTGCCACTCTTGTCAGTCATCCAAGCTGCTAACCGAACCTGGCTCGCCTGGGTTGTAGTCAGAGCTTTGTCCATCTCTACTCCACTGGAGATGCTTGTTGAAAGTTGTCTTGAAAAGCTGTCAGTCACAGCCCTCTAAATTTTCATTCAGATACGTGTGCAGGAACCTTCCTTGGTTATCCCGTCAAGCAACTTCCTTGGATTAATCCATCATATAGACTGACAGAGAAGACTCATGGGGGTTGGAATAATAAGGTGTTTAACTCACATGCACAAGGTACAAATTCTCACCTTTGGGGAAATTGGCTAGGCTGAATATGGTCTACAAAGGCAGCTAGCCTAGTACTTACCTATGGACTATTATGAAGGACTTGGAAAGGTGTATAAAGTCCTGAACTGTCAGAAACGAGGTTTTCATCAGAAAGGAAAGAGAAAAAAGCTTTTATTTTAATTCTGCTTAATATCTAAACTGTACTTGACCAGTGTGATATTATTATGCACATTTTTGCTTTTCTCATATTTGTTAGCATTTCTTTAGTTTGTTCTGGGACCTTACTCTAGCTTAATTTGCAGTTCTGGGAAGATTGTGTTTCTATATTATACTGGACTTCTATTTGCACTTTAGTCATTCATTACATTTTTTTTCCAAAAACAGTGTTACTGGTGCCTTAAACTGTAGTAGAATTCAGTAGTGAGTGTGTTATTTTACTCCTCCAGGATTTGTGCTTTTACAGCTGCTGATATTCCAGTTTTGATCCTACAGTTTTATATTCTGCTTTTCATTTACCTGCTTATAGTTGCATTTTAGTGCCTTTCTGTTACTGTTCTGTGTCTGCCCAATCCCCCACTGAGACATCGAGCTCAATGAAGTTGTATTCCGGTGCCTTATTGTTCCTCTGTTCTGTGTCTGCCGCATACTCCACTGAGACATTAAGCTAAAGTTTCTGAAAAAGCTCCAATACTGAATCTCTCTGTAGCTAGCCTGCCGCTTACCTTGAATTTTTTTGCCAACTCCGACACCCTTTTCCTGTTGTGGTTTTATAAGGCTGTGCGCCCCTGGCCTCCATCCCTTACCCGACTACCAAAGCCCCCCGTCCAATCTTTCATTGCTATTGTCTGTTGCATAAGCTACTAAAGTACTCTTCCCACCCCCTTTTATCCATAGATCCATCCTGGAAAACAAATGTTTCTTATAGAATGGTCCATAAAATTGTACGCTGTAAAGCGGTAAATATAGAGCAAATACCTTGTCTGCTGACAATCTTAGAGCAGCTATTTGGGAGTTGAGTAGCAGTACCTCTAGATTTAGTAGAATTCAGTACTATTTAGCATAATATGCCACAATAAAGCAACCTTAGTATTGTGTAAATACTGATGTTAGTAGAATTTAATACTATTCAGCATAATCTACCCCAAATAAAGCACCCTTAGTCTTCATAAACAAAGCTTCCTTATTAGCTTTTAACACCAGTACACCAACCCCTGGCAGCTCAATAAAGGAGTGGACAACATGGATATGCAATTTCCTAACTTCTCTGGTGCCTGCTTAATGAAGATGGGCATCTTGAGACAATGTAGTAACTGTCCCATGTTTACCAGCAACCACTTAATTCTTAAAGAAACAGACACAATATGCAGGATGTATGCTTACATTAACGATAGAAGCTAAACTCTTTCATACAAGCACAAGAGGTTGTCAAAACTATGCATACAACAACCACCTCATATAGCACACAGCACAAATACAGATGATCACATGTTGAGGCACTCAAAAGCAGTCTTCCTAAACAGGCATCACTTGGACCATTTGTTTGTCAAAGCTATGCCTCAGCAAGTACAAATGAAATCAGGAAAACAAAAAAAAAAAAAAAAAAAACACCCAACACCACACATACAGCACACTCAATGGTGTCCCAGACAACAAGCCCCTAAAGCAAACAAACAAACTTCCCAGGTCTCTCATCATAGGTGACTCCACTGTAAGACATTCTGATGTCCCTCTATCCGGGCTAAACAAGGGAAAGATAAGTTTCTCTTCTGGAGCCAGGATTCGCCAAATCAAGCATGCACGCAAGCCATTAAACCCCAGGTACAAGTACGGTTTCATCACAGTCCAGATAGGTGTAAATAACACGAGATACTCCTTCCTAGACTATATGAAGACAGACATTATGGAGCTATCAGGCAGCAAGAGCCTAGTATTCAGCAGCAAATTACCACAATTGAGGCTGATGCTTCAACATGAGCAAAAGATTATTGGATTTTTAACAACTGGCTGCCCTTTTGGTGTCATTCCAAAGGGATCCAATATTTGTCAGCCTGGAAGGAAATGGTTAACATACCATGTTGCTTGACCAAAGATGGTCTGCACCTGTCCCCTCCAGGCTTTCAAATGCAGGCTAAAACTTTATCGACCCCCATAGTGCCTTTTTTAGGCAATGCCAAATTAACAAGCCTACCAACATAGGAAAATCAACTCAATCGGACCTCACCGTGTTACTGCTCAATACCAGGAGCCTAAATAATAAACTATACTCCCTTCCCTCCTTCCAAGCCTTCCTTAAATTCAAGAAAATAGATATCTGTGCAGTTACCAAGACATGGTTTAAAGTGGCTGACAGTACTCTGTAAGTGCAAGGTTTCAGTGCCTTCCACACTTTTAGACCAGTAGCTGTACAGATAAGGGCTAAAGGTGGAGGCATCTCAACATACATCAACAGCAAGCATAACTCTAGTTTGGTCAAACAGGATTACACCCTGGAGCTCCTTGACGTTCAGATCACCATATACAAAATCCTGTACTATATCCCAGCCAGCTACAGGTCAGCCTCTATGTCCCAAAAAGCACACAATGCATACTGAGGATTGCTGGAGCCACTTGCCTTCCAACATAACACTCTACTCATGAGAGATTTTAATAACCTGTCCACAGACTGGGAGTCCTACATGAATCTGCAGGAGCAAAGATTCCTGGACTGCATAAATATAAACACAACACCCATAACCACACTCCAACATACAGAACCTCATACTCACAAATATGGGAGAACACTTCACCCCCCCTGCAATGTCTCGTCCTCCCTGGTAAGATCAGACCATAAAGATGTCTCCTTCGAAATCAAAATCAACTTTGTAACCCCAGTAAAACCAGTAACAGAAACTATTCCAAGGGAAAACTACCTTTCATTAAGTGATGGTTTGTCAAAATTCAATGCCCCTCCACACCCCAAGAACACACCAGCCTATGCCGAACATCTCTTAGAAACTCTGTACAGCCATGTCAATAGCTGTATACAGGTTGTTGCTGTATTTACCAGAAGCTAGCCCCAGAAACAAACTGGCCTGATGTCATCCCAAATTTAACAGGATACACAACAAAAGGAAAAAAAATATGGCAAAAATCAGGAAGGGTAATTCCCATAAAGATAAAAACATTCTCGTCAAACTAAATAGGTACCTATCAAAGTCAATTTTGGGGTTAAGATAGCCTCCTAGGTGAAAGATAACAATGAGGACTGCTTCAGCTATGTCAAAAACCTTAAGGGCAGCACACAGTAATATGCTGAACTGGTAATTAACACTGCCATATTCACCAAGCCTGGCAATATAGAGAACCTGTTAGCAGACAAATTCGGTTCCACCTTTACCTCCCTATCTCCGAAACCATCCCCCAAGGAATAACCTCAAACATAACCCCTCCAGCTATAACTAGGGAGCATGTATTGTCTTGCACTAACTAAAGCAAAGAACAGCCTCAATGAGTCCCAGTAACATCCTGGGATGCTTCCTGAACAGTCTAAAATATGCCTTATCAGGAGTCCTGGAGTCACTATTTTACTACAAAAAAAAAAAGGCTTTGTTCCAAAAGAATACAGGATTGTGATGCTCATTCCTCTTCATAAGGGATGCCTTTCAACAGATCCTGGAAACTACTGACCCATTAATTTGACTAGTCTTACTTGCAAAGCCATGGGAAGGATTATTATGGAAATTCTCAACAAGGACATAGGAGACCTCCAGGCACTGGATAAAGCCCAGTTTGGCTTTGTCAAAGGAAGGTCATGGCTACTGAACTTGGTGGACTCCTTTGAAAAGGTCACCAAGGCAATGGATACAGGGAAAGCAGTACATACCGCCAACCAAGATCTGGCTAAAGCATTTGATGCAATACCCTACTTGGGCATTGTCAACAAACTTACAGAACTTGGCATAACCCCTTTTATAACATGCTGGAAAGTTATAGCCAACTCGTGGACAAGACCCAAGAGATTAGGATTGGTGAGGCCAACTCCACAAAGAGATCGGTCACCAGTAGAGTCCTCCAGGGCTTTGTGCTGGGCCGCTCCTCTTTGGCATCTACTTCTCAGAGGTCAAAGCTGATATCAAAGGCCTCTGGCTGACCAAGTTAACAGATGATTTGCAAACTAGGAGGAGTCAATGAATTCCACAAGACAAGAACATCCTTCAAGAAGGTCCAACACAGAAACATTTGATGCCAAAGCCATGCCTTAAAACTCAATGCCAAGAAGTAAATCAGGTACCCCGGGTAACTTCATCATCAATAAAACATCCATAAAAGTTGATTCACTAGTCAGGGATCTGGGAACTCCTGTAGACAGTAACCTAGACTTCAACCAACATGTGTTCAAGGTAGTAAGAAAACCCTTCCATGTTTCTCAACATAAGTAACGCCATGGCCTCTAGGTACAGACAGGTCATTGCACCACTTTACCTGGCCCTCATCAGACCCATCATACAGTATAACACCCCCTTTGGTATGTATCTAACCAGACACATGCAGCAGTTAGAATGTCCACAAATTTCCTTACAAAAAGAATACAGGAAGTAAATAATGTCACAAGCGGATTGTCTCAAAGCCCTCCCTCTTTACTTTGTATCATACATACTATTGAGAGGTGATCTTTGCCTAGCAAACAAGGCAACCCTCAATCCTGCTTTGATAAAACTTTTGCACAACTGCAAAACAAACAGCATCAGAACTACTAGATCAAAACCTCTAAAATTTGCTTGTGACATAAATAGGACGTGTTGGAGAAATAGCTATGTTTCTCAGGGAATTCCCTTTCTCTGGAACAGGCTCTGCATTCATGTGTAGCAGAGTTCTTCCTTATACCTATTTAAGCACAACTTGGACCAATGGGTGGGCAATTGGAAATTCTCCCTTGGTCTGGCACCCATGTTGCTGATGGACAGAGGCAATCAGTAAATTACTCACTATATAAATCCAATTTGTACATCACATTTGAGTTGCATGGCCAGACTTATAAAGGTCCTGGTGGTTGCTGGCCTATGAACCTAGATACACCTATGAACCTAGAAAGATGGTTCTTCCTACACCGATATCAGATTTTTTTTTATTCTACTACCCAAAATGAACATAACTGTTAAACTTGTAGCCTAATCATCCAGTAATGATTACAGTCTTAATAGTGGATTGCCACATAATCAGAAAACAAATTCTCAACACTTGTGTTACACGTGTGCCCACCAGTCACCTCCAGCACTTCCAAAAAGCTTGATATTACCCATCAATGAAAACCATCAGCTGGTAAACTTAACTCCATCATCTTAGAAGACATTTACAATAAACTTCTAGATTCCAACAGACATGATCTGCCTGACCTTGATTTAAACAGTAAACAAAAAAAACTAGGTCCATCTTTGTTTCTATAAAACATTCCCTCCTTCACTTCAGTCATTAATTCAGACAAAATCTCCTACGTCACCCATAAATTATAAGTGGCCATTACCTCACCATCTTCACATTCTCCGTTATTGAAAAGTTGATCTGATCAAGTCCACTTGGTGGATTAAAGAGCTTATCATAAATAAGAGCCGTTTTATTCCAGTGATTGTCTGTTCCAGTTTTTTCTTCAATAGTATTATAGAAGAGGAATTAACATCGGACAATCTGATGTTGCCCTTTTTATTCTTCCTCAACACATGGTTCAGATCTGATCCCCGATTCCGACTCGGCCGCATATTCCAGACTTTGGATCAAACTCGAACTCCTCCCTCTACCCGTAATGCCTCAGTCCATCCCCATTACTCCAGATCTCATTTGCCACCATAGTGCCCTAACGCAGGTTCCCCTGTTAAGCAAAATTTAGCGATTTATTGTGAGTTAATCTTTTTCTTGTTCTTTAAAAAAGTTTTTTTCTTACTACTTTTCATCTCTATCCTCCCTCTTAGGTTTTTTACGGGCATTAGGACTTCCTATTATTTTTGAATAGTACTCATTACTATAGTTGGTATTGCCTTTACCCTTTAATCAAGGTTTTGTTTGTGTCTTTCAGCTTTTTCCCGGTTAGGGGTCGCCACAGCGGAACTCCGGTCCGCTAATGATTGGTAGTGGATTTTTACATACCGGGTTACCAGCCCTGATGCACAACCTTCAACGAAGGCACACCCCATTCACGTATGCCTCCACACACAAGACGCTCTAGCTGAGAATCGAACGGGACAACGTCTTGATATGAGGCGACAACGCTACTGCAGCACCACCGCAGCTATTCTTTCTAAATTACCATTGTTGGTAATTACTCCTTTTCTTCTTTCTCTTCTCTTTTCCTTTAAAGAAAAAAAAAAAGAATCTTATTCTCCTTTCTTACAGTGTCTGTTTGGGTGCTTCTTTACTGATTTTACAGCATTACTCTCTGAAATTGTACTGTTGGTGCTAACTACCATGTCAGATAGAGGTTTCAAAAAATGCACTTCTTTTGGGCATAAAATTCTGAATTCGTATGCCCACAACAAGTACATGTATTGTCTTGGAGATGGCCACTTGGGTACTAATTGCTCTGTTCACCCTTCAGTCCAAGGACTCTGGCTGACTGACGCAACAAATAGATATTAAAAGAACTGTACTGTGTTCTTTGTGTTTCACTGTTGTAGTCATCACTTTTGGGTTGATTCCCCAAGCTGAGGATGGGTGGAGGCAGTAAAGAAGCAATAGGGCTGGCAAGCAGGTCCTGTAAGACTGCTGTGGCAAATCTAGCTCTAGATTTAGAAAAGATAGGCAAGTGGTAATGCTTGGTGAAGGTGTGTACAGAGCTCCAGGTTGCAGCTTCCAGGATGTCCCTGGTAGGAACTCCCCTGAGAAATGCTGTAGAGGTTGATGTAGCCTTAGTGGAATGTGTTCTGATCCCCTGAGGGGTAGGTTTCCCATGGTGTTTGTAGCAGAAATGGATGCAGTCTGCTATCCATTTAGAAATGGTTTGCTTTGAAATGGCCTTGCCCTCTGTCCCTGTAGCAAAGCTGACTAGCAGCTGGTCAAATTTTCTGAAAGGTTTAGTCCTGTCCAGATAGAACCTAAGCTGCCTGTGCACATCCAGGTAGTGCAGGATCCTTTCCCCTTTATTCTGAGGATTAGGGGAAAAAGGTTGGCAAATGAATGGATTGGTTTAAAGCCACACTAGACACCACCTTGGGCATAAATGATGGGTTAGTCCTGAGGAAAACCCTGTCTGCATGGAAGATAATGAAGGGTTCCATAGCCACAAGGGCCTGCAATTCTATCCATCACTTCAGCAAGAAGGGTGTCTGAAGTAAAACTGTTTTCTAGGTGAGGAATTTTAACTCTGCTGAGGCAGCAGGTTCAAAGGGTGGAAGCATGAGTTTTTCTAATACAAAGTTAAGGTCACAGGCTGGAGTGGGAGCTCTCCTGGGGTTTTTTAAATTTTTGGCTCCTCAGGAACTTTTTGACCAGAAGATGAGAAGAGGGTTGGGCTCAGTATTATAATGAGGCGAGATGGCAGAGGCATGAATCTTAATTGAAGAGAAGGATAGGCTTTTATGGAGCATTTCTGTTAAGTAATCTAGTATATGAGGTAAGCTGGGCACAGTTGTGTCCATTCCTTGAGAATGGCTCCAAGTACAGTATCTTTTCTACTTTTCTGAATAGGATTTTCTAGTACTAGGCTTCCTTGCCTCAAGGATGACATCCAGCACCTGCTTACTGAGGGTTGCTGGTGATGAGTTCAGGAAATGAGCCAGGCTGCTAGGTTCAGGGTTTGTAGCTGAGGATGCAAAATCTGGATCTCCTGCTGGGACAGCAGGGACGGGGTCTGAGGCAGGTGCCATGGTGGCAGTACTGTCAGACTGCACAAAAGTGGGTACCAGTGCTGGCGTGGCCAGTCTGGTGCAATCAGGATTGTCCTTGGCTTGTCCTGTTTGATCTTTAGTAGAACCTTCAAGAGTAGGGACAGAGGGAAAAAGGCATAGATTGAGAGCTTTTTCCCATGTAAAGGACAGGGCATCCACTTTCCATGCTTGGCTGTGGGGAGTTCTGGTGCAATATTTGCTCAATTGATAGTTCTGAGGGGAAGCAAAGAGGTCTACCTCTGGTGCCTCCCACCTGTGGATCAGAAGCTTAAATGATTTGGGTTCCAGTTTCCACTCGTGTGGGTCCATTAGATTTCTGCTTAAGTTGTCTGCCAGTGAATTTAGTTTGCCAAGCAGGAATTGAGCTTGCAGGTGCACTTGATTGCTCAAGGCTGCATTCCACAGAGCCATGTCTAACCTGCAGAGTAGGTAGTAATGGGTTCCCCCCTGCTTATGTACCACATAACTGTGGTGTTGTCAGTCTTTATCAACAGTTGCCCTGGAAGAATAAGGCACTTGAAGGCTGTGAGAGCATTCTGTACAGCTGACATTTCTTTTTGATTGATATGCAGGTGGCATTTGCTTTGGGCTCCATTTGCCTTGAATGCATTGTCCTGCCATGTGAACCACACCCATGCATATAGTCTGATGCGTCTGTTGTTAGGGTTTGGGCGGCAGGTGGTTGAGTGAAAGGGAGTCCTTTGTTGTGATAGCAGGCCTCTGCTCACCAAAGGAACTCTGCCCTTAGGCAAGGAATGATAGGAATCATTGTTTCCAGGTCCTGAGAATGTTGACACCAGAGACTTTTCAAGTACCAATGAAGTTTCCTCATATGCAGTCTTGCATATGGAATTACTAGAATGCAAGAGGCCATGAACCCTACGGCTTGCAGTATTTTCCTTGTAGAGAGCTGCGTTTTGGTGGCCAGTAGATTGAAGTAGCTTGTCAAATAAATTTGTTTTTCTGGAGTGAGGAATGCCATCTGAGAAGCTGTGTTCAAGCTTACTCCCAGGAATACAATCTGTTGGCTGGGTACCAGATGTGATTTCCTTTTGTTGATCGTGTATCCCAGTGAAGTTGGAAGTTTCTTTACAAATGTCAGGTGCTGGAGTAGCAATTCCTGACTGTCCACCTGAATTAGGCAGTCGTCCAAGTATGGGTAAATTTGAATTTTTCTCTGCCTGCAATATGCAATGGCTGGAGCTAGGCATTTTGTGAATACCCTGGGCGCAGTAGATAAGCCAAAGGGAAGTGCAGAGAACTGATAGTGCACAGAGCCTGCCCTGAAACGCAGATATTTCCTGCAAGATTCCCTTATGGGGATGTGCAGATAAGCTTCTTTCAAGTCCACGGTGGCTAGCCAGGAGTCCTTGTCTAGCAATAGGAGGCAGCTGTTGGAGAGTAAGCATTTTGAACCTTGGAACCACCAGGAAGGTGTTGAGAATAGACAGATCCATGATATGGTGCCAAGAGTTTTCTTTTCTGGGTACCAGAAACAGTCTGGAGTAAAAACCTTGCCCCCTTTGCTCTGCTCGGACAGGTTGAACAGCCTTGATACTGAGAAGAGAGAGAAAGTACTTGCTTTTGGGCCTCTGGCCATCTGCTTGGGGTTGGCAGTGAGTGGAAGTAGAATCTGTATCCCTGGGATACAAAGTTCAAGACCCATCTGTCCTGGGTGATGTACTCCCAGTTTTTTTGCATGCTGGGCAAGTTTTCCTCCTAAGGGTGCAAGTACTTGGGCAAGGCTTGGAAGAGTTAAGGATAAGTCATTGCAAAATTTTACCATAGGAAGGTGGCTTACTACTCCCTGTTTTAGAGGTAGGAGCACTCCATTGCTTAGATCTGCGCATACCGCAACACTGTAATCTTGGTGGTCTGCTGCCCCTGGGCTTGGACTGAGAAGGTCTGGGAGGGACTGGAAAGGACCAGTTTTTAGAAGGCCAATGCCTACTGAATCTAGGTGGCTGTACCTGTAGGAAATCTTTAACAGTTTGCATAGATTTAGCTTCTTCCTCCATCTTATTGAGGACTTCTGCTTTATTGCCAAACAGATGTTCTTGGTTTAATGGTGTAGCTAGTAATTTTGCTTTGACATGGTCTGGCAAGACTTGTTCCTTAAGCCAAGCATGCCTTCTACGAACATAGTCAGTGACAGCAGCCCTGCAAGATGCAGGCATCAAAACCACATTGCAAAGTATATTTTCCAACTTGGTTAGCAGAATGCATTAACTCTTGTAAATCTTTATGTTCTGCACAATCAGGAATCAACATCATTTTCTGTTTAATTAGCTCCATAACATGCTGCTGATACTGTAAAATATGAAACTGGCAATTTAAAGCCCTGATGGCAAGAGTAGCAGAGGTGTATACCTTCTTACCTCCATCTGTCTAAAGCCCTAGAGTCCCTGTCCGAAGGGGTAGGGTTTTTGGCTGTTGTAGCCATAATGCCTTTAGGTCCCTGGGAAGTGGTCTCAAGATCCACTGTAGGATTCTTAAAGAGGAATTTGTGGGAGTCAGGTACTCTAATACCTGTCAGGTTTCCTGGGAGCCGGAGGCAAAGTATCAGGGGTAAGGCTGGATTCCAAGAAGACATCTACAATTTCCAGAACAGGAGGGAAAGCTAGAGGCCTGTCCTGAGGCAAGTTTGAAAATTCCCTCAGTCTCTTTTTGGACTGTGGGTAGTCCTGGCACTCACAGCGGAAATGCTCTCTAAGGATATGCAGGGTTTCACCAAAAGAAAAATCTTCTGGTGGGGAAGCAGAGGGAATGGAATACTCTGCATCAGAATCCTCAAAGGTAGATAAGGGTATGTCCTGGTAATTAGAAGGATCAGAGTCAACAGACTCATGATCTGAAGAATCAGAAGGAAAATCAGTTCTTGGACTTTTTGAGGGGGAAGACCAGCTTCCCCTAATTAAAGTTATAAGATCTTCAGCCATCTAAGCATTTGTTTCTGAGGCATGTGGGCCTGAGAATGCAATTTGTCCGTGGGTTTCCTAGGCGTAGCGTGAACTCTGTGCCTGAGAAATTCTGTATTTTTGGTTTGAAATGAAGTCATCAGTTTAATATGAAAATAGGAAGCCCTGAATACACCCTCAAAAGCCAGTGCCTGCACAGTGGCTCCAGACCCATCCAAGGTAGAGACATCCGCAGGTTCCATAGTCGAAGAAGCATCTTGCGGCATACCGGACTCCAAATGGGTCTCAGTAGAGGCCTGCAAATCTGTAGAAGCGGGTATCAGGGGCTGTGAAAGTGCCTCACTGAGTACCGGCGGACTGGCGACTAGCTTAATGGAAGCCTATTCGGCAGTTTTGGACCTATGCAGTCTGTCTCTGTCTTTATCCTTACATTTTTTCGGAAGATCAGGGAACGAGAGCGAAAGAATTTAGCAACAAAAATAGCCCAAAAATGAATAGTTCGGGCATTGAACAAGGCACAAAACTGACAGCAAGGAACGTCGTGGTCTGGGCCTAAACAGGTGACGCTGTAAGAATGAAAATCTCTGCGAGGTATTTGCTTTCCACAGGCAAGACAATTAACTTTATTTGACATCAGTTACAGCAAGAGAAGTGGATCCCCAACGGGGTACTTATCTTTTATTAGACTTCAGGTCTGAAACTTGAAAAACGAAAATTTCAGGAGGCGGTGACTGGCACTTGCGAACTGCTTCTGCTTCGGACACTGCACGGCAAGAAAAGCTGATGTAATGGCGTCAGCTGCATGTTTTATACCCATGACGACCGGATGTCATGGAAGAAGCGACAGCACCCAACGCAGAAATCCCAAGACTCTGGTATTCAGGCCGAAAGAGGGCTACTTGCAGGCAGATAACCCAAATGTGATGACTGCAACAGTGAAACAAAGAATATCCATCTTCTCATTCTTTGATTCCAGTCCTTATTCCCTCATCGGCTCCAAGCTCTGAGTCGATCAAGCTTACTCCACAGGGACAACCAGTTCCAACACGCTTCCAAGCGGTTCCTGTACAGGAACTTCCCCTCTCTTTCGATACCTCCCCTGAACATCTCAGTGCATATCCATGCACGAGGAGGCACACAGACTTCCCACTGGAGTGTCTCACTAAGCATACTAATTCTGATGAATGAAAAGGGCCCCCCCCCACCTAGATCACCACCGGATATCTCCTTTGAAGACATTTTAGAGATCCTCAGACAAAAAGGTGGCTGGTCTTGCAAAAAACCCTCTCCAGAAGGCCCATCTATATCTTGGGTTACCCCCCCCCCCCGGGGTGGATGAACTCACTAATTTAGTTTCCCCACCAGGCTTGGAAGGAGGCAGATACCACTGAACATATCCCTAAGAGACACGACAAACTGCTAGCCTCTCCCAAAGACAGACCCCACTGGAGCAAAGGAGTCCTAAAGATGCTTTGGTGGTGGTGCCAACTACTAAAAGAGCTAGCAGAACAGTGTCCTTCTGTCCATTTGCCACAGAGGGAGTCTAGGGCATTGGATGGATTCAGAAAGCAAGTGCTTGCCTCGGCAACCTTCGTACTGAAGTCTCTTAATTACACTGCACACTTCACCAGGCTTCAGAGAGATTTGCCCAAGGACCTTTCAAATACTCTGTCAGAGTCCATGTCTGCAAAGGATTTCAAAAGAACATCCTCTCAACTGGTCACTCTATTGTCTATCTTGAACGCTTCAATGAGGTTAATTTCTCACACAGCTGAAGGCAGGCCACAAGAAGACATGCCTGGATGCAATTATGTGAATTTGGGGAGCTTTTTAAGACTTTCTTCTTCAATGCCCCCTTCAATGACACATCCTCATTTGAGCAGTCAGTAAAAGAGATGCATACTCACAGCGGACAAGATGGGAATATGCTGCCTGCCATGGGTTCAAGTTTTCTCCCCTCAATCAACCTTTTCCAAGAATCATAGAGGTGGTAAAGATATGGTTCCATAAATCTCAGGGTCCTTTCCAAAATCTGTGCAGGGACTACTCCTCCTGAGGCAGAGGAAGAAGTTCTAATGGGAGACATCACCCTAGAGGCAGAGAAGATCCGCAGAACCAGGGTTTATGGGATTATTGTCCGGACAAACTGTTCCAGCACTCCTAAAGTGCTGCCTGACTGTCCAACTCTGGAGGCAGTCAGGGGATGATCATCCCTGCACCCAGTGCCTGGGCAAACATAACAGAAGATTCCTGGGTGCAAAAAGTCATATCCAGAGGTCATTCCATTGAATTTTTCCCACTTTCTTTTTGTAAAAAAAAAAAACTTCCTGACGTGCCACACAGTCAGTGGAAAGTGGCTGCACAAGAAAATCAAAAGCTGCCAGACAAAGAGTTATCCAAGAGATCCCACCAGACAAGACAGGATTCAGAATTTGCTCCTGTTTACTGCATTTCCTGTGTTGCACTTAATTTAAAATCGTTTTTTCTCTAAAAACTGAATTTTACCTGATTTTGACCTAGCACTCAAGTGTGGGGTCATTTATTGCACTGTTGTGATTATTTTGCTGCTTGTGTATCACTGCTACCTTTAAACTACAACAAAAAGAAAAAAAATCTTGCTTTTTTCCAACTTTCTGAAAGTTAAAGTTCAGTTACAGATTTGCTGTTCTGAACTGTTTGGAAGTTTCTAGAAGGCCAGTGCTTGCTTGTGCTAAAGGGAAGTCTCTGTGTTCACCAGTGGGAGTGGTAAACACTGAACAGCCGCCTGTCCCTGGAGGAGTGGTTACTACCTAGAAGCTGTAGTTTTATTGGCCATTTTGGGTCAATTCTAAACTCGAGCTCTCTCTTAAAACCCTACAACTCTCTTTTTGAACGGTTATGCGCACTGAGCAGCATGGGGTAGTGCCGCCTAAACAGGTTTAAACTATTCCAGGCTCCACAAAGTCTGCTCTTCACTTTTTCCCTTAGAACTGTTCAAACTCTCAAAGTAATCACTCTATTCTCTTTCTAAAGCCCTGCACTTGCTCAGCTCTTATAATAAGGAAACACTAACTAACTAAAGCACTACACCCTCCTTGACTTCTCATAAGTATTAGGCTCCTGATTGGTCCTTCCTGATCAAGTGAAAAATCAGTTCCCTTCCCTAATCTGATCAGTAAAAAAACAGTTCCCTATACTAATCTGGTATGTCCAAGGGTCAGTTTCAAGGTTACTCTCCAGTCCAGCTGGTGAATCTGGGAATTTTGAGGCAATGTTACAATTGCCTTATGTACACAGACAACCCTCTCCTCCTTCCAACAAACTCTAATACATGTGAGAGATGCAGTTACACAGCCAAACTGGAGGCAGAGCTCTCTCAACCCAAGACTGGCATAGTCATTCAAGAGGAAAAGGTAACCACCCACACCACAAATTCCAGTCTCACACAGACCTATTGCATCTGCATACCCAACACAAACACACAAAAACATACTCGGAGGCTCTAAATAAAAATCTGCCTAAACAGCAAAGACCTCCTAAGCAGATATCCAAGCAACAGCCACCCCCTCAACAATACCCACAAATCACATATCTCACAAAATCAGTGTGCCTCACAGTCACAGCCCTTAAGGCCAAACTACACACCAAATACACTTGTTATAGGGGACTATTGTCCGGCACACTGACGTCCCGCTCACCAGACTGAACAAGGAGAAGGTCACTGTAAGCTGCCTGTCGGGTGCCAGGATCCGCCACATAATGCAAGCACTCAGGTCACTCCAAAGCAAGTACAAGTATGACTCAGTCATTGTCCATGCTGGTGTGAATGACCCGAGACGTACCTCCCTGGACTACATGAAAAGAGACCGAGGAGCTCTGACCATGTAGCCCAGGCTGGTATGACCCTGACTTTGAGTAGCATCTTGCCCTCACCAAGAATGATGCCACAGTATAAAGACAAAATGATCAGTTTCAACAATTGGCTAAAGTATTGGTGTCATTCAAAGGGGATCCAGTGTCTGTCTGCCTGGGATGACATGCTCGACAAGCCACGTTGCTTCGCTAGGGACGGCTTGCACCAGTCACCCTTAGGCTTTCGTATACTGGCCAAGGCTCTTGCCACCCCTATAGTGCCTTTTTTTAGGCAAGGCTCAAAGGACAAACCCACCTCCATAGACAACCCAAGGATTAAAAAACTAAAGGTAATGCTACTCAATGCCAGAAGTCTAAACCTCAAGATACACGCACTTGAGGCTCTCCTCAGTATGGAGAAAAAGGATGTCTGTGCAGTAACAGAAACCTGGTTCAAGGCTCTTGAGAGCACCCCAGCACTACCAGGTTATAACTCATACCATGCGTTTCGGCTCCAAACCTCGGACCGAAGCACAAAAGGAGGGGGAGTATCTATATTCATCAAAGATACCTACACCTCCAGGTTAGTGGCACTGCACGAAGCATTGGAAACCATCCATGTGCAACTAACAGAGGGCAAAACTGCCTTTCAGTTTGTAGCCTCCTACAGAACACCCTCCCTATTACAGGAACCCCACTTGGCATTCCTGAGAACACTGGAAAATATGAAGGTCTCTCCAAACACTGTTATTGGGTGACTTCAACTACCCAAGCATTGACTGGGAAAACTACTCAAGCCCAAACACCCTCACCCAACGGTTCCTTGAGTTTATAAACTCTAATGCAATGAAACAACTGGTCACCACTCCCACAAGAGGGAACAACATATTGGACCTGGTCATCACCAACATGGGGACTCTATGTTCCACACCAGAGGTAAACCCCTCATTGGTAAGATCAGACCATAAACTAATTTCCCTGGACAGCCATATCCCGTCCCCACCCCCAGCCAAGGAAATCACTGTAAAGAATTTCTCAAAAGCCAACTTTGCACTTCTCAAGACTGAGGTGGAATCCTTCAAAGCCCCTGGGCCAGAGGACAATACAGCCCAATCCGCAGAATCCTTTACAAATGCATTCTATGAGCACCTGCAGGAATGCATGGATCGTGCTATCCCAAATAAAACCAAGACTCACTCCTCCAAAAACAGGAGACCGGTCTGGTGGACCCCGGCCATAAATAAGCTATACAACAGAAGGAGGAAGCTACTACATGACAGAACAAAATCCCAAAAAGGGAAGGCATCTCTGATCAGCATTAGCAAGAAACTTTGGTCCCTCATAAAATCATCAAAGGCCAGCTTCAAAAGAAAAACTGCCCTAGACACTAAAGATAATCACAAGGCCTTCTTTAGTTACGTCAGGAACATGGGCGGAAACTCCCAGATATGCTCTGAATTGTTGCATAACGGTACAAAATATACCATACCTACAGACATAGCCAACATCCTGGCAGACAGATTCAGCACAAACTTCTCCGCCCCTTCCCCCCCAAAGGAGCAGATGCCTATCCCAACTGAATGTAACCTCCCTGACATCACAGATGCACAGGTGAAAGCTGCCCACTCCAAAGCAAAAAATACAATATCTATGGGACCGGACGGTGTCCCAGGCTGTGTCTTACACGAGCTCCAAGAAGAACTGAACCCTCACATTAAGTCACTGTTCAAACTTACCCTTACTACAGGATATGTACCCAAAGAATGGCGTACAGCTACAGTGGTCCCACTCCACAAAGGTGGTGCCACAACGGACCCCAGAAACTATGGCCCCATAAGCCTGACTAGTCTGGTCTGTAAAGCTATGGAGCGTATTATCATGGAACTCATAAACAAAGACATTGGGAGCCTCCAGACACTGAACCCTACCCAATTCGGCTTTGTTACGGGCAGATCTTGCCTCTTAAACCTAGTTGATTTCTTTGAAACAGTTACCAAAGCCATAGATGAGGGTAAGGTAGTCCACACAGCCTACCTGGACCTCGCAAAAGCCTTCGACACAATACCCCACTCGGGCATCATACATAAGCTTACCTGCTTAAATATCAACCCCTATATCACAAGATGGGTTGCAAACTGGCTCAAAGATAGAACCCACATGGTCAGAATCGCAGGTGCCATGTCCGAATCCAAACCAGTTACAAGTGGCGTCCCACAGGGCTCAGTTTTGGGACCTCTCTTGTTCGGTATATACTTCTCTGAGGTTCAGTCTAACATGGGGGGATTATGGCTGACAAAGTTCGCAGATGACTGCACACTGGGGGCCATAATCGAATCTCCAGCTGACACAAGCATCCTCCAAAAGGGTCTCACAGAGACGGATGCTTGGTGCCAGAGCCACGGCCTCAAGCTAAATGCTAAAAAGTGCATAGTCATCCCCTTTGGGAAAAACAAGGTGCCCACAAATTACCACATAGGTGGTAATCCATTAAGTACGGAAGAAGCAATTTGAGATTTGGGGACCAACGTAGATAGTAATCTCTCCTTTGATAATCACGTTGCCAAAGTGGTTAGAAAGACCTTCTATATAGCCCACCTTATCATGAAAGGGTTCGCATCTAGATCAAGGGAGGTCATTGTGCCCCTCTACTCGTCACTCATCAGGCCCATAATTGAATACAATGCCCCTTTTGGGATGTACCTTACCAGACACCTGCAGCAACTGGAGAGACCCCAAAAGTACCTCACCAAGAGAATCGTGGGCTACAAACAGATGTCCTATGCAGCTCGACTAAAGAAACTCCACCTCTACTCAGTTGCTTACCGCCTACTCAGAGGCGATCTATGCCTGACGTACAAAGCAATGTCAAACCCAGAATTAATGGACATGCTCCACCTCAAAAAATCCAAGTCCCTTAGAGCTACATGCTCCAGGGACCTAAACCTCAGCACAAAAATAAATAGGACATGCTGGAGGGATAGATTCATTTCCCAGAGGCTCCCCTCACTCTGGAATAGAATCCCAATTCATGTTAGACATAGCCCCTCGCTGACCCTCTAAGCGAAATCTGGATGCGTGGATGGGAAATCGCAAATTCACCCCTGGGATCTCTTCTGTGTCCCTGCTAGACAGAGGCAAAGTAAACTAATCTTAAAAGGGTACCTTCTATGACCTACTTTACAGAGGCACAGTAGGCTAATCTAATAGGGAGGCGGAAGGCAAATACACTCTGGCTAGGCTTATAAATGCCCTAGGGCAGATAGCCTAGTATCTACCTATGAACCTTCGTACTGAAGTCTCTTAATTACACTGCGCACTTCACCAGGCTTCAGAGAAATTTGACTAAGGACCTTTCAAATACTCTGTCAGAGTCCATGTCCGCAAAGGATTTCAAAAGAACATCCTCTCAACTGGCCACTCTATTGTCTATCTTGAACACTTCAATGAGGTTAATTTCTCACACAGCTGAAGGCAGGCCACAAGAAGACATGCCTGGATGCAATTATGTGAATTTGGGGAGCTTTTTAAGACTTTCATCTTCAATGCCCCCTTCAATGACACATCCTCATTTGAGCAGTCAGTAAAAGAGATGCATACTCACAGCGCACAAGAAGGGAATATGCTGCCTGCCATGGGTTCAAGTTTTCTCCCCTCAATAAACCTTTTCCGAGAATCATAGAGGTGGTAAGAAGATACGGTTCCATAAATCTCAGGGTCCTTTCCAAAATCTGTGCGGGGACTACTCCTCCTGAGACAGAGGAAGAAGTTCTAATGGGAGACATCACCCTAGAGGCAGAGAAGATCCGAAGAACCAGGGTTACTGGGATTCTTGTCCGGACAAACTGTTCCAGCACTCCTAAAGTGCTGCCTGACTGTCCAACTCTGGAGGCAGTCAGGGGATGATCATCCCTGCACCCAGTGCCTGGGCAAACATAACAGAAGATTCCTGGGTGCAAAAGGTCATATCCAGAGGTCATTCCATTCTTCCAACTTTATGTAAAAAAAAAAAAAACTTCCTGACATTCCACCCAGTCAGTGGAAAGTGGCTGCACAAGAAAATTAAAAGCTGCCAAAGAGTTATCCAAGAGATCCCACCAGACAAGATAGGATTCAGGATTTGCTCATGCTTTTTACTGCAAAAAAAAAAAAAAAAAAAAACGGGGGACCTCAGACCAGTTTTGGATTTCAGCATTTTAAACCAGTATGCGAAGAAGTTCCGAATGGTCAAGGAAAGTTCCGAATAGTCACGGTTCAGTCCATTCTGCCATTTCTTTGCAAGGATGACTGGATGTGCTGCATACATTTTCAGGATGCGTATTATCACATCAAAATAGACAGACAATCCAGAAGACATTTAGGCTTTTGGCTGGGAGCCAGTCATTACCAATTCAGAGTTCTGCCCTTTGGACTCACCACAACCCCCATGGTGTTTACCAAATGCACTGCAGTGGTGGCTGTGCATCTGAGACTCAAAGGATTCCAAGTGCTTCCATATCTGGATGACTTGCTCCTTACCATCCCGTCCAAGCATCTTCTCCAGCAGTCCAGGGACTTTTTGTTCCAGATTTGTCAGTTATTGGAAATGACAAATTATGCCAAATCAAACTTGACACCAGTCCAGAGCCTGGAGTTCATTGGTACACATCTGAATACACCAATACAGATGGCATCACTGCCACTTCATCGTATACCCACCCTCAGTGATCACGTTCATCTGCTTATCTCCTGTCCATCTTCCCCAGCCAGTCTTCCCCAGCCAGATCAGTCCTTTGACTGCTAGGACTCAAGGCAGCAGCCATTGCATTGCTTCCCATGAGACAATTCTTTATGCATGTCCCTCAATGGACTCTAGCTATTCAGTGGTCCATTCTTCAACAATCCCCATCTTTTCCAGTCAAACTTACTCCAACTTGCAAGCAACACATCTGCTGGTGGATCCAGTCGGAGGACATTCATCTAGGCCAACCTATAGTTTTATCACCTCCGATGGCCTCAGTGACTAGAGAAGCCTCCCAAATGGGGTGGGGGAGCACTTCCTGGGAAGGAAGGCATGTGGTTCCCCCCAAAGACACCAAATTGGGTGGGTGGGGCATTTCCTGGGAAGGAAGGCATGTGGTTCCCCCCAAAGACACCAATCTGTATATCAATGTACTAGAGATGAGAGCAGTCCTACTTGCACTGGAGGTCTTTCAAGATCCTCTAGGGACTATTGCAATTCATACCAACACCACATTTGTGGTCAGGTACATCAGAAAACAAGGAGGTACGTGATCTTATCCCCTCTGCAGACAGGCCATGACAGTGTGAGAATGGGCGATCTCCTCAGACTGCTTTCTAGTTGCAACACATATTCTGGAGAAAACCAACATGTTAGTGGAAAAATTAAGCAGATCCATTCTGATGCCTCACAAGTGGTCTCTCAATCAGTCTGTGGCAGAAAGGATTTTCTGTCATTGGGTCAACCTTGCTGTGACCTTTGTGTCCCCCCACAACAACAAGTGCAGCAGATACTTTGCTCTTATCCCCTCTCTGGGGGGAGTCACCATGACATGCTCTAATCCAAGTTTGGTGCTCAGGTCTTCTTTGTGCTTATCCCCCTCTTCCTTCGCTTCCCAAACTTCTGCAGAAAGCAAACTGTCTGAATAGCTCTGTCATCCTCGTTGCTCTCTTCTGACCTTAACAGATATGGCTCCTCTTTCTATGGTTTCACCCTTGTTAACCTCCATCCATCTCCAGATCTCCACTCTCACCCATCAGGAACCCAACATCCAAGGTCCTCAAACTAAACACATGGTTTCTCATCTTCCAGTAATAGTTAGCCCAGGCTTTCTTCCCCTGTATGTACCATCATTTTGTCTTCACAAAAAGACTCCAGTAAGAAAGTTTATAACAGCAAGTGGAAAAGATCAAACCTTTGGGCCTTGAAAAATGAGCTTGATCCATTTTCTGCAGTACTTGAATGCTTGGTAATTATTTTTAAAGGAGGAGCTAGTTTTTTTTTTTTTTTTTACCATTAAGCTACAATTAGCAACCATCTCTAATTTGCACACAGGAGACCAAGATTATTCCCTAGCTTCTTCCAAATTATAGTAACAAAAGGGAACAGAGCTTGAGTAAATGTAGTCAACAGCAAAACGCAACATAACTTCCAAAAAAAATGGTCTAACGATGTAGGAAATTTAACAGCAAAGAACACAACTTTGTACACAAAGCTTTCAGGTACAAAACCACACTTAAGGGTTTTGTACCTGAAAGCTTTGTGTACGACGTTACGTGTTTTTTGTTATTACATTTTATTTGCTTCCCTATGTCGTTAGTCCAGTTTTTTGGAACTTCTTCCAAATTAAGGAAAGCATTTCTAAAAGGCAGTTTTCTTCTCAAACCACCAATAAAGGACCCTTCACCGCCTTAGGATCTGATCACTGTGCTTCAAGGTTTGACTTGGAAACCTTTTGAACTTTCAGCTAAAACTAATCTCAAATTCCTTTCTTAGAAAATGGTGGTGTTCTGCAAAGAGCATATCTGAACTCCAGACTCTTTCCTCAAAGACTCCTTACACTATTTTCCATAAAGACTGGGTTACCTTATGGACAAACCCCTTCCTTTGTACCAAAAGTACCCTATGAAAATATCAATCCATTCATTTACCAGACATCTTCCCAATTTTTTCGAATAAAGGAGAATACATGCTACTGTCTCCTTGATTTGCACAATTAGTTATCTACACAGTACAAAGGAAATCAGATAATCTTTTTGTCTCCTTTTCAACTGAAAGGCTGGGTTACCCAGTTTCTAAAGTCACTTTAGCCAAATGGATTACAGACTGTATTTTTTGGATCTATTCTCAACAAGACATTGCCTTACCCAAACCACCCAAGGCTCATTCAACCAGATCCATGGCTGCTTCATGATGTTTTGCACAGCAGCCACATGGTCCAATGCTCATACCTTTGTTACTCATTACACGTTGGATATTACATCTATTACATGATCCAGTGCTCATACCTTTGTTTCTCATTACAAATTGGATATTAGGTCTACAAATAGAACCACCTTTGGTTCGGTGGTACTCCGGAATATCCTTCCATGAGGACCACCCAAGATTAACGTAAATGGGGACTCTGTCTCATGTGTTGAGGAAGAATGAAAAGGGCAACATTAGATTTAAAATGTATATATTCGTCATAACTAGGCATCTGTGTGGTCCCCATTTGTATTCTTCCTCAACTTCCCTCCCCTCCATCCCCAATCCTTCAATCTTCTGGAGAAACCTGTTGGACTGTGTTTTGGAACTTACAGTTCCAGGTTTGAGCCCTTCCCTTTTCTGTCAGCTACTTCTGTCTCTGTCTAGCTGCCTTATGGCAACAAACTCGATCTGAGGTAATAAGGATGGACAAAGGCATTATGTGTAGAGGGAACAGCTCGAGGGTGGCAGCCAAAGTCTGGAGTCTGCAGCCAACTCAGATCTAATGCACAAAACAGATGCCTAGTTATGGCGAGTACATAACTCTTAATTTTGGACTATTTATTACCACTGCTTTTAATTCCAAGTTTAAAAGTTTTTGTTCATTTTTCTCAAATAAAAGTTAAGGCAGTTTGCTATTTTCAGTTTGGAGACAGCTAGCCCATTGCATCTCTGCTGTGGTTTACGTACTTGCTTGTCCTGTGACTCACTCTGTGTATACGGGATTCTTGGATGTGAGGCAGATTTACCAGTGCCATTGGTGATGTTTGTCATTTGATCATACCCCATTACTTAAGAACATAAAACTTAAAATCCTCTTCTCTTCTGAAAAGCTATTCCCAGACACTAACTCCATTGACTAGTGGTCATTCCATCTCAGCAGTAGTCTAAAAATCACAACCACATTTATTTCCAACACCCTTAAATCTCTAAATTACCACTTTCCAATCATTACTATACTTTAAAAGTTTCAACACTACTACTGGATGACAAAGGAATTACTTCCTTCCACTAAAACTCAAAAGACAATGCCTGGCACAACTGGAATGCCTGCCCTCCCAAGAGCTTAGGAAAATATTCATATCCCTAAAGAATACAGTCCACAAAAAAGCCACAAACATGCACAATGAGCAGGTGTACTTGTTTTGCAACTCACAGCTCTTCTGGATAGAAGTTGACCATCACAGGTAAAGTCCCAGTTCCCAACTCGCACACATTTGCACTCCCTACTTCCAATGTCCCTGCAAAACCTGCCCAGTTCCTTCATAAATTTGCAACTCTTTTCAATAAATAATGTGACATAACATAAAACTAGCTCATAGAAATAACTTGGTTCTACTTCAAACCAATTTCTGTTAAAGCAATGATAAAATTGTTGGCCACATCCTCCTTTCAGTGCCCTCCTGGCATTGACATTATTTCATCTTGGTTGATCAGGCACAACAAATACAGAGTTCTCTCACCTCTAAACCTGACTTTCCAAACATGATGTTTTAAGTAACCCATGCAAAGCTCTAACAATGACATTTGATTTCAACCCTCCCAACACCCAACTACAGTGAATCCTTAAGGTCTAGCAGTTCAATTATCTTGCAGAATACTCACACTTCCCAGTTCAAATAATTGGGCTCTTGAATGGATAACACCTTGTATCTAAATCAAACTAGAGAAAAAATTAAAGACAAACTACTATTCTATAGTAGGGATATAGGGATTCTATTTGTCTAGCTTGACAACAGCTTTCTTCTCACTGCTTACAATACTCATACTTTCCTTCCTACAAACCACAGCCAACCAAATTTGTTGACTCATTACCATATCCTTAAGACAGGGACACCACTGTCATTTGACCTCTAACCAAAGAGCATACTGTACAACTACTAAGCTTTTTCATCTTTAAACTGCTTGACTCCTACTCATAACTCTTCTTAAACAAATGGTTTAATTATAACTTTTATCCAGCTGGCTTTCTGACTATTACACCTCATCATGCCAAAGCCAGAGATGTAGTGTTTTTTTACAAAATCGCAGAATAAATATTTTCATGGTACTTGGCCCAAACATCTGGGACTTCTTGCCAGAAGCTCGCTGAAGGCTAGTAGACTACTTTTGCCAGACAATACTTCCCAATCAACAGCACAATCGTATGTTCTCATAACTTCCCAGTTGGATTCAAATTAATATCTAGGGGTACATTTCCAATGAATGCATGCAGTCTACATAATAAACACTAACCTTCTGTTACTCCCATAGCAATTTTAATAATGCAAATTGGATCCGTCTTTAATACCTATAGCCTACATTTATAGAAAAGTATCTGCCTACTTATTTATGTGCTATAAATGACCACAGCTGTTTGCCCATTATACAGTGCATGTTAATGCTTTCTGAAAAAAAATTCCTTGCATTTTGATATATGCTCATTTTATCTTGTAATTCACATCCAGCTATGTCTGGGAAAAAAAAGCTCATCTGTGGATCAGTGCATTACAGAGATGATCAATGATAAACAAATAGAAACAATTCAACTCAACATCTGGATACACAGCAACGCTGGTCTTGCAGATACCAGTGTCTGCTTTCTGTTTCCAAGGCAATTATCTGAACAAAGGCTTTACTACAGACATGACATGCAGGAAGGGGGTAGGAGTATACATCAAGGAAAGAAGCCCCTCTTGTCATTACACATATATTATAAACACTGTTTTTTCACTCACCTGTCAAGACAAACACACAAACATCCAAGCATATTCCCTTCCCCACCCATTAGTCCAAATCAAAGCTACCCATTTCCAGTTACTTTCCAAATGATGTTGCACAAATTGATTCTTACTGCACTCCACAAGTAGTTACACTGATCAAATTCTGACACCTGAAATGCTAATTGATGACCTGTACGCTCAGTTAAAAGAAGTATCACAGAAGTGAGTACAGAAGCAGCAACAATGGAAAATATACTGCTAAAAGACAAAAAATGCAGACAAAGCATTACCTTGCTAGAGAACTGATGACTGCACATTAGGAGCAGTCATAGAATCCCTCACAGACACCGATGTTATCCAAGAAGGGCCGACACAAATAACTTTGTGTCAGAGATATGGATTAAAACTTAATGCTAAGAAAGGCATACTAGTATCCTTTGGAAAGTCATCCACCCCTGGTGACTACCATTTTAACAACACACCCCTAAGAGTCAACCCAATCGGGGATTTGGGGGGGGGGGGACTTACAGACAATAATCTGGCCATTGAATATCAAGTGTCTACAGTAGTGAGGAAATCATTCTATGCTGTGCAATTTACAAAGGTATGGCAACTAGGTCCAAGGAAGTCACTGTCCATTGTATTCAACATTCATTAGACCTATCATGTCCCCTTTGGTATGTACCTAATAAGGCACATCCAACTACTGGAACAACAGAGGTTCCTTATTAAAAGAATACAGGGTGTAAGTAACATCTTATACAGACCTCCTGAAAGCCTTATCCCTGTATTCAGTCTCCCACAGGCTGTTGGGGGAGCTCTTTGCCTGGCATACTATGCATTGCCAGACCCCACCCTGATGGACCTTCTGCATATCTGCAAAACAAACAGCACCAGAATTACCCATTCTAAAGACTTGAACTTTGCCTGTGATACAAATAGGACCTGATGGAGAGACAGGTATGTGTCCCAGAGACTACCCCTTGTCTGAAACAGGCTCCCCCACCCAGGTGAAGCAGAGCGCCTCCCTAACATAATCCAAGTTTAAATTTGACAGCTGGATGGGGAACGCGAAATCCATCAGTTGTTTGACACCTTTGTCTCTAATGGACACAGGCAGCCTGTAATGGTTAGTCTCCCAGGCCTCTGTTTGTAAATGTTTCATCTCCCAAGCTCCCACTTACACTTATCAAGGGTACTAGAACTTGTCAGAGATATGGGATACATGTTTGGGCTTAGAAAAGGCCCTAATGGTCATTAGTCTAGTATGCACCTATGAATACTGGAAAAGAGGGAGACAAGCAAATGACGAGAAGATGCGAAAGTTATTGCCACAGTCGTTACAAATGAAAAGAAAGAAAGTCTGCAGAAATGCGATATGGTGGGCGTAATAAAGAATTTTGCACAACTGAGCAAAGACTACTTAGAAGGCCAAAACACAATATGCAAACCTTTGGAAGGGACAAATTCCCAGGTAACTGAAGTAGCTTGTAGGAGTACTTGAAGAATCTCTTGTAAAGTAATTTTGGTAACATGTTTGGTTTCAAAACACTGGAAGTTGTCTCCAATGAAAGCCTTTTCTAAAAGGTGATCTAAACTGTTCTGTGCCCAGGGTAAAACTGACTGCAAGAAGAGAGAGAGGAGAGGTTCTAAGCCAGTCTAACAACCAAGTTCCATAACTGGATCATATAATGAAGTCATTCAAGGGACCTTTCAAATCTGTGCATCTGAGCTATAAAGAAGTCTAGTAGTGTCAATGGTTTAAAAGGTGTCACAACTGCCTTTGGCACTAGAACAGAAGTCCGTGGGTTCAGTTCCCACACCTGCTGCTTGGATTCATTTCTGTCTGACAGTTAGCACAAAAGACTGAGGCTATGAACTACTAATGAGCTGTTTATTGTAATACAGTGTTTGATTTGCTCAGCCTCCATTTGCCTACTATGCGACTCTGAGCAAGTCAGTGCTCTGCGGGAGTTGGAAAATGCGGCTAGATTTCTCAGTTGTCTCCTGGATCGTATGCCTAATAAATACCTATGAGCATGGCATTGGAATAGCATTTGTGAGACTGTTAAAAAATAGTATCTGGATAAAAATACTAAACCACAAGGCACAAAATCACTGACAACTGAAATAAAGACTGAATTTTTTTTTCCAATCAACATTAATGCAGCTGCTAGAAGTATAGCATAATCCTTATGTGGGGGGGGCTTTACTGTCTGAAGAAAATGTTTATTTATGCAAAGCATTTCATGTGAATCATTTACTGTTTTAACCACAAACCAGAAGTAAGCCTGCAGAATGAGATAGGACAGGAGATGTTCTAACATAACACAAACTGAAGATTACAAGGGGTGGCCTAATATATCTGCATATCTACTTATGACACTAAAATCGGGACAGTGATTTGAAAATGATCAACCAAAAGACAACCTTGAAATGCTTGAGTCATCATCATAATGAGATTCTGAATTGCGCAGCACAGACAGCAATGCTTAAGCATATATAATGATGTGATGCAATGACAGATAAACAAAAGGAATACTAAGGGTTATACTGTCTATCTGAATAGAAATGGTGAAGGATGTTTATCAGGTATCAGATTAGACACCAAGAAAACAAACAGCATGGGAGAAGGGACTACACAGAAAGGGGAAGGAGGGATGTGATACAAACGTGTAGATTTCCCTGGTGGAAAAAAAGGGAAATTACAGTTTAGGAGGGACAAATGAGAAGAACTAACCATATCAAACTGCAGCAATAAAATGTCATTTAAGAAGTAACACTATTTTTGCTACATCTCCTAAGAATAATTCTCTACTTTTCTTTTTCCCGAAACATATCAACTAATATGCAACTTCCAATGCTGTATCTACGTTTGTATGTAGTAAATACTATCACATTAAAATGTTCTATCATTTGCTGTATATGCTGTTGAACAAAACAAGCTACTACTACTGTAAACAAATATACTGTACTATACTGATAACTTTGTTCTAGTCTCTAATCCTTTTCCAACTTTTGGGTTACTATTTTAGAAACAAAACCCTCTAGGGTGGGCAGTACCAGGTAACAACAGACTGCCAAGAGGTGGTGTAATCCCAGTATCACAGACCAATGGACCTTTCTATCCAGGGAAGGTCTGTTTTTTTCCCTATAAGAAATTCCTGATCAGGTAATATACTTCAGTTTGAGTTCTTAGTATTTTTATTGTTGAAAAATATGTTCTGCGTCAGAATCCGAATTCATGTATTGTTTCACTTTTACATAGCAGATGTAATGTGTATTTTTATTTCATTTTTGGAGCATTGCATTTCTGTATTTGTTATTTCCCCCTACAAAAATGATTTTTCGGGTGCATCTTTGTCTATGCTTTTGCTTGCATGGATAAAAAAGGCAAATTTCTGTACTGTGGTTGTTGTCTCTTTCGGCTTATCCCGGTTAGGGGTTGCCACAGCGGAACTCCGGTCCGCTAATGTTTGGTAGTGGATTTTTACGTGCCAAGTTACCAGCCCTGACGCACAACCTTCAACGAAGGCACGCCCAATTCACGCATGCCTCCACACAGAAGACACTCTAGCTGAGAATCGAACGGGACAACGTCTTGCTGTGAGGCGACAACGCTACCGCAGCACCTGTGGTAATGTATGGTTATGGCAATGATCAGATCATAAGTCTTTATTTTACACATCTGTTAACTAGGTAAACCCACTAGGCACAAGCCTTTTTTCAGGGGTGATCTAGGAGTACAGCCTGAGTAAAAAAATGACCCAGAGTCAGAGATGGCAAATGGTGGAGGGAAACAAACCCCAGACTACAGCAGTGTAGAACGAAGCTGATTAGCAAGTCACAGCCTTAATCCTCCATGGTGCCATTTTTATCTTTATTAAATGTACAGCAAATAACCAGGAGACAAGTCAGACTTTGTAAATAATGAACAGAAATCTACAGATTTAATTTTAAACAAGAGTAATCCTGTGAAACATTACTGTATTGTTACAGTTTTATAAAATTTATTGATTTACTGTTACTCTTTCTTTCTGATTATATCTATAAAAAGGAAAAAGAAAAATGCTGTTATAGTTATATTTGTCTAAATTGCTTACTTTTGCTGAGTTTCCTTTTTATACTAAGTATTAGAAAAGTATTTAGACTAGTGAACAGGTAAGGCAAAAAAGAAGCTGCTTTACTTGTTTACCTTTGAGCTGTTTGTAGTTGTTGTCTAGCTTGGCAAAAAACTGGAATTTGACATTTGTGAATCCGAGCAAATAAGATGCCTTGAATACTGCTGGCATTGTGTTTTACAAACATCTATACAGCTTCTCAAGTAATATATCCTTAAGAATATAGATGAATCAGACTGGTGAAAACTCCATAACTAAAAGGCACAGGCAAGCCTCCCCACCTAAGTTTGACTGGGCTGATGGCATGCTCATAGCCTTTATACAATTGGGTTTCTATGATATTTTTTTGTGTTTGCTTGTGCATTTATTGTTTTAATATCCATGGTTGTGTACTGTAGTTCTAAATATACTCTTAGCTTTGTTTGTTTCTGTGCTTTCTATTGTTACAGATACTGTTGGTCTTTCTGCATAACAGTGGTTTTATGTACACTTTTCAGCCTATCACTTTTCAGCCTATATTTTTAATGGCTTATGTTATACACTTCCTTTTCCTGACTCCAGTGGTTTGCTTCTTCAATGTAATTGAAGTTAAACTTTCAATTTCTTTAGCAGGTCTAATTTTTTAAATATTTTTGTATTACTGTTGTTCCTAATCAGGTAATATATTTCAGTTTGAGTTTTTAGTATTTTTAATATTGTAAAATATGTTTTGTGTCAGAATCCCAATTCCTGTATTGTTTCACTTTTATTTTAATATAAAATTAGTCAAACAGCAGCTGTAATACTTGTAATTTTTATTTCATTTTTGGTGCACTGCATTTCTATATTTGACAGTTTCCCCCAACAAAGTGACTTTTCAGGATGGTGGTGCTTTGTTCTGTGGAGAGACTGCACATGGCTCAGTGACACCTCTGGGAAGGATCATATTTTCAGACTGATTAAGCAAAAGTACACCCAGTTATTAAGGGAAGGGGCGACAGCAGCTGACGCAGGACCAAAGACTTTGGAATTCAGGCCGGCTGAGGGCAACCTGCCAGCAGGATTACCCAAATATAATGACTGCAACAGTGAAACACGAAGATCACCCAGTTACTATTTTAGTTTGGCCATTTTCTAAGCAAAATCAGCGCACTCATCAATCCAGGCTGCTGTTTAAATGCTACCAACACACCCTCACATCAAATGTCTAACATTTACTATCAGGCTCACAGCACTACTCGATTATTTTCTTAATAAAGTTGCAATGAAACAAACCCAGGACCTCAAATACCACAAAAGCCCCTAACCTACGTACACACATACCTGTACCATCAATGAATAAAGATTAACTTCCCAACCTTAAACAACACTATCTCAATTACAAATACTTGCACAACAGATGACTAAGAACAAGAGTGGGAAGGGGAACCCTGATCAATAAAAAAAGCATCAAAGCTACTCTCCTACAACCCCAAACATGTCCACTAATGAGTATGCACTAAACTAGCAAATGTTAAACCTGCTCGTTAAATGTAGCAACCTGACTTCCACCAGCCTACTCTGTCCACCATCAATAAAACTCATGCTGATCAAAGAAATTATACAGCAGGACTACTCGAAAAGACATTCTTCTCGTCACTGACTTCAACCTTATACTGTTTAAGCCCTCCAATACAGATACAACTGATTTCCTTACAGATTATGACCTTCTCTATTAATAATCTCACCACTCCCAACTTTAAAGCAGCTCTTCCTGATCTACTTCACTACATACACAACACATAAAACAGCTTATATATATATATATATATATATATATATATATATATATATATATATATATATATATATGCATGCACGTGTGTGTGTGTGTGTGTGTGTGTGTGTGTGTGTGTATATTACTCCCATCCTTCAGTGATCAGTCCCGATAATCCATCTAACAATTACAAACAACTCCCCCACCAAATTTACCACCTTTAATCCAAAACCCATAAGAAATACAAAACTTCCATCATTGCTACACAGTTTAACAAGTATGCTGTGTTTGCTGACAAACCAGGCTCTACAAGTAGAGGAGATAAACTTTCGCTTTTACAGAACAAGGCAAACCTGTCACTACTACTGCTAATCAGTAGAAGGGCAGTTTCAGACAATGAGCCCAACTGTCCGCCTTCTACAAATTTTCCTGGGTAGTCACACAAAGAAGCATTTAGCAGTTATCTATATCCCACCTCAGTCATCTATCTCGGTGATAGATACTGCATTTAACAAGATTCTGGACACTGCAGGATATCAAAAATCGTATTATAACGAGTGATCTAAACTTAGACTGAAAAGGTCCACTTAGAACACATTTAAACATACTATTTTACTGTACATCAACTAACAATTTCAGATGGCACCAGACCGAACACCCTCTAAAAGCATCTACTCTGCATTTTACTAGTCCGGGAACCTTTGTCTTGTAGTATCACTCACAATAGTGAAAGAATTGTGAATGGGGGCATGATCTGAGCCCCATTTATTGCATTTATGCTGCATTTTGTCTTGGTCTGGGGACCTCGGACTAGTCTTGTAGTATCACTCACTAGAGTGACAGCACTGTAAATTGCTGCAGGAGCTAAGCCTCATTTTTATTACATTTCTACTGATTTTTTTCCGTTTCATTTTACTTAGTCTGGGAACCTTGTCTTGTAGTATCACTCACAATAGTGAGAGAATTGGGAGATGCTGCAGTAAGGGTCTATATTACGTGATCAAAACCTTAGGTTATCTAATACCTAAAGGTCAATCAGTAAATATCGAAGACTGAAAATCGCGAACGGCCATTTCCACACAGTGAAACAATGCCATCAGGCAAGCTAAAAAAAAAAAAAAAGTTGAAAACAGAAGTCAAGTGGGGGCTTCAACCCCACACCCCCCAACTAAATATAGCAACTCCAAGATCGTGCGACATTCTGAAAAAGGCAAAATCTGCGTAATGGCCAAATGATTTGTTTCCCTGTGTGGATTTCAACACTTCGATACTTAGAGATTGACCTTTAGATATTCGACTACCTAAGGTTTCGATCTCCTGATATAGACCCCTGCAGTAACTGGGTCTTGTACACTTCCACTGCATTTTTACAGTTTACGGATTAGATTCCTGTCTAACTCATCTCCTATATGTGTGCTGATCTGTGCAATAGTAGTTTGCTCTGCCCTATATAGAACCAGGCACCTAGAGCTTTAACTGTCCATATAAAACTTTCCCTGCTATTTTCTCAAGTATCTAACCAAGTGATAGATATGGATCAAAGGGGTTTTGTGGAAGGGTGGCAAACACTTGAGAACATTAATAGAACACGGATGATCCAGAGGGAAGCAGAATGTAAGAAAATACCACTGTTGTTGTTTGGTCTTGATGCAGAGAAAGCATTTGACAGAGTAAGCTGGGACTTCATGAGCAGGGTAATGGAAGCAGTTGCTTTCCCTAATAAAATTATAAGGCTGATTCGTAGAATCCTAACTGTCGAAGTCCCTTTTCAGCAATTCAGCAAACGACCTAAACATCGAATATGAATACATGGAATAGTTTTAGTTGGCCATCCTGAAAAAAAAAGTTGTGTGATTGACACGATAGCTGGCTGTGATTTACCCATTTTCTCAATCTGGTGAGATCTCAGAGTTGGTATATTTAATTTGCAGGGGGTGTGTGCGGGGGTAGGGTTTCCAGGGAGGTGCAACCCCCCCCCCTGAAAAAATGTAAAAAAAAAAAGTTTACTGTCACAGCATATTTAACGTTTGTGGTATTGGCCAACTAAAACAATTTGATGCATTTAAATTCAATGTTTATGTCGTTCGATGAATAGGGACTACAAGAATTAGGGTTTGATGATTAGTTATTCAATAAAATAAAAAGTTTGACGGAGTGATATAGACCCAATTAGGAGTATAAATATGAGGGATCGGTGGTGAAAATTAAAGTGGGCAGGGTCCTCTGATAACTTCTGTTTGAGTAGAGGAACCCTGGTGTTCTCTTTCCGCCTTGTTGTTTGCATTACATTTAGAACCACTGGCAAAGAAATTAAGAGTCTCAGAAATTCAAGGATATAACTGGTATGGTAGTTGAGAAAAGCTGCTATGTTTGCAGATGACATTTTATACTTGATAAAATCAGAAAGAAATATTAGTGTTATGGAACATTTTAGAACAGTTTCAAATCTTCTTGGGGTACAAAATTAATGAAGCAAAGGCAATGGTGGTAAATTATGTAACGACAAAGTGGTCCAGCAGTATCCATATTTATGGGGACATGATGATTATAAGGACATGATAATATACCCTAGCTGAGTGCAGAGCAGCTAGTTTGCCAGCTGAGAAGCATTAACCCAAGAGTGTTGTTTTAGATCAATCCTACACCTCTCCTCCCAGCCCAACAAAACTTTAAACCCAGAGTGCACTGACCCTCATAGATTGCAAAAAAGAGAATCTACAACCATGAATGTGTGCTTTCCTACCATTTCTGTAGCCATCTTGGTGGAAATTGGCATCTTGAGACAATGTAGCAATTCTCCCATGTTTACAGACACCCACGTTACTCTTATGCAGACCGACAGAGTATGTGCGAGATGTAATTACACTATGTCTCTGGAGGTAAAGCTCTTGCATGTAGATACTGACATCTCTAAACAGGTTGCCATTAACACACATACTACACCTACTATGGATCAGATACATAAGTCCACATATGCTGAGGCTCTTCCATACAATCTACCCAAACCTCAATGACCTGCCATATGCTGCCCTCAGTAAACTCCCACTCTACAAAGACAACACTCTCAAGAACACATACAGCCACACCTCACAGTGTCTCAGCCTCAAAGCCTTTAAAGCACACTGCTACACAACCCAATATATTGGTCATTGGAGACTACTGTGAGACACACTGATGCCCTCCCCCCCCAAATCAGGCTGCGCAAGTAGACAGTCACGGTCAGTTAACTATCGGGGACAAGGGTCAGCCAGATCACACATGTACTATGGACATTGAACTACGAGTACCAGTATGACTCGTATCATCCACCAAGTGTTAATGACCCGAGACATACCTCCCTGGACTATATGAAGAGCGATGTGACAGGGCTTTCAGATTGTGTTCAAGGCAGGTTTGACCGTAGCACTGAGCAGCATTCTACCTTCTCCAAGGATGATACCACAATATATACAGAAGATGGTTGACTTTAACCAATCGGCCTAGTTACTGGTGTCATTCTAAGGGAGTCCAATATTTGTCAGCTTGAGTAGACATAATTGACAGACTACACTGCTTTAATAGGGATGGTCTGTACCTATGCAGGTCTGTGTAACGCGGACTTGTTTAATATAAAATAAAATAAATACATAAAATAAATACAAAACAAAACTCAGAGCAGACTTAATGAAACTTGTTGAACAAACAAAAGATACTTAAGTATCTTTTGTTTGTTCAACAAGTTTCATTAAGTCTGCTCAGAGTTTTGTTTTGTATTTATTTTATTTTATATTAAACAAGTCCACGTTACACAGACTTGCCTAGTTTGTTTTACTAGTCTACATTTTTCATTTCGTTTTACTATTATGGTCTGTACCTATCTCTGCCAAGCTTTTGTATATTGGTCAAAACATTTTCCACCCCTAGAGAGCCTTTTTTAGGCAGTGCAAATCAGATAAACATTTCAACATAGTAAATTCTATGCAAGGTAAATAAAAGGTTGTTACTGGTCACTGCTAGGAGTCTCAACAAAAGGCGCCACTTCCTGGAAGCACTCCTTACCCTGAAGAGTGTTGACATCTATGCAGTTACCGAGACATGGTTTAAAGCTGCTGAATGCACCCCAGCAATACAAGGCTATAATGCCTTCCACACTATTGGACCAGCCACTGCACACGAATGAACAAGAGGTGGAGATGTATCAATCTACATAAAAAGTAAGCACATTTCAACATGACATACCTGAGCTACTCCATGTCCAACTAACCTTAAGTAAAGTCTAATACCATATGCTTGCTAGCTATAGGTCCCAGTCTACAATCCAGGATAAACATACCAGATACTTGAATGTACTGGAGTCACTCCCAATTCAGCCCAACACCATATTCATGGGCGATTTCAACTATCCCACCATAAACTGGTATACAAACACTATCACTAATATATAAACTCAATGACAACTGGATTTTGTAAATGCACACACACTGGAACAGCTAGTTTGCACACCTACTAGGGGTGCAAACATCTTGGATTTGGTACTCACAAATATGAGGAAATGTTGTACCCCCATTGTGTAATTTCCTCATTGCTCAGATCAGATCACAATGTGGTAACCCCTGAAATAAATATAAGGGCTGAACTGCTGGCAAATCCCCGAACCTTTAAGAAGTTTTCCAAGGATAACTACCTCCTACTAAGTGAAGGCATACCTAAATTCTAAGACTACCCCCCCCCCCCCATTCATACAGCACAGTGGTCTATGCGGAAGTGTTTACATAAACCTTGTAGAAGCATATAAATGACTACACAGAAACAGTAATACCAAACCAAAATAAACTTAGGACAAACTCCAAATACAAGCCTCCTTTGTGAACCCCCACTATAAAAGGTTGTACAACAAAATAAAATAAATCTTGTCCAAAAATAGGAAAGTCTATGCCCAAAAAACAAAACTCCCTCATCAGTTTCAACAGTCAACTCAGGGGACTAATTAAGTCCACCAAAGCCAACTTTGAGGCAAAGATAGCCTTCCAGGCTAAGAGTAACCATAAGGCATTTTCAGTTATAAACACAATCATACAGGGAAAAACCCAAAAGTGTGATGAACTAATAATAAAAAAAGAACTTCCTGTACTGAACTGGGGATGTAACACATTTGTTGGCAGATAAATTTAACTCACTATCAACCCCCAGCTTCCCACCAGGAAATAACCACTACAATTCCTCCATCACTATAGAACAGGTCCTCACTGCACTCTCCAGAGCTAAAAACACTGCATCAGTGAGTCATGATATCCCAGGATGCCTCCTAAACAGCTTGAAACATAACTTGTCAGTTCCACTAGAATCTTTGCTCAACCACAGCCTCCAAACAGGTGTCATCACTATGGAATGGAGGACTGCAACTGCCATCCCTCTACACAAAGGAGTGTGAAGCCTGTGCACTGATCCAGTAATCAATGAGCCTCAATCTTCACCACTAACACCAGTGAGGGTCGTACACATTGGGAAGATGACGAGTACACACACACAGTGAAGTACAATTTCCCTTAAGAGCACACAGATCAGTGCCAGTCTGGGGCTGGTTTCTCCCTCTCTCACCAGGTCCCCAATAAGACTCCCCACTGGCACAACTATAGAGTGGAGTCCTTATTCAGGGTTCCAAGCCAAGTCCTCCCAGCACTCTCTATCTAACCAGTGATTCATGTCCCTGCCCAAGTAGCTCACACACACACACACACACACACACACACACACACACACACACACACACACACACACACACTTTGAGATTTGATTTACACACACCTAGGGAAGGCTGCCACAGGTTTACTAGCTATGCCCCTTCCGCCCAGACCATAAGGTAGTTAGCACTGCCACCAGAACCCCTAATCAGCTACTATAAGGCCCTTCCCAAAGGGTGACCAATTCCACTGTATAAAGTTACTGTTATCCAAATGGTAACTGTGACCAAACTTTTAAGGCTATTCTAGAGTGGCCTATACAAGATCACCAAATACATGCAAGTACTTAACAGCTTAATTACCTCTACACAAAAAACAGCCACAATTAAAAGGATTAAAAATATTTAATAATAAACAAAAGCACAAGACAATACTTATTAACTCAACACAGTGACAACAGAGCTCACAGTCACATGAAATACTTTAAAATAATGTGGTAGGACAGTCTCACATAAATATGGAAAACATCTACACTAATCTTGCTATATTCCGATCTATCTCTAAGAGAATCTATGTTCTAAATAACTTAATTACAGAGCAAGGCAAAGTGCTGGTGAGTTAACACGTCCATAAAATACAAAATGCACTCACTCTCTCTCTGAGATAGTTCTTAAGTTAATAATAAACATTACTGCTGGGTTAGCTAGATTACATCACAATTTAACATTTGCATCTAGTTCCCAGGCTAGACAGATACCAACAGAATGTTACCAACAGAATGTAACATGTCTCTATGAAAAATACTTGTCTCTTAGAAGCTGACAATTCTCTCTTAGAAGCTTGCCAGAAACTGGAAGTCTTAAAACAATTACCTTGGAAACTTGTAATTACCTCTGTTTCCAGACAATAGAAAGAAGCCCCTAGCCTAGACATCCTGTCTCTTAGCTTGAGATAAACTGACTTTATAATGCATCGTAAAACTCTTTACTTATCAACTTATTTTCTTAGAGTTTTGCAAGTCAACTCCGTATATCCCAATTTCTACTATGAAACATACATTTACATAGACATAGAGTTTATACACATTTCTGCTCTTTTCCAGCAGGGAGCACTGTGGTTGCAATCTTGAAGCTCAATACAGAACATACAGTTTTCTGACATTTTTTTTAAGGGAAGCATACAAATCATATTACTATTCACAAATAAGACAGAATTATTTACAAAATTCTATTTAGCTGGGCTGGCAGTGTCACAAGGAGGACCGTCAACAAACCCAGAGAACTACAGACCCATAAGTTCGACTAGTCTAATATGCAAGGCCATGGAAAGAATTATTGTGTACCTGATAAAGAAAGACATGAAATTTTCAAATACTGGATCCATCCCAGTTCAGTTTTGTCAAGGGCAAGTCACGCCTACAAAACTTGGTGGACTTTTTCAAAAAGGTCACTAGAGTCATGGACAAGGGCAAACAGTACATACTGCCTGCCTTGACCTGGCAAAGCTATTTGACATAATACCTCACTAGGAGATTATGGACAAACTCACAGATTTAGACAAATTCCTATGTCATCCAATGGATAGCCAAATGTCTCACAGATTGGACACAAAGTTAGGATGGGGGAATCCACCTCCACCAAGAGGCCTGCTACTAGTGGTGCCGCCCCCCCCCCGGGCTCTTTATTGGGACCTCTCGTTTGGAATATATGAAGTCAAGGCAAATGCAGAGTGGCCTTGGCTGACCAAATTTGCTGATGACTGCAGGCTGGGTACAATCATCAAATCCCCAAAGATGTAGACATCCTCCAGGAAGGTCTCACATAGACAAATAACTGCTGCCAGAACCATGGTCAAACTCATTGTTAAAAAATATACCCTTTGGGAAGAAGACCACCCCTGCAAGTTACAACACTGATAACACTCCCCTAAGAGTAGAGCCAATGTTAAGGGACTTGGGAATTCAAGTTGACAGTAATCTAATATTTGATCACCATGTGCCCATGGTAAAAACTCGAAAGAAAGACTGGCTCAGAAAACTTCAAGGTACTTCACAGATTTGATATATAAACTTCAGAACAACTAGCTCAACAGCTTTCACACAACATGCTTCATCAGGTTTAAAACTTGCAGTAAAAACAATTTAAATAAAATGATTCAACGACGTCATCCTAATTAAAATCATCACTTAAAAATAAACAAATCAGTAATAGTAAAATATAAACATCCTAGTTAAAAACAATAAAAAATATTAAATATTTCAGGGGTGGCATTTTTAAAAATGGTTTTAAATTAGAAATTTCATTCTACCCTGGTAGCTGATAAGACCTTAAAATATTCATCCATTTTATTTCTTGAGCTTAAGTTCTGCTTACAAATCCCCACCTCTATCACAGTTCTTAACCACTTGTAAAACTGCAAATTTATTTCCTATAGATTGTGACACCCATGCACTGGCCCAGCAATCAAGGAGCCTCAATCCTCATCACTAACCCCAGTGAGGGGAGTCCATATACAGAAAGGATAATAAATACACACAGTAAAGTACAATTTCTCTTAAGAGCACACAGAAATCACAGTCAGTCTGGGGCTGGTTTCTCCCTTTCTCTCCAGGTCCCCAATAAGACTCTCAACTGGCACAGCTATAGGGCCCAGATCCAAGCCTACTGGGCAAGCTAAAATCTCCAGCACCCTCTCTGTCCAACCACTGCTTCGTGTCCCTGCCCAAGTAGCTGACACACACACACACACACACACACACACACACACACACACTGAGATAAGTGTTCTATACAACCACACAGACACTCTGGGGAAGGCTGGCACAGGTTCTCCAGCCGTACCCCTTTTACCTAGACTATACGGTAGTACCACTTGCTACCACCCACTAATATTTATCAGCTACTAAAAGGCTCTTATGAAAGGGTGTCCAATTATACTGTGCAGTATTATTATCCAAATGGTAAATGCATCTGAACAGTCAAGGCTTATTGGAGTGGCTTGGCCAGTATCACTATATACATGCAATGTGCTCTATAGCTTAAATGGTCTCTACACAAAACAGCTGCAATTGAAAGGTTTAAAAATATTTAATAATAAATAATAAAAACATAAGACAAGAGTTCAGAGATCACAGAGAAATGCTTAAAATAATACAGTAGAAAATTTCTGAAAGCAATGCAGAATGAAAACTAATCTTTCTAGTTCCTAGCTATATCTAAGATAAAACACAGTTCTAAGATAAACTTACATATATAACACAGGCAGAGTGCTGGTGATTTGGATGTTCACAAGACAAATGCTAAATGCTCTCATTCTTTCTGTCCTTAAATTGATAACACAGTACCACTGATTCATTTCAGATTACATCATTTCTTTCTGGTTCAAAAGCCAACAGAAACTCAGAGGTTAATAGCCCTTTTGATCTTGCAGCTATTCAGGAAGCCAGAGCAATAAAATAAATTATACATGTAAATTCTAGCCATTACCTCTGGCCTCAAAACTATAGGCAGAATGCCTCTCTCTAGATATCTTGGCTCCGAGTTTTAGATCAAAATTTCACAATGCTTGATTTATTAGCTTTCTTACAGCCGACTGCACTGTTACATTTTTGCAGTTCAACATCCAATACAGTCTTTTCACAATTAAGAGAACAAGCCTGTGGCTTAAATTAATATTCACAAATGAAAGAATTATCTACAAAATTCTATCTAGCTAGGCTGGCAGCCTTCACCTATCTTCAAATAGACAAACTTTGAATATAGGGAGAGAGAGATTTTTAATGCTTCAACTTCTCCTGTATGACACAGGCAATAGTACATTTTTATAAATGAAAAAATACTGAGATAATTTTGGATGGAGATATTATACATCACAAACCATACTGACATAATTTAGTTGCACTTATTATACATTACTTATCTATCCAGTCATTGTCAAACATTACAAATCCTGCCTTCTTTTAAACCTCTTTCCTCCTCTGCATGTATTGGTCTGATAGTTCCCTTTTTTTCTACGCAATCTGCTCCTACCCTTTCCTAAAGATCCCAAGCCCAGTTGTTTTCTCTCTCTTACTATATTCGCTAAGTTTAGTACAGTTGGTTTAGACTTTGATTTCCATTTTCTAGTAATTGCTTTTTTGGCAGCCACCATAATTAGACTAAGCAAGACCTTACCATGTCTAGAGATTTCTGTTTCTGTAAAATAACAAAAAAATAATTTCCTTAGTTACACCAATTTGCTCACCCACCATCTCTGACAGAGTAGTTCACAGGGAATCTTTAAAGTCTGCTGACTCATAACACTTCCAGAAAATATTCCCAATTACCTCTTTCTTCCCCATCACACCACCATTTGCCATCTACCTGAGAAAAAATTGATTGGTATACTTTGGGTATAAAAAATACCTATGTAAACACTTCCAAGCAAAGATCCTAAACCTTCTTGACTTTATTGGATATTTGGGAGACATACAGATATTCCCCATTAGTTCTTTTTGAATTGCTTATCCAGTCTCCCTTTCCAATCCTTCCTAATCTCCTCTGATTGATGCTTACAGTTATCATGCAATATTCTGTATGCTCTACTAGTTATTCCTTTTTCAACACCCACTTCTGTTTTGGAGTCTACTAAACATTCTACCAGTGCTGGTCTTTCACTTAGGACCCCCCTATTTCTTTCTCTTTGCCTGTACTCTGATATAAATTATTGATAGGGAAGGCAATCTCTAGCCTGCAGTCCAAATAAATTTTTAGCTTCTTCCATTCTCATTCCCTGTCTAGTTATTCATTCCCAATAGCTTGGTTCTTTTGACAGTTTTCTTCAATGAATTCCAGCTCCCTATTGCCTGTATCACTAACCGCAGTCATATCAAATTGCAAAATCTACTTTCTCTATTCCCGTGTTGGCTTAGTTCTTAGAATACTGTCTTCTACTTTATGAATATAATATCCTGTATGCTTATTGTTATTCTCCTTAACGATCTGCATCCAAAATCTCAGTCTCTGCCTTGTTTCGAGCTTCCCCCTGATTCATCACCCCTTTCTACTCTGAATTGCAGATTTCTGCTTGTGCTATGTGCCTCAACTGTGAAGCTCTGAAATACGCATTCAAATCGGGTAATCCCAATCTGACTTGTTCTACTGGAAAGATCAGCTTATCCCATTTGGCTCTTGACATCTTCCCCTCCCAGATAAAATCGTTCAGCTCCTTATTAATTGCTATCCATGCCTTCTCCTCTTCCCTTGCCATGACTGACCTATACATAAAATTAAAGGGACTAAAACATTTTAACTGCTTGCATCTTCTTACTCATATCCATATAACACAACTTCCAGTTTCTCAGTTTTTTTGCATCATCTTTTCTTTAATCTCTTCCCACATATCCTTAGCTGCCACACCACAATCCTTTTTAATCCATACTCCTAAGTAATTCATTTTATCATGTTTCCATAAATATGGATACTGCTGAACCAATTCATGCGTTGGTACATAATTTACAGCTACTGGCTTTGTTTTAGCTTCATTAATTTGGTATTCTGAAAAAAAATTGAAACTGCCTCAAAATGTTCCAAAACACTGAAATGTCCTGTTCTAGTTTTATCAGGTATAAAATATCATCTGCAAATAGACAGCTTTTCTTGACTAACAATACCAATATACTTGAATTTGTGAGTCTGTTATTTTCTTTGCCAATGGTTCTAAATATAATGCAAACAACAAAGGGGATTAAGGACACCCCTGCCCGGTTCCTCTTCTCAAACAGAAATTAATACCCACTTTATTTTCTGCCTCTGATCCCTCATTTATCTTCTTAAATCAGCCTTATAATTTTATCAGGGAATGCAAATGCTTCCAATGCCCTGCTCATAAACTCTGAGCTTACACTGTCAAATGTTTTCTCTGCATCAAGACCCACCAACAACAGTAGCATTTTCTTACACTCTGCTTCCCTCTGGATCATCAATGTTTTGTTAAAGTTGTCAACTGTTTTCCCCCTCCACAAAACCACACTGATCCACATCTGTCAATTTTGGCATCACCTTTGCCATTCCTTCAGCTACTGTAGGCAAACACTTAATAATCACGGTTTAGGATTGAAATGGGCCTAAATAAAGCTGGATCTGATGGGTCGTTACCTTCTTTAGGTATTACAGCCACCTCCACTTTTTTCCAGGATGTTGGTGCTTCTCCTCCTCTTAAAATACTATTAAACAAAACCTTCAAGAGCCTTATCAGTTTTTCCCTCCTAGCTTTTAAAACCAAAACAACCACACGAATACTATCTATTCCTGGGGAATTTCCTGTGAATTGGTTATACATCACCACTTTTATCTCATCTTCTCCTATCCTAACTGCTAGTAACGGAGCCTCATCTACCTCGAACATTGGCATATTTAATTCTTCCATAAACATTTCCATTTGTATCTTTTCTTGATTTCCTTATTTCTCTGCTTTATACAGACTTTCATAAAATTTCAGAAACATTTCTAGCAACTCTGCATGATCTCGTTATCGTCCTTGTTATTGGCTCCCTAAGCTTGGTGACAACCCTTTTTACTTTGTTGCCTGAGCTGCACTGCTAAAAGTGTTTCTGCTCTGGAGTTGTAATTAAAAAAACAGTTGCTTAACAACAATCTTTCTAAACTCATGCATATTATCAAGGTAATCCCTTATTTTCTGTTTAGCATTCTGCAACTGCTTCTCTTCTTGTTCTGTGACACACACCCCCGTTCTGCAATACTTTAACATTTGTCAGTCTAAATAATTCTTGTTACTTAACCATATCTCTCTTTTATTGCCACCCTATTTTTAAATTCCACTTTATCCCACTCCCTAGCGATATTTTCAGAAGAAATTACTATCTTCTCTAATAACTCATGCACAGGGTCCCGTGAAATGCAAGTTATGTCTGGTCTAATTCACTTCAAACTCCTACTACTAAATTCACAGCTTCCATGCCAAATATTTTCATAAATTTCTTCAAAAATCTACCATCCTTTGTTATGTTTTCCCATATGGGCCCCACAAGACAAACCATCGCTGCTGCAAATCAAATTCCCGTCCCCACCTACAAGTAATATTCCTTGCTCCCAGAACTTTCTTAAGCTCCATTACAGCAGTTTTAGATGGAATATAAATACATCCCAGTGTTATCCTCTTCCCTTGCCAGTAGCCCCTTAATACTACAAATCTACCATTATTTTTTTTTATCCTCTACTATCACTATTGGTGCGCCTCTTGCAATTAATATATGTACTCCTTTTTTCCTTTGTCCCAGGCATTCCGCTGAATAACCATCCTGAAAACCCATCAAATTCACATGTTCAATTCTTTCCAAATGTGTCATGTAGCATAGCTATTTCCACTCTCCATTTTTAATATAGTTCACTACTCTTTTTTGTGTATATCCATGAGACCATTAAGATTTAAAGATATCTAGTTCCAGCTTTTGTGTTACATGCATACTCTTTTTGGCAGGTTGATCTTTATGAAGTTGTTTGTCATATCCATTTGAGCCTATGTCATACCTTACACAACTTTTTGTTTTATTGAAAGCTCCCAAACAAAAAAAAAAACAACCACCACCAATACACCCCTAAAACCTTTTAACTTAATATGAACACACAAAACTATGTACATCTTCAAATACTGAAGTTTTACCCTCCTAATAGGAACAATTGCCCCAAACTGACATCCACACTCACAAACTTGGGCTAACCTAAAAGGATGATTATTCATGCCAAGATGCATGGTACAGCCTGATCGCGAGCCTAAATTATGATTTTGTGAATCGAAGTTACAATATAGATTATGTAAATTTAATTAAAAATGATGTTGCTCAGCAATGAAATCAAAAAGGAAAGCCTTTCTTTTGACTACAGATCCCTTACTACAGATCCTTCTGAGCTAGGAATTTCTGGTTAAAGGTTTATAGTGCCTGCATATTTGAACTGTTTCTTACTGAAATTGGTACACCTTGTTTGCTGTAGCATAGACTAGATCCAGGCCTGCTGAATCTAGCTTTGTTTGTTTGCTTGTTATTTCCCTGGAACGCTAATTCCACCTAAAACGCGGCTTCTCAGCGCTTCTGTGGATCCCTAGTGATATCTGCATTGCTTACTGTACTTATTTCCTTGTTTCACTTGAAAGAAAGTTACTGTTTGTCATTTTTGCATTTAAGTTACCTGTAACACATTGCACTTAAGTTACCTGGCACTTGCTCACTAAAGCAATTATATAAGTCAGCACTAAAAATTAAAAGCACTACACCCTCACTCCCCACTGGCCCTTGTTTTCAATTATAAAGGAATTCCCAATACTATTCTAGCATGTCCAAAGGTCAGTTGTCAATCTTCTCTCCGGTCCAGCTGGTGAATCTGGGAATCTTGAGGCAATGTTACAACTGCCTCATGTACACAGACAACCCTCTCCTCCTCCCAACAAATATAGCCAAACTGGAGGCTAAGCTCTCTCAACTCAGTACTGGCATAACCAGTCAGGAGGAGAAGGAAACCACACTCACTACAATTCCAGTCTCACATAGACCTACCACGACAGCAAACCAAACACATAATCACACAAAAACATACTCGGAGGCTCTAAATAAAGATCTGCCTAAGCAGCAGAGACCTCCAAAGCAGACACCCAAGCAACCGCTACCCCAAAACAAAACACGTGCAACACATATCTCTCAAAGCCAGTGTGCCGAACAGTCATAGCCCTAAGGCTAAACACACCTGATACACTTGTAATAGGTGACTCTATCGTCAGGCACACTGACGTCCCGCTCACCAGGCTGAACAAAGTGAAGTTCACAGTGAGCAGCCTGTCGGGCGCTAGAATCCCCCACATAACACAAGCACTCAGGTCACTCCAAGGCAAGTACAAATATGACTCAGTCATTGTCCATGCTGGTGTGAATGACCTGAGACGTACCTCCCTGGACTACATGAAAAGAGATAGAGGAGCTCTCTGAGCATGTAGCCCAGGCCGGTATGACCCTGACCTTGAGTAGCATCTTACCCTCACCAAGAATGATGCCACAATATGAAGACAAGATGATCAATTTTAACAACTGGCTTAAGTACTGGTGTCATTCAAAGGGGATGATATGCTCGACAAGCCACGATGCTTCGCTAGGGATGGCTTGCACCTGTCACCCCTGGGCTTTTGGATATTGGCAAAGGCTCTTGCTACCCCCATAGTGCCTTTTTTAGGCAAGGCTCAAAAGACAAAATCACCACCATAGGTATCACAAGGGATAAGAAACTAAGAGTAATGCTACTCAACGCCAGAATTCTAAACCTCAAGATGCACGCACTCGAAACTCTCCTTAGCATGGAGAACATCGATATCTGTGCAGTAACAGAAACCTGGTTCTGGGCTCCCGAGAGCACCCCAGCACTACCAGGTTATACCTCATACCATGCTTTTCGGCCCCAAAACTTGGACCAAACCACAAAAGGAGGGGGGAGTATCGATATTCATCAAAGATACCCACACCTCCAGGTTGGTGGCAAAACACGAAGCATCAAAGACTATCCATGTGCAACTAACAGTGGGTAAAACTGCCTTCCAGTTTATAGCCTGCTACAGACCACCCTCCCAAACCCAGGAACCCCACTCGTCCTTCCGGAGAACACTGGAAAATATGAAGGTCTCTCCAAACACCATTATATTGGGCGACTTCAACTACCCAAACATAGACTGGGAGCATTACTCTAGCTCCAACACCCTAGCCCAAAGGTTCCTAGAATTCATAAACTCAAATGCTATGGAACAACTTGTTACCACTCCCACAAGAGGGGAAAACATACTGGACCTGATCATCACCAACATGGGGACTCTATGCTCCAGACCAGAAGTGTATCCCTCACTGTAAGACCAGACCATAAACTGATCTCACTGGATATTCACATCCCGACCCCACCCCCTGCCCAGAAAACCACAGTGAAAAACTTCTCTAAAGCAAATTTCACACTCCTCAAAACCAAGGTGGAATCCTTCAAAGCCCCCGGGCCTGTGGAAAATACGGCCCAGACCGCAGAATCCTTTATAAATGCATTTATGAACACCTTCAGGAATGCATGGATCATGCAATCCCAAATAAAACCAAGACCCAATCCTCCAAAGGCAGACGTCCTGTCTGGTGGACCCCAGCCATAAACAAACTATACAATAGAAGGAGGAAGCTACTACATAATAGAGCAAAATCCCAAAAAGGGAAGGCATCTCTGATCAGTATTAGCAAAAAACTAAGGGCACTCATAAAATCGTCTAAGGCCAGCTTTGAGAGAAAAATTGCACAGGACACTAAGGATAATCACAAGGCTTTCTTTAGTTATGTTAGGAACCTGGGTAGGAATTCCCAGATATGCTCAGAATTAGTCCAAAATGACACAAAATACACCGAACCCACAGACATTGCCAACATCCTAGCTGACAGGTTCAGCGCAAACTCCCCCCCCTCCCCACCAAAAGGGCAAATATCTATCCCAGCAGAGTGCTGCCCCCCTGACATCTCAGATGCTCAGGTAAGAGCCGCCCTCTCCAAAGCAAAAAAACACAGCATCAATGGGACCAGACGGTGTCCCAGGCTGCGTCCTACATGAACTCCAAGAAGAGCTAAACCCAAACATAAAACTACTGTTCAATCTCAGCCTTACTACAGGATATGTACCCAAAGAGTGGCGTACAGCAACAGTGGTCCCTCTCCACAAAGGTGGTGCCTCAACGGACCCTGGAAACTATCGCCCCATAAGCCTGACTAGCTTTGTCTGCAAAGCTATGGAAAGGATCATCATGGACCTCATAAATAAAGATATTGGGGACCTACAGACACTGGATCCTACCCAGTTCGGCTTTAAGGGCAGATCCTGCCTCTTAAACCTGGTCAACTTCTTTGAAACAGTCACCAAGGCCATTGATGAAGGGAAGGTGGTCCACACAGCCTACCTGGATCTTGCAAAAGCCTTCGATACAATGCCTTACTCGGGCATTATAGATAAGCTCACCAGCTTAAATATAAACCCCTATGTCACTAGATGGGTTGCAAACTGGCTCAAGGACAGAACCCACATGGTTAGAACTGCTGGAGCCATGTCAGACTCCAAACCAGTTACAGTGGCGTCCCACAAGGCTAAGTCCTGGGACCTCTCTTGTTCGGTATATATTTCTCGGAGGTACAAGCCAACACAGAAGGACTGTGGTTGACCAAGTTCGCAGATGACTGCAATCTGGGCGTCATAATCGACTCTCCAGCCGACACAAGCATCTTCCAAAAGGGCCTCACAGAAACAGACAACTGGTGCCAGAGCCATGGCCTCAAGCTAAACGCCAAAATGTGTATAGTCATCCCCTTTGGCAAAAACAAAGTGCCCACAAATTACCACATAGGTGGTAATCCATTAAGTACAGAAGAAGTAATTAGGGACCTGGGGACCCAAGTTGATAGCAATCTCTCATTTGACAACCACGTGGCCAAAGTGGTTAGAAAAACATTTTATATAGCCCACCTAATCATGAAGGGATTCACATCTAGATTAGGGAAGGTCATCGTGCCTCTTTACTCATCCCTCCTCAGGCCCATAATCAAGTACAATGCCCCTTTTGGGATGTACCTTACCAAACACCTGCAGCAACTGGAAAGACCCCAAAAGTACCTCACCAAGAGGATCAAAGGGCTCAAACAGATGCCCGGTTAAAGAAACTCCAGCTCTACTCAGTGGCATACCGCCTGCTCAGAGGCGACCTGTGCCTGACATATAAAGCCATGTCCAACCCGGAATTAAGGGACATGCTGCACCTCAAAAAATCCAAATTCCATCGAGCTACACGCTCGAGAGACTTGAACCTCAGCAATGAAATAAATAGGACATGCTGGAGGGACAGATTCATAACCCAGAGGCTCCCTTCACTCTGGAATAAAATCCCAGTCCAGGTTAGGCAGAGTCCCTCACTGACTCTCTTCAAGAGGAATCTTGATGAGTGGATGGGAGATCGTAGGTTTACCCCAGGTATCACTTCTGTGTCACTGTTAGACAGAGGCACAGTATACTAACCTCGAAAAAGGGCATAGCAAAATTAATTTAAAATGGGTGGTGAAAGCCAAACATACTCTGGCTAGGCTTATAAATGCCCTAGGGCAGATAGCCTAGTATGAACCTATGAACCTATACACTCAACAAATCTGAACCAAAATGCTGGCACTGCTGAGTTATAGTTTACCACTAGTTATAATGCACACACTGAAGCATTTCAGAATGTGATTAAGAAGAGCTGGTACATACTGGAAGAAGAGGAAGCACCGAAATGCTAGCTCCCTCTAAATCAAAAGTTTGTCTATAGAAAAGGTAAGAATTTAAAGTAACGGTTGTGCTATAAAGATCTTAGAAATTGGGAAAAGAAATGCACTGCAAAACAGGGGCATCTTTCTATATCATAACTGTACTTGTTTGTGCTTATAAACAGAAATTCCTTCTTTCTACATCTTGATACAAAAAGTGAACATAGATTTAATAGTTTTGCAACCTGTAACACCATTCATGACATGTATATTGTTACCTATATGAAATGTGACTTGTGTATAGGTATGACATAGAAAACTTAAAGGATTATTGGACATATGTCAGTTATAAACAAATTACTGAAGGCAAAGGCCTTAGTGAAGCATACAATAGAGAATGAAACATCACTTTAAATTTGCAGCTTTAAAAGTGGTCAAGAACTGTGATAGAGGTGGGGATTTGGTAAACAGAAGTTCTAGAAATAAAATGGATGTATCTTTTAAGGTCTTATCAGCTACCATTTTTAAAAATGTGACCACTGAAATAATGAAGGTTTTCTTATTATTGTTTTAAACTAGGAAGTTTATATTTCACCATTACTGATTTGTTTGCCTTTATGAGGTTATTTAAAAGGTTCTATTTTTATTGCGAGTTTTATACCAGATGAAACACATTGTGCGAAAATTGTTGAGCTAGTTTTTCTGAAGCTTATATATTAAATCTGTGAAGTACCTGGACATTTTTTTTGAGCCCTTCTTTCTTCTAAGTTTTTTTGGTATATAATTGTTCAGGCTCAGACTTTCAGCCTGCTTGAGTTGCCAGTGATTGTGTCATGTATCCATGGTAGTGACAAAATCCTTCTATGTGGTGCAATTTACAAGCAAGGGCATGACATCCAGATCTAAGGAGATCATAGTCACACTATACTCAACCCTCATTACACCAAGAATAGAGTACAATGTACCCTTCGGCATGTACGTAACAAGGCATTTACAACAGCTGGAGCAGCCACAAAGGTTCCTCACCAAAAAACACAGGGTTTAAATATGTCCTATGAGGACTACGTCAAAGCCCTGTCCCTGTACTCAGTCTCCTACAGACTACTGAGGAGCGATCTCTGCCTAACCTACAAGGTATTTCTCTGATCCAGCCCTGATGGATCTGCTACACATTCACAAAAAAAAATGCACTAGAATTACCCAATCTAAGGATCTAAGCCTAATCAGTGACAAAAAAACATGTTGGAGGGACAGGTACATGTCTCAGAGATTACCCTTTCTCTGGAACAGACTCCCTATTCATGCAAAATAAGAAGTTATGTACTCACCATAACGTTCCATGTTTATTGTCCATCTTGCCTTCATTCTACGCTGGTTGGGTTCAGAACTGAGCATCAATTCTGACTCGGCCTAATTCAAAAGCTCAAGAGCTTCCACTGGCTCAAGGCTATGCCCTATCCCATGATGCTCAGGGAAGATGACCCAGATCTTGTTTGCAAGAGAAAGCATAAATATCATGCAACAATGAATCAACTTGTATAGATAAGACCCAGAAGGGAATCAGAGACTCCATAATCCAATTAAAAATAGAATTATCTGCCCAAACCTCTAGGAGCAAAGGAGGGTGGGACGCAAGAATGAAGGCGAGATGGACAACAAACAGGGAATGTTATGGTGAGTACATAACTTCTTAATGTTATGTTGTCCTATCTTGCCTTTGTTCTGTGCTGGTTGGGACAGCATCCCTAGCACCTTCTTGCTTGGGTGGCTCAAGAGAATAAATTCTTCAGAACGGTGGACCCAAAGGAAGCCCTGCTCCGGGAGCCTACATCTACTTTGTAGTGAGTGATAAAGGTATGAGGTCTTACTCATGTGGCTGCTGCACAAATAGAATCCAAAGGGAGTCTGGCCTGGAAGGCAGAGGAAGTTGCAATAGCTCTTGTGGAATGGCCCTTCACTTTGCCTGGTGCGCTAAATGCTATATGTGAAAGAAATACAATCTGTGAGCCATTTTGACAGTGTCACTTTTGAGACTGGCAATACTTTCTTTTTATCCAAAAAAGACTCAAAAAAGTGGTCCGACTTTCTGAAATTTTTAGTTCTATGCATGGAGAAGCACAACTGCCTATGTACATCCAACAGGTGTAATCTATATTCTGCCCTGTTGCCACAGTTTGGGAAGAACACTAGTAATTCAATAGATTGATTCAGATTGGTCTCTGAGCACACCCTAGGTAGAAAGGAAGTGTTAGTATGTAAGGAGACTCTGTCTTTATGTAAGGAGGGTGTATAGACAGAGCTTGGAGTTCAGATACTCGTCTGGCAGAGGTAATGGCCACCAAGAAAAGTGCCTTCCATGACAAAAACTATGTCACATGATGCAGGTTCAAAGGGAGGCAGAATTAAGGAGGCCAGGTTCAAAGGGAGGCAGAATTAAGGAGGCTAGATTAAAATTTAGATCCCATGAAGCTGGAGGTTCTCTTACTGGAGGGCTTAGCAAAAAAGTCCCTTTTAGAAAGACCTTACAGAGTTTGTGGGACATGATTTTAAGTCCCATTTCTCCAACATGAAAGTTGGATATAGTGGCTAGCTGGAGTCTAATTGGAGCTGCTGCCGCACCTTCATTAAAAAGTTTAGTGAGAAATTCTAGCACTGCTGTGATGGGAGCCGTAAAAGTATCTATATTGTTTCTGGAGGCCCAGTGTGAAAATCTTTTCCATTTGCTAGAGTATAGTTTTCTGGTAGACTGCTTATGAGAAGAAATCAAAATATGTCTAACTGCCAGGGAGATGTCATGGAGCCTGGCTATTTGTGGAACTGGAGCAGCCATGCTGTCAACTTTAGGGTCTGGATCAATGGATGGAACGTCCCCGAAGAATGCGTCAGAAAGTCTGGAACTGGGTCCAGGATCAACGGTCCCTCCTGGAGATGGGTCCACAGAAAGGGGAACCAAATTTGCCGAGGCCAGTATGGAGCAATGAGAATCGATGTGTTGGCTTTCTGAAGAACCTTTGGTATCAAGGGAAAGGGAGGGAAGGTGTAAAGTAGTCCCGGGGCTAATCATGTACGAGTGCATCCCTTGGTGACTTTCCTGGAGGGGGAATCAGGCCAAATTAGCTGCTGCATTTAGCGTTCATGAACATGGTGAAAAGGTCGCAGCAGAGCTAGCCCCATTGGCGAAAAATCTCTTCCATGCGCTAGGGACCATCCGTGAGGCATCAGAATAGCTCTGCTGAGTTTATCTGCTATCACACTGGATTTCCCCGGGATGTGCGTTGCTGTTAGAAATCACTGAGAAGCAGCAGCCCACTGTCATACTCTTTGTGCCTCTCGACAAAGGGTAGGATTTGGTTCCTCCTTGTTTATGTACCACACAACTGACATGTCTATCTGAATTGCAATAGTTCCTATTGGGAGAGAGTCCTGAAAAGATTGTGATGTGTACAGCACTGCTCACATCTTTAGGACAATGACATGCAAGTGGTTCTCGTGTTCCTGCCAAATGCCTTGGACAGTCTTTCCCAGATAATGCTCCCCCCCACCCTATCTGAGAAGTGTCCATGGTCAGTGTGGCTGTTGGTTGTGGAAAAACAAATGGACGGCCCATTGTCCACCGAGTCGTTTGAAGCCACCACCATAGGTCCTTTTTGCATAACTGTGTGATAATGGTAGATCTTGCATGGACCACTGGGAGAAAAGTAGCCATTGAAAGACGCGCTAAAGGTACTAAAATGATTGCAGCTGCCATGGTGCCCAGAACCTGCAAGACGGTCTTTGCCTGTACTTTTCTTTTGGATATCAAGCTCTTGATTTGACAGTGTAAGGACTGAATCTTTTAGAGGGTAAGTTTGGCCAACATTTTCCTTGAGTCAAACTCTGAGCCTAAGAATATAAGATGTTGTGAAGGCAACAAGGCAGATTTTTTGAAATTTATTGTAATGCCTAGCTTGGCACAGAAGTGAATGGTTTCGTCCCTTGATTGCACAAGTAGATGCTTGGTGGTGGCGATTAGGAGCCAGTTGTCTAGGTATGGAAACGAACGGAATCCCAGAAGTCTCAAGTGAGCCATGAACACACTGGGGGCTGCAATGAGACCAAAAGACAGAGCTCGAAACTGGTAATGACTGGCTCCAAGCTGAAAGGGTGTCTCCTGGATTACCTGTCCATTTTTATGTGGTAATATGCATCCTGAAGATCTACTGAGCACATCCAATCGTCCTTCCCTAGAAAGGGAAATATTGATTTCAGTGTCGCCATCTGGAACTTTGATTTCTTGACGGACTTGTTTAATCTGCTGAGATCCAAAATGGGTCTCTAGTCCCCTGTCATTTTTGTAACTAAAAAGAACCTTGAGTAAGTTTCAGATCCAATATGGTCTGCGGGGACATTTTGGATGACTTTCTAGCAACTTCTGTTTCTCTAATGTTACATACTCCCTTTGACTGAGTGGAATATCTGAGATGGATTGTTTCTCCAAAGGGGGAGTGGAAAAGGGTATTTGATAACCTCTGGATATGATCGTTTGTGCCCATTTGTCTTGTGTGATTTCTAGCCAGGCGCTTGGGTACAATGATAAGCGTCCCCCAACTGCCTCCAGAGATGGACAGGCGGGCCTCCACTCAGGAGTGCTGAAAGGGTTTTCCAAGGAAAGAATCCCTGTCACCCTGGTTCTGTGGACCCCCTCTGCCATGAGATTGGCATCTTCCACTGTTACTTCCCCCTCTGCCCCTGGATAAAAATCACCATGTGCATTGGGAAATACTCTTAGGGACTTGCGGAAAGTACATTTGTGTACACTTACCATAAATGTAGATTTTAAAGTGTATTCACTGTTGCAGCCATCACCTGTGGGTTATCCCTGCTGTGGTAGCCCTTGTCAGGAAGGGTGGCAGCTTCCAAGATGTCCCTGGTGGAGACTGCCCTAGTGTAACGGGCATGGATAGACTTAGGGGAGGGTTCCCATGAAGTCTATAGCAGAAATGGATACAGTGTGACATCCATTTGGAAATGGTTTGCTTGGAAATGGGATTCCCCACTGCCCCTGGAGCAAAGCTGACAAGCAGCTGGTTTGTTTTTCTGAAGGGTTTAGTATGGCCCAGATAGTATCTGAGCTGTCTGTGCATGTCTAACGAGTGCAGAATTCTTTCCCCCTTGTTTTGAGGGTTGGGGAAGAAGGTGGGTACGTGTATGGCCTGGTTGAGGGTCACATCAGATACCACCTTGGGCATAAAGGAGGGGTTAGACCTCAGGGAGACCCTGTCTGCATGGAAAATGGACTCAACAACTATGAGTGCCTGAAGTTCTGAAACCCTTCTGGCTGAGGTGATGATAGCTAGTAGGAAGGTGGTCTTCCAGGAGAGGAATTTCAGTTCTTTTGAAGCAGCAGATTCGAAAGGAGGTAATGTTACTTTTTCTAAAACATAATTCAGGTCCCACGCTAGCGTGGGAGGCCTTCTGGGAGGTCTGATATTAGAAGCCCCTCTGAGGAATTGTTTAATCAAAGGATGAGAGAAGAGGGGTAGGTCTGAATTGTAATGAATTGAAATGCTGAGGCATGAATTTTAATAGAAGAGAAGGAGAGGTAACTTGGCTAGGTAATCCAAGATAAGAGGGATGGAAGGATGTGAGGTACTGACCTCTCTGCACTGGCTCCAGGAGCAGAATCTTTTCCATTTCCCTGCGTCAGCTACCCAGACCACCTTTAATACAACAGAAAACTGGCTTTCTGAACATCGTCTGATCCTAAATCCCATAAAAACTAAAATGCTGTTATTTTCACCAACACGTAGGTCTACCGCTTTCACCTTTACCATAAAATCAAATGATGGCACAATAATCTCCCCTGACCCATCTACAAACTATTAGGTGTCATCATAGACAATAATCTAAAATTTGACCTACATGTTAACCAAACTATCAAAACCATCAATAAAAAACTAGGGTCACTTTACAGAATAAAAGCCTTCCTAACCCCTCCAGCTAAAATTGCCATAGCTCGCTCTCACCTTTTTTCAACCCTTCTGTATGCATCCCCTCTACTCTCGAATTTAAACAAGACTGTCCTTAAACTCTCAATTTGCTACAACCACATTGCCAGATTTGCCACTGGGCTGCCTTTTAGGACACATCATTGCATCAATCTAAATCAGCTTGGTTGGCATGAACTACCCAGCCTAATCCAGTATAACCAATGGATTATGGCCTATAAAATCCTCTATAATCAGGACAATACTCCTGCACTTAAAAATATTATCACCCCCTATAACAATCCTAGACCGCTTCGATCCTCTAACAAACTACTAATTCAGACTAGAAAAATTAATAACACAGCCGGTGATTCTTTCTTTGCAAACTCTGTAAGTAGATCCTGGAACTCTCTTCCAGCTGATATTACCTTACTTTCCACCTTAGGTCAATTTAAAACTAGACTCAAACAACATTTGTCACTTAACTGGCTATGTCAATGTATCAAGCCTGCATAACTCTCTCTAGAATGTGTAAAAATCTGTTAACCAGTTTACTGTGTAATTTAATTTAATCCTGATTTGTGCTCAGGATTAATTGTAACCTGTGGAACTTGTTTAACTTGCTTACTTACGTAATCTCTGTAAATAGTCTGTTTATAATATGTAATGCTGGTATTATGTAATGCTGTATCTGCTTACCCTTGGAGCTTTTCTCCCCGGGCCTCTGCTGAAAATGGGCATGCATCCAGTCGGACTATCCCAGTCAACAAATGTAAAATAAATAAATAAATACAATTTTCTGGTGCTGAGCCTTCTGGCCTCTGTGATAATGTCTAGGAACTGTTTGCTTAACAGAGACTACTTGTTAGCTCTTAAAGTATAAGCCATGCTGAAAAATTGAGAGTCTGCAAAGTCTGGGTGCAGTATCCCCCCCCCCCCAATGGGTCAAGAGGTCTGAAATCAGGGGAAGCTGCTTGGGAGACTGTGAGGTAAGGCTGCGCAGTATGGGTTACCAATGCTGATTGGGCCAATCTGGAGCAATGAGGATGGCCTTTGGTCTCTCCTCCCTCATTTTGATCAGTACCTTGGGAATAAGAGGCAGAGGAGGGAACACGTACACAAAGAGGGAGTTCCAGGGGAATGTCAAGGCATCCACCTTCCACGCTAGGAGAAGATACTCTGGTACAGAACATTTGCAGCTGGTGGTTGAGGTGCAAAGCAAAGAGATCCACCTCCAGAGTCCCCCACTCCTGAGTGTTGTGCAGAAAGATTTCTCTGTGCAGCTGCCATTCGTGGGGGTCCAGTAAGTTTCTGCTTAGGTGGTCTGCCAAGGCGTTGTTGACACCTGGTAGGTATTGGGTAATTAGGTGTAGATCCATGGAGGTGGCTGTCAGCCAGAGGTTCATGGCTAGCTTGCACAGACGGTAAGACTGAGTCCCTTCCACCGTTTGTTGATATACCACATTACCGTAGTGCTGTCTGATTTTATAAGGAGAACCCCTGGTCTGAGATGGGGTATGAAGGATGTCAGAGCCTTTTGTACTGCCATCATTTCTTTCTGATTGATGTGTAAGAGAAGGTGCTGGGCATCTCAAAGACCTTGGCTGCACCTGAATGCTAGGTGTGCGCCCCAAGCAACGTCTGAGGCATTATTGATGATGGTCTGGCCAGTAGGGTGGAGGATAAAGGGAAGACCCTTGTTCTTAGTACAGGCCTCTGCCCACCAGAGAATCTTGGCCCTTGCACATGGGATCAGAGGGACAGAGGTCTCTAGAGACAGAGTGCTGACACCAGAGGTTCTTTAGATACCACTGACGTTTTCTCATGTGAAGCCTGGCCAGAGGAATTAGAAGGATGCAAGATGCCATGTATCCCAGGGCTAAACTTCCTCGCAGTGAGGTGACTTCTGGAAGCCAGCTGGGTAAAGTAGAGAGGCTGGAAGCTCTGCTTTTCTGGGGATAGGAAGGCCATTTGGGATGATATGTCTAGCAGAGCTCCCAAGAAAATGATCTTCCTGGTGGGAGTTTGCTTGGATTTCTTCTTGTTGGTGGTGAACCCTAGGGAAGTTAGGAGGGATTTGACAAAGAGAAGGGCCTGGAGCAGCTTTTCTTTGCACTCTGCCTGAATGAGGCAGTCATCCAGGTAAGGGTAAATCTGTATATTTCTTTGTCTGCAAAAAGCTATGGCCGGGGCTAAGCATTTGGTGAATAATGTGGGTGTAGTAGATAAGCCAAAGGGCAGCGCACAGAACTGAAAGTGTTGTGATCCTGCTCCGAAACGCAGGAATTTCCTGCAGGATTCACTTATGGGGATGTGGTAGGCAGGCATCTTTTAGATCTAGGGTCACTAGCCAGGCATTTTTGTTGGAATAGGCAGGCAGCTGCTGCAAGGTTAGTATTTTGAATCTGGGGACTACCAGAGAGGTGTTTAGAATGGATAGATCCGGGATGGGGCGCCAAGTACCCTCTTTTCTGGGAACAAGGAATAGTCTGGAATAAAAGCCTTTGCCTGTTTGATCTGAGGGGAGAGGTTCTACTGCCCCCTGGGATATGAGAGTTTGGACCTGTTTCAATGCCTCTGCCCACTGTTGGAGGTAAATATGGGTACCCTCTTGGAATTGGGAGTTTGCTGAAAGAATTTGTATCCCTGAAAAATTAAGACCCATTGGTCCTTTGTTACAGAAAGCCAATTTTCTTTGAAGAGGGGCAGCCTTCCTCCTAGCTTTTGGTGAGTGAAGGGAGGGCAAAGGGGAATCATTGTGAGTTTTTGCCATAGAAGGGTGGCTTAGAATTCCCTGCCTTTGGGGTGGAAGTGGTCCACTGTTTGCTTCTCTGCTGGCCCTGGGATAGGGACCTGGATGGTCTGCCCCTGTGGGGCTTACCTTGGCCCTGTCTGCTAGGTCCAGGGAAGGACCCAGTGCTTAGAGGAAAAGTTCCTGCTGAACCTGGGAGGTTGAACCCGAAATAAATCTTTTACTGTTTGCGTAGATTTTGCTTTGTCTTCCAACTTTTTAAGCACCTCTTCTGCTTTTACTTTAAACAAGCGCTCCTTATCCAGAGGTTTATCAATAAGTTTAGACTTGACATCATCAGGGAGAGGTTGTTCTTTCAGCCATGCATGTCTCCTAATGACAGATCCTGACACTGCTGCCCTGCTAGAGGCTTCTAGGGTGTCATATAGACAGTGTAATGATTGTTTTGCCACTTGACAAGCAGAGTGCAGTAAATCTGCTAACTCTTTTGAATTGGCACAGTCAGGAAAGGAAGAAATCTTTTGCTTTAACAGTTACAAAGTGTGATGTTGATATTTTAACACATGGAACTGACAACGGAGTACTCTGATAGCTAAGGTTGCAGGGGTGTATACTTTTTTACTCCATCTGTCCAGAGCTCTGGAGTCCTTGTCAGAAGGATTAGGATTCTTGGCAGAACTAGTCTTAGCTCCTTTAGGTCCCTGAGTAATGACCTCTGGGTTTGCAGCAGGATTTCTGTACATGTATTTGTGAGAATCCGGTACTCTGTAATACCCGTCAGGTTTACTGGGAGCAGGAGGGAGGGTGTCAGGGGCTAAGGTGGATTCATGGAAAACATCATCCACCACTTCTAAAATAGGGTTGGATGGCCAAGAGTCTGTGCTGGGGTAGGTCCAGAACCTCTCCAAGTCTTTTCTTAGATTGGGGGAAGTCCTGAGATTCCCATTGGAAATGTTCCCTGAGGGTGTGAAGGGTTTCCCCAAAGGATAGGTCCTCTGGAGGGGAGGCAGAAGGGATGAATTCCACTGCATCTGAATCCTCATAAGCAGTCAAAGGTTGCTGTTCCTCTTCAAAATCTGAATAGTCGGATTCCTCAGAATCCTGTTCTATCATAATTTCTGGAGAAGGGCACCTTTTCCTTTTAGAAGTTGTGGCCTGACTACCCCGGATAAGGGGGATGAGATCCTCTGCCATTTTGAGCATTTGTGCTTTGGGTGGTGGAGCAGGAGCAAGATGGTGGGTAGAAGCAGATTTTCTAGGAGTGGCCTGGCTTCTAGGCCTGAGAGAATCAGTCAGTCAGAGAGAAACGGTAATTGGATGAGAAGACGCCGGTGTTTATCTGGATTCGGTAGTGTGAAAGACCTCCTCGGAAGCCGGTGCCTGTGTCACGGCTCCAGACGCAACCGAGGCAGAGACGGCCAAAGGCTCAGAAGACGAAGCAGATTTCTGTGGCATACCGGACTCTGAAAGGGTCTTGGTAGACCCTGTGTAGATATCGAATCGTGCATCAGGGGCTGTAAAAGCACCTCACTGAATTCCAGAGAACTGACTACCTGCTTAGCGGTAGTCATCAGAAGGCTTAGCCTTGTGTGGTCTGTCTCTATCTCTGCGTCTTTTCAGAATGTCCACGAATTGTTGGCCGACTGACACCATATCGGAATGCGAAGACAGAAAACGAAAATAACTGTCTACAATAAGAGCTCTACAGCAAACGGTTCACGCATTAAAGAGGGCCTAAACAAGTGAGGCAGTTAAGAACTGAAGTCTAGGTGTGGGGTCTGCTTTCCACAAGCGAAACAATTGTTAACTTTTTTGGACATTGGTTAGTGCAAGAAAAAAGGGTCCCCAATGGGGTACTTAGCTTTAGATGTTTTCAGCTGAAATTCAAACTCTGGTAGCGACCGACCGCCACTCATGCAAACTGCTTCTGCTATGGGCTCTATGGCAAGAAAGACAGATACAATGACATCAGCTGCCTTGCTTTTTAGCACTGACAACCTGACATCAGACTACAGGCAACTGCAGCAGACACACAAAAACACTGACTCTGGTATTAGAGCTGGCCGAGGGCTACCACAGCAGGGATAACCCACAGGTGATGACTACAACAGTGAAACACGAAGAACATCCACATTTTCCCCCTCTCTGACCCTTTGGGATAAGGTCTAGTGGGGATGGAAAAACAGACTCCTAAAGCAGACAGAGTCTTTCCCTCCTGTTTACACCCGGTCAAGGTCTCTATCTTTGGGCCCGAACAATGACAAGCCATCAAAAGGGGTATTAGTGAAGGAAGACTTGAAGGGTTCAGCAAAGTTACATATACACATCCAGGAATGTCTCCTTAAGGAAATGCCTGCACCTGCTGCCCTGTTCGCTCCATCGGCTGAAAATGAAACAGTCGCATGGAGGCGTTAACCACAGTGTTTAGGGTGGAGAGCTGAGAGGAAACTATCTAAAACCCCAGAAGCTACAGTACCCTGAAGGATATCTCCTAGCGATGTCAGGAGATCCCTTTGTGGTCTGATAAAATTGGTCAAGTAATTCAGCAATCGGAGCATAAATGCCGCTGAAGAAAAGGTACGCTTTCCATATCTGTCCATCGTCCGAGACTCTATTTGATGGATGAACAGATGAAGTTTCTGACAATTCCTTCTTGGTGACCACCACCACAGCATCTACCGGGACACCTCTGGTTAGAAATTCTCTTTCTGTGGGTGCTGTAATGAATTTGTTAGGCCTCCTTGTAACAGCCTCCACTGTATCTTGAGAGCCCCACACCTTCAGAGCAATAACATTCATCAATTGATAAAAAGGTCAAGACACCCAAGAGGTGGTAGGATGAGACCCAAAACCTTCCAGGTATACCGACATCCTCAGAAGGATTGGTGGGCTTCCTGCCACCCCTCTAAGAATCTCCAGGATGTCTGTAAAGGAGACATCTTCAAAGGGGGGACAGTGGGGACCCTTCCAAATCATCCAGGTCGGTGTCTGAGGTGATAGACTCATCCAGGGAGTCTATGTGCTTCCTCTTGCACAATCTCTTCTGAAGGACCTCCTCAGAGGGTTAATCTGGAGAAGTTTTGGAAGAGTCTGTCTCGCCCATATGGGCTTATTGGGGCTTAGGGTCTCTGTGCTTGGGGGGTGATGGTGCTGAGATTGACAGGGGTACTTTTGGGGGAAAAATACTCAAAACAAGAGAGTGGAGAAGGGGAAGGTGATAGCACTCTCTCCATCAGCTCAAAAGCCCCCTCATCCCGCTTCGAGGAGGTCCCCGGCTCCGAAGAACTGAAAGACCTACCCTAAAGCAGAGTGATTGGCTCTGAAGCCTACGTAGGAGACGAGCTCAACCGCACCAAAACCCTGAGAGGTAGAATCAGCTCGGACAGCTGTCCAATCGGACTCTCTTCCCTAGACCCCACAGGAGAACGTTGGCTCCTAGACTCCAGACAGAACCAAGGTAGTCAGAGCAGATGTCGGAACTGATGATCTGTTGGACGTCTCCATTCCACTATGATTGGACCCAAGTCCCCTGGCTCCAAAGGACAAAATGATGGACTTCAACAATTGACTAAGCTTCTGGTGTCATTCAAAGAGGATCCAGTATCTTTCTACCTGGGACAACATGATCGACAAACCACAATGCTTTGCCAGAGATGGTCTGCACCTGTCGCCCCTGGGATTCAGGTTACTGGCTACAGCTCTTGCCACCCCTATAGTGCCTTTTTTAGGCAAGGTTCAAAGGGCAAAACCACCACTGTAACAGATACAAGCATGCAAAATCTGAAGGTAATGCTACTCAATGCTAGAAGTCTAAACCTTAAAATGCACTCTCTCGAGGCACTCCTAAAAATGGAGAACTTCGATATCTGTGCAGTAACAGAGACCTGGTTCAAGGCTCCAGAAAGCACCCCTGCAATACCAGGTTACAACTCTTACCACACTTATCGGCCACCAAACCAAGACCGAAACACTAAAGGTGGAGGAGTGTCCATATTCATGAAGGATATTCACACCTCCAGGCTAGTTGCCCAACACAATGTATCTGAAATTCTCCAGGTGCAACTAACACTAGGTAAGACTGCAATCCAAAGTGTAGCTGGCTGCAGATCCCCCACCATGCCCCAAGATTCTCACTACATCTTTCTAAATATTAGAAAATATTAAGATAGAACCAAATACCCTAATACTGGGTGATTTCAACTACCCTGTCATTAACTGGAAAAACTACCTGGGTACCAACACCTTTTCCTAACGGTTCTTGGAATTCATAAATTCCAACACCCTGTCATCACAATAAACAAAACATGCTGGAGGGATAGGTTCCTGATCCAGAGACTCCCCAGATTCTGGAATAGATTGCCCATACATGTCAAGCAGAGTGCCTCTTTGGTCCTCTTCAAAAGGAACCTTGACGATTGGATGGGAGAAAGGAAATTCACCCCGGGGATCACGTCAGTCGCCCTGCTAGATAGGGGTCCAGGGAAGTAAATAGTGTAGGAAGAAATAGCCAGGGAATTGTTATGGCTAGGCTTGTATAGGCCCTAGGGCTGATAGCCTAGTACCAACCTATGAACCTATGGATCAACTAATCCATTGCCCCACCAGGGGCTCAAATATCCTAGACCTGGTCATTACCAACATGGGAAGTCGATGCTCCACACCAGTTGTCACCCCCTCATTTGTCAGGTCTGACCATAAGCTAATCACCCTTGACATCCACATCCCACCCCAACCCCCCAGTAAGGAAACCTCTGTAAAAAACTTCTCCAAAGCCAACTTCATGCTACTCAAATCAGAAGTGACAAACTTCATGACACCCATGCAGACAGGAGCTGAAATGGCATTAAATATACTGATCCCAAGGATATTGCCAATATCCTGGCAGATCGATTTACTGCCAACTGCACCCCCCTCTCACCCCCTAAAGGGCCCATCTCAATACCAAAAGATTGCCAAATTCCGGTAATCACGGCCACACAGGCAGAAATCACACTCTCCAAAGCTAAGGATACAGCATCCATGGGACCAGATGACATCCCAGACTGTGTACTACATGAAGTACAAAATGAACTGGCATCTTACCCAAGTGTCATGTTTAATCACAGCCTCACCTCGGGCTTCGTGCCCATTGAGTGGCGCACAGCTACTGTGATCCCACTCCACAAGGTAGGATCCACCATGGATCCCGGGAACTACCGCCCCATCAGTCTGACGAGCCTGACCTGCAAGGGCATGGAATGCATTATCATGGAACTTATAAACAAAGACGTTGGCAACCTTCAGAACACTGGACTCCACCCAGTTTGGGTTCATGAAGGGCCGATCCTGTCTCCTGAACTTGACTGACTTTTTCGAATCAGTCTCCAGAGCTATGGATGAGGGTAAGGCAGTCCACACAGCCTATCTGGACCCCGCCAAGGCCTTCAACACCATCCTCCACTCTGGAATCGTAGATAAACTTACTAAGCTGGGCATAAATCCCTACATCACTCGATGGGTTGCCAACTGGCTTACCGACAGAACCCAGACTGAAAAAGTAGCTGACTGCAAATCCAGCTCCAGACAAGTGGAGTACTTCAGGGTTCAGTCTTGGAACTGCTCTTGTTTGGCATCTACTTCTCTGAAGTACAGGCCAACACTAAGGGACTCTGGCTAACAAAGTTCGCAGATGACTGCAATCTTGGAGCCATTATTGAATCCCCAAATTATGTGGATATTCTACAAAAGGGCCTTACAGAAACAGATGATTGGTGCCAGAGCCATGGGCTCATGCTTAATGCCAAGAAATGTATAGTTATCCCCTTTGGGAAAAACCATGTACCCATTAATTACCACATAGGTGGCAGTACACTAAACACTGAAAGTGTGATGAGAGACTTGGGGACACAGGTGGATAACCACATCGCCACAACAGTCCGAAAATCCTATGTGGCACACCTCATCACTAAGGGCTTTTCATCCAGAAAAAAGGAGGTAACTGTCCCACTGTACTCATCCCTCATTAGACTCAGAGTACAACGCACCATTTGGTATGTATCTCACGACATCTGCAACAGCTGAAAAGGCCGCAGAAATACCTCACTAAAAGAATCACAGGCCTAAAGCAGATGCCCTATGCTGACCGTCTAAAAAAAACTCCAGCTATACTCTGTGGCATATCGTCTACTCAGAGGCGATCTCTTCATGACATACAAGGCCATGTCAAACCCTGAGCTGTTGGACATGCTCCACTTAAAGACATCCCAATCCCTCAGAGCCACACGCTCCAGGGATCTAAACCTTGTCATCACAATGAACAAAACATGCTGAAGGGATAGGTTCCTTACCCAGAGACTCACCATACTCTGGAATACACTGCCCATACATGTCAAGCAGAGCGCCTCCTTGACCCTCTTCAAAATGAACCTTGACGACTGGATGGGAAATGGGAAATTCACCCCAGGGATCACGTCAGTCCCCCTGCTAGTCAGGGGTCCAGGGAAGTAAATATTGTGGGAAGAAATATCCAGGGAATTGTTATGGCTAGGCTTGTATAGGCTCTAGGGCTGATAGCCTAGTACCAACCTATGAACCTATAAAACCCCAGGTCGGATGAGGAACCAAAGAATGGGTGGGGGGGGCCTTGTCTGCTCTGGTTCCTTTTGGGTCGGAGTTGACAGAAATTTTGCCAGCACCAGTGTTCGAAGGAGTCTCTTCACCACTCGTTTCACATCATCTGATAAAGTCCTGGAGGACTGAGATAATGATGGTGATCTCGCTCTTTGTAGGAGTGGAGATATTAATGTTGGAGTGACCAGTTCCAATACCGGGGACCGGCTCCTAAGAAAAAACTCTGTCAGTTCCGTAGTTACAGTCAAAACCAAGACCCCTTGGTTCCATGCCAGATTCTTTTGCCACAAGTCTTTTATGTGGCTCCAATACTGGAGCCAAAGAAGCAGTCCTTTTACTGGACTTCTCTGATTTAGAAGAGGGTGATTTTTCAGAAGATTTAGAGCTCTGAGACCCTTCCAAAACTTCTGAGAAAGGGGTCTTAAAGAAGCCCTCTAACTATCAACTTGTTTTTATGTTCTAAAAGCACTCTGCTGCTGAAAGCATGACAAAAAGCACATGATTCTTGCAAATGAAGAGCACCCAGGCAATGAACACAACTGGTGTGCCCATCTGTAAGGGACATCTTCTGGTTACACTTATCACATTTTTTGAAACCAGATGATTTTGGTTCTTAGGGGTCTTTGTACATGATCAGGACTTATAACAAAACTATGGAGCTATGCAATCCTATAAAGGATAACTCACAAATGTAAAAAAAAACAGAGCAAAGCTACACTACAGTATGAACTGAAACTTAACAGTATTAACTATGCACACAAGAAAAAAACTAGTCTACGAGATAGTTTTTTTTTTTGTTTGTTTTTTTGAGAAAAAGGCTTTAAAACCTAACAAACAGCAAGTCCGCTAAACAGAGGAGAAGCCCTCTAACTCAAACGGACTATCCTCACAAGCAACAGGAAAACAAAGGGGTAGGGGAGCTGCCCTCGAAGTTAAAGGGGAAACGAGAAGCCCTCTAACTTAAATGAGCTACCTAAGGAGGTAAAAATCTCTCTAAGTAAATGAGCTTACAACAAAGGGATAGGAAGTATAACGACAAGAAACACAACAGGCCTGATGAGAAAAACGACGATGGCCAACACACCAAAACCCAGTAGAAAACTAGTCAAGAATCACACTAGTAACCCTATTAATGGCAAAAACTATTAACGCTAAAGAATATTATCTAAATCTATGAAAAAAGTACAGGAAAGGTAAAAAGGAAAATCACCTAGCTAAGAGCCAGTTTAGAAGTCACCCAATCTGCTTGAGCAGCAAACAAGATCTGGGTAATCTTCCCTGAGCATCATGGGATAGGCATAGCCTCGAGCCAGTGGAAGCTCTTGAACGTTTGAATTAGGCCGAGTCGGAACCGATGCTCAGTTCCGAACCCAACCAGCATAGAATGAAGGCGAGATAGGACAACATAACAGAGCTTTTCCCTAAACAATTTCAAATGCAATTTGGAACAATGGATGGGAAATCACAAACTCACCCATGGCTTGTAGCCTGTGGCCTTATGGACAGGGGTGATCTGTAGATGTCCTAAGTCACAGGCATATACCAAAGCCATTCTAGCCTATGGGCATTGATAAATGAGAAAATGGGGCATGAATGGCTGAGCTGAAAAAGGCTATAGTGCCATTAGCCTAGTAACCGCTTATAATCCTATGTAGTTATAACTAATATGCTCGATACACTGAGACAGCTGCAGATACTCTCAAATTCCCTACGTGAGCACTGTTCCATACTATCTGTCTGGTCATTTAAATATCGTGCATCTAAACCCATTTTTTGACAAAGTAATCACAGATTCCGTGCAGATGCTCTACTTGCGGAACTACAACTGGACTGGAATTCCTTCTATCCATGCACAGACCCCATAACAGTTCTCTCCACTTTCCACAATCTTCTCTCCCCATTCAGGATAAACTATTCTCTATGAAAAGAGCTCAAGACATCCCTTGGCTTACCCTTGATATCAAACAGCTAACAAAAACAGAGATGAAACCTGAGCAGAAAGGAAAAGGGAACCATCCTATTTACATAAATTCAACACGTACCAACATTTCATAAAAGGAAACTAGGGCAAAAAAATCAATTGTATCAAAATGTATATGTCAGACAATTTCAAACCACTTATCCTGGAGAGCCAAAATAATTCTGAAACGCAATAAAACAACTTGTCATTTCCAAGGTTTTGCTAAAAACAGGTAGCTTTAGTACTCTTACGAAGGATATACTTTTTCAGCTAAATCAGAATATCAGCAATCCCTCCACTACCTACTAACCTGACTTTTTCTAATCCACCTTCTTTCCAACCACTGTATCCACTTCACAAGATTATCGACTTCCTTCAGTTCTACTTCAAGACCATTACCAAAGCATAGATAAAAAAAAAAATACAAAAAAACTCTTTGAAAACATGAACAGGCTATAGCCCTCCACAGTTTACACTTTACTTTCCAAAATTCTACAATAAGCTAGCCATATTCTAAGTCAGTCTCTGGCACACTTCCCCCCCCCCTCCACTTCTGCCTCCTTGTCTACCCATGTCTCCTCCCTCCCCCTGTTCTTCTCCAAGTGAGCTGGGGCCAGCATGCATCTTAAAGGTATCCTGACAGTAGTGGTGCTGGCAATTGCTTCTGCTACTGAAGAGATTAGCAATGTTTTATAACCTACCCTTATTTCCTCGCTTACCCCACCACTGTATTCACTGAAAACATCCAAGGGCCAGTCTTTTCTATGTTCCATGCCTCCCCCCAGGGACAGTACCTGATGAATGACCCTACTCGCAGGATGGGCATGCCCATCCTTCCCTGACAGCCCCTCAGGTGCCTGTACTACTAATCAAACCCAGGTTATCCGAGACATAGTTAGTGCTTTATCCCTCCAAGCCATGTCTCCCTCTGGCACAAATTTTCAGTATGTCACTTACCACAAAAATACTGTTCTGGCTAAATATCCTCTCCCAGTCCCTCCAAATGACTTTTGCCCTACAGCTCACCTCTATTCAGTAACTAAAATTCTTGAAATAATAGCATATGACCACATTCCTGATTACCCACTAAAATACTGCATTGTCATGGATATACAACATGGTTTCTGTCCTAACTTTTGTTCTATACAACTATACATTTGCTGGCTGACCACATCTTTACAAACACCGAGCAAGGTAAAATTATAGGCACCATGTTTTTAGATCATAATAGGGCTGTCAAAACTGTTGATCATGTTATGTTGCAGTATAAACTATCAGACAAAGTTGTCTGCATGTGCTACAATGGGTTGAGAACTACGTTGAAAAAAGACCAGAGTGACTGGATCTTACAATGCCACTCAGACTGGCAGCATAATAGCAGAAGTCCCAAAACTCACTTCTGGGTCCTCTGTTATCACTGTATCTTATTGATCCATCTGGGATCTGCCTCAGATTGACCGTATAATGTATGAGGACGAAACTGTCATGATCATGTCCAAAAATAGGTTATCCATTCTGAACATCAAACCTCAGAAGGATTTTGGAACCATGTGGAACTGGTTTTGTAAACTTATCCATCTATACACACACGTGTGCATGCACACACACAAAATATAGTGTTGGTATTTGGCACCTCTAGAAAAGTTAGTAGCACTCCTAACTTCAATGTAACAGACCCTCTGGATAGCCCTCTTGATATCACTACTCAACAGAGATATCCAAGACTAAACTTGAAACAATCTTATCAATCCACCAACACAATATTCTGCCCCCCCCCCCCCAGATTGTAATGCGGCCTCTTTTTAAGTTGCATTTCTCTCTGTACACAATACTGTGCTCATTCAATTAGCCAAGAGAAAAATGTCACACTTCTAGCTAACAAGGGCGAACATCACTGCAATACTCTCAACTCTACCAATTATCTACCTGTTACAGCTCAAGCTACTGTATTACTGAATAAACTCATCTAGAAAATATTAAATGGCTACTGTCCACCACTCCTCAGCATGCTGCAGTTTAGAAGCCAATCTTATACTCTCAGAAATAATGCTGGCATTTCGTTATACAGGCTTGGTATGTGAGAAATAGCTCTCTCCAAAATAGTTACAGCTGTCTGGAATAATCTCCCAGAGAACATCAGAAATATAGACCAACTACTGACTTTCCAGAAAACAATTGGGACACCATGTATTTAAAAGAAGTAAACGCTATTATAGACACAGGCTAACACAAAGGTACACTAGCTCTTGGTTCCACTGTACTGGAGAATCCATTCCAATGCTTACAGGTTTAGTCTGTTTGACACGGGTTCCTATTACGTGATCGAACGTTTAGGTTAGCGAATACCTAAATGTCGATCTGGTAACAGCGAAAACAAAAAAATGCTAACAGCTGATTTAACACAGGGAAAGCATTCCCTTGGCTGTTATGTGGATTTTGCCCTTTCCCCACTGTAAAGCAATCTTGGAGTTAGTATATTTAGTTAGTGTGGGGTGGCACAGCCCCCCCCCCACATCGGGGGATGTGGTGGGCAAAGCCCCAGACTTCATTTTGGTTTAAAAAAAATTTTTTGAAGCAGAGGGAATTCATTCCCCAAGTTAAATTGGCCGGTCGTTGTTTTAATTTTTCGATATCACCAGATCAACGTTTAGGTATTCACTAACCCCAAGGACAACAAAGGTGATGCAAATAAAATCATCCCTTTACTTACTCGTCTACTTTCTTAATGTATTTATATTTTTTGTGCAGCTGTATAACTTTCATAAGCCAATTCCTAGTCAATTATACTATAGTGACAGTGTTGTGAGCTGTATAAATGCTTACATACAATGCTGTTTTTACAATGAAGTCCAAATTCTTGACATTTATTTAATGCACTAATAATGTATGCCTTCTTGTAAATACTATTTAATGTTTTCCTTATTCACTGCACCCCTTTACTATGTTTTGTATAAGCAACCTTTGTTAAATGCCTTAATGCAGTAGAGTTTGTATTGTTTTCTTTATATTTCTAACTGCATTACTCACTTGATTATGCCAGTGTGGTTCTGGCTGAAGAGAGTCCTTGGATGAGTTTAATTGTGCAGTTAAAGATTAAATAAAATAAAATACAAATAAATACATTTTATTTACACACATATAGAGTAAACTCTCAGTTAACAAACAACCATGGGGATTGGTAGATGCAGGATAACTGTAGTTTCTGGTTGCTTGAGAGTTGTTATTAAAAATAATCCTAATGCTGTACCTTATATTATACCATAAACACTGTATTGATTTGATTTTAATATTAAAATACAGTAACTGAAAGCCAGGCTGGGAGGGACAAAGTGCAACACATGAAAATTTAATTACATTGTTCATACTGTACTTCAAATTTTTTTTGTCAGTTGCTTGAACTCAGGTTAATGGAGAGTTTACTGTTTATACATATGCGTACGTGTATTGTGTGGGTGTGGGTGTGTGTGTGTAACTACCAACCTTTCCTACAAATTACTGAACTTGCAGCCTCCCTAAGAGTCAGACTGTCAGACAAATATTTTCTAAATATTACCAGGCCCAAATAAAGTCATAAAATAAAATTAAATAAATAAAAAAATCTTATACAAGTTAAAGCAGGAAGCTTGGCAAAAATGGAAAATCCTTCCCTTCACAAAAAATAGGGACAAATTAATTTCAATCAAAAATCTACCCAAGCAATGCCACCAGAAAATACAAAGAAAACTTCCTCTGTTCCACTCAAGCTTCCCTGATATAGAGTCTAAAACAACTCTGAAACCTCATTTACAGCATCACTAGACAAACTCAAATCATGAACATCACGTGCACCCCCCCCCCCCCACAGTCTTAAAAACAAATGAAATAAAAAAATCAAAATGAAATCTCCACAAACGCTCACAGGTGCAGATGAGTTACTGCCTGATATGCCATACTATGCAAATATTACACATTTCTCATCCTACATCACCTATACAACCTAAGCTTCCCCCCACCAATACAATGCCACCTACATGGAATAAGCTGTAGTAAAATTTAAATCTAAACAAACCAAACCTGAACTAACCAAACATTTTAGACCAATGAAAAAACTAGACATCCCGATCTTAGAGAATACACACAAAATACAGCCTCCTTTCCCACATCAACATAGATTCCAGTCACACTACAGTGTGGTAACAGTCATATATATCCCACAAAAGATATCGTCCAGAATATGGACAAGGGATTTATAACAACTGCAATTCTTATGGCTCGGACAAAAGCATTTGACTTAACTGTTCATGACACTCTTGATAACCTCCCTTATTCAGCAGATATTTGTGCCACAGTTCAGAGACTCCTTCAGTAACAAGAGATTTTAAAAGATCAGACTGGATCTTCTGGTCGTCTTCCGCTCCTCTAAATAAGAGTGCCACAGGGATCAATTTTATTTCTACTACTATTTTCATTAATAAATTCCTTAATGAACTTTGATCACAGATCAAAATAATTCTTTAAGCAGATGACATGGTAATTTGCAGTCCAACCCTTCTCCATCCCGCATCATTTAAGAAAGAACCTGAAGAGGACCCTTCTCATCTAACTAGTTAATCAAGAACAAACTATAGTAAAGAAATCACACCCATTTGCCCTGTTATGTTTTTCACGTTGATGTATTTTTGGGAAGCAGGCAAGATCTTCCTAATAATTTCCTAGAAATGCAGGTTACTGGATTCATTCAGAACTGGAGAAGCTAGATCAACACCTTGAGGGTATTGATGACCAGACGAGTTCTTCCAGAATGGTAAAATATTAGGCCCACAAATGGATTTATTTAGAGAGGACCCACCAAAAATGAAGGGTGACAACATGTAGCTCTGACCGATATTGGCCAATAAGAAGTCATTAGTCTTGCTTTTTCTACTGTTCAGGGGATGAGATGTAATTGAGATAGGAATAAAGGCAAAGTCTGTGTTGTGGCATCTCTGACTGAGGTGTTAGGGCCTGGAATTATTTTTCTTTTATCATTTTGCCACCATGCCTGCTGACAATCGAACTTTTACCTATTACTTTAAGCCCATTTGTTCACCATGTGAAGCACATACCAGTACTATAGTGAGGGGAAAGCCATCATATGAGCATCCTGGTAACTGGGGGAATTTCTATAGTCTTATCCCCTCCCTGGGTAAGGAGACAAGTTCTAAGAGTCAATGCAGGGTCTGATTACGCCTTCCCCATGCAATTTTGTGCTTCCCCACACAAACTAATAAAAGTTAGCACACAAAGGTGGCTTGGTGAGCCAAAACCCACCCACCAGGACATACACCCCCCCCCCATGTATGGGGATGTGGTCTGCTTGAGTCCTTCTCTGCCCCTCCACTAAGATATTTATTGCCATCTTCCACTGTTTGTGCCATTAAACAGCCAAGACAATAATTTAACTTGGGTCATCTCGGCAGTAGTACACTGCTTTAACCCTCTATGTCAGTGGCACAGTCACTGGGGCATGGAATTAAAGACAGGTAGTTTTGGCACACTACATTTGAATGAGACAAGAAAAGATCAACAGATGGTCTTACCTCTGGAAAATGTTCCTTGCTATGTTGTTTACAGATCATTAATGGGGAAAGATGAGAGTTAAGCTGTAGTGGCCGCTAGTACACTGAATGTATACCATACCATGAAAAGCCATTTGGACAAGTTGTGCTCTAAGTCCTAGCTCTAAAAGTTGATCCTTGTGCTGCAAAGGGGAAAGAAATGAGTGGACCCCTGCTTGATGATGTTCCACACTACCAGTACAATGTCTAAGTGCACCAGTGGGTCACCTGAGAAAGGGTGAAAGCATCTGTGCACCAAAAGGACCACTATGAGCTCTATCAACACTCATACACAGCTGGGATACCTGTGGGGACAAGGGACCGTCTACTGTCTTGCCCTGAAAATGCCTACAACTCAAAGAAAGATTAATCTGCAAAGAGTACCTCGGTGGGCTGCAATCCTAAAAAGGGCCTACCAATGTCCAAGATGGGCAAGTAGAGCTACCACTGAAGACTGTGCAAACACCAAAACAAAATGGTGATTCAGTGGGAAAGGAGTTACTTATGATGGCACCACAAGAGTTGCCACTGGACAGGGGCCCATGTGAAGTTGGGCATACAGTACCCATGGAAATGGACTGACAAAAGTCTAGTAGTCTGCTTTCAGAAAACAATTTTTAGCCTTAAGAAAAGGTGCACCGACTACCTTTAAATAAAACGAAATTATGCATTGTTCTATTAAATGCATTAAAGTATTAATGTCACTAGGGAGACTCTCTTATTCACTTACCATAATTTCCAACTTTAGTTTTCACTGAACTGTTTGCCATAATACCTTTAAATTCTGCATTTCCCTAAACAAAGAATGCTCAGAACTTGCTTGCACCAGTAGACAGCTCATCTCCATGTAAAAGTAGTCAGCAATAAGAGAAAAAAAATCTAATAAATTTGCAGACACAAAGAAGGTATTTTTGTAAATTTCAATCAGAACAGAATGAACAGCAGGGGTGTCCAACCAGCTGCCCCTGACAGCTAGCAATGGAGCCCCCCAAAGTATTGCAAACTGCACTTATGATTTCACTCGATTGTTTGGCAATTCAGTATAGTCCTTTATCGGGGGGGGGGTGTACAATCTGGCAGGCACTAGGACCCAGGACTGTGAAGTCAGCAGCCTGTCACATATGTGACTTAGCTGCTGATTAGTCATCTTACTCTCCCATCCTCTTCCTGCTCTCTAGTTGTGAGGGAAAGAGTGAGACAGAGTGGAGAGACCACAATCAGGTTAGTCACTTCTCACAGGTTAATCATTTGTACCTGCATTACTGCATGGTAGCATAATAGGTTTAAATTTAGCATGGAGTTTCTGAAACTCAAGCACTGAAGTAAAATCAAGGACCTTCAGTGAAATCAGGAATAGTTGAGAGCAACATTAACCACATCAGCACAACACAATTTCTGCTTTTTAACCCACAGCACCCTTACACAGTATGACAGCAGTCCCCCAACCACCATGCCGCACAGAAAGAACAAACTTTTTATGCTGGGTGACTGTGTGTGTGTGCATTAGTGTGTTTATGTTTCTATCTGCATGTGTGAGTGAGTGTGTGTATGAAAGCTTAAAGAGACTGTGTGACAGAGATGATTTATTGTTGAAACAAACTCTACTCTTGAATGAGTACAGTGTGCCTTAGTGAAATGAAGTAAGATCATGTGCAAGTTCCTGGCTATGTGATTTGAAAGAAATACTTTAATGTAACCATGGTCTTTTATTATTATTAATTTAAACCTTGTAATTAGGCATTCATTATTACATTTACTGCTTGAATGCACCTACAGTGGAGCCAGGAGGTTGACTTTGGTCACCCGTGGCAGTGAAACAGTTAACTATATTATATATTTTATACATTCCCCCAAGACAATTCCTCTTCACTCAATGTAGCACAGGAAAGCCAAAAAGTTGGACACCCCTGATGTACACAATTCCCCTGGATAACTGTCTTCAGCTGCACACTGTCTCTCACTGAGAACAATTGCTAATGGGGGGGGGGGGGGAGCTAGCATCATTGCAGATGCAAGATGCCAAGCATTTTTAATGGCTTTCATCATCTTGCTTATAAAAAATACTTCTTTACAGCTTACGCCAATGAAATTAATCGAGGCATCCACTCTAGTAAAAATAAGGGAAATTATCACCTTAATTCTAGACATAGTATAATCACAACACTTTTACACACCACCATCACCCTAGCAGACAAAGATTACAGCATTATAACTTAAACTTGCTTCTGTCCAGCCTTTTTTCTAAATCCTATATTTCTTAAAAATAAAAAGGTAGTTACTTTCTTTAATATCTTTAACACATACAGCAGTTCTGAAGAGACTCCCCATCACGTTTAAAATACCTGACTGCACACTCTATGAACCTGACAATACCAAATAACATGCAGTTTATATCATGAAATGTTTTAGACAACTAGTCTGAATATACAATAGGCAGTGCACTCTTGGGATAAAATATCTGCTAAACTAAAGTCTGTAGGGTCTGGATTTTGTTTTGGCTCAAGAAGGTTTTACACCAAATAGTGTCCAGAAACTCCTCAGAAAGATAATTAATTGGGCAAGAGGCAAATGATACTAAAGCTGTGTTTATGGTAATGCCTAGAAGATGGAATAGTCTGGTTGGAGGCTCTGCCCTTTAAAACATCCCTTGTGACAGTGCAGCTAGAAGCCAGTCATCCAAGTACAGGAATACTGTTTTTTATAGCCTCTGGTGAGCCACTACTACTGTCAAGTATGTGCTGAACAGGCTGGGGTTGTGGAGAGAAACAGATAATGGTTGATTCCTACCAAGAAGCACAAACCTCTTCTCAATGTCTGACCTATTCTGGTGCTGTGGCAGCCACCTTAAAATCTAAAAAAAATATCTATTCAGCCTTTTGACAGACAAGGGAGAACAGTTTGCACTGAAATGCATAGATTTTCTTTTCCTTTGCACAAAGTTGTAGGGCAACTCAGACTGAAAATGGGCCTGAGATCATGTGTCCTTTTTGGCAACAGGATAACTATCAGCAATATCTCTAGCCTCTCTGGTCTTGTGGAACATCTTAGACGGCTCTTTTCTGGTGGAGGGCACCTACCTACTGTTTCTAGTTGAGGGAAACATTAACAAGTGTAATTCTATAACCTCTGGATTTTATGTTCATCTGCTTGTCCCTCATGAATTTGAGCCACTCGTGCATGTGGAGGGACATCTTTCCCTGACTGCCACCTCCAAATGTGAGCTTTCAGGAAGATTTGGGGGTTGCTTCTGGTCATGCATAAATTGCCCACTGCGCTATGAATGAAAGCCAGTATCCATGCCCCTATATGCATTACTACTGTTACTAAAGGGGCCTATGTTTCTGCCCCTTCCTATTCCACCTTAGTGAAGGTGCTGTGGATCATGACAGAATCATGTCTGATGCAGTCTTCTCTGTATTCTGGGAAATGTTCTTTCTGGAGGCTGAAACTCAACTTCCACAGGTGTGAGGGTCTTGCCCTGCTCCTCCATATACTTTAGATGCTTACTGACATCCTCATTTAAAAGAAGTGCACCTGAAAATGGGGAATGTATAAAGGCTAGCTTAGGACCTTGCATAAAATTTGTAAGTCTGAGCCATGATTGCATGCAATACCAGCAGCTGTAGCTCTGGATGTTGTAAATAACACAGATCACATGTTTTTTTAAAGGTGGTGCACAATGCTACAAGTTTCTTGATCTCTTCTTTCTTGTTTTAGACTAGCAAATTATTGGCTGCATGATTTATTAGATCCATCAGGCCCACTAAAAGTAAACCATGTATATCAGATAACTAAGCTTCCTTAGTGATAAGGTAGAAGAGGTGAAAGCATACTTCCCTACTCTGATCTTATTGTAGAGTCACTGTAAAGAAGATGAACAGTAGGACTATGTCAGGGGAGCTACACTCACAGTGGGGTCAGGTTTGGGGAGGGGCGTCTAAACATTCAGACCAGTTCTTGAGTAGTTGAAATTCTGGGGCCACTCAAAACATTTGAAGACTGTAACAGCATGCCTCCTGCAGCCTTCTCTGGGGTGACAGAATAGTTACATTAGTCACTTCCTTTTTCACTACATTACACAGAGAAACTCTCAAAAACTACGGATATCAGGGAGTTGATCTAGGGAGGCTGACCACTCTTCATAATCCAGTTCAGTGGTGGGGGGCACTCCATGTACCTACTCTTTTCTATGGTCTTTCAGGGCCTCTTAAGAGAAGGCTCTGACTCCAATGAGAAGACACAGCATTTGTCAACTGAAAGGACATTTTGGGGGTTGCTGAAATAGTATGAGTGTGTGGGTATTTTTTAGGTTCACAGGAGGCAGGGCTTGAGTAGACATTGTTAATGTCAAGACTTTTGAACCTGGTATCAGACAGAACTACAGCAGCATTAGTTGCAGCATGGCACTGCCGACCTAGACTTCAAGACAGCATGATTCTGTGATGCCAAAGTGTCTGAATACCAATAAATGGTGGCAAAATAGCTGCAACTGATGCTGGGAGAATATGTGGAGCCCAAACACTGGAAGGACAACCATTTCTGACATCAAAAACAGGCTATGAAACTAAGTCATGGCGTAAAAACCAGGTGCATGCAACTGTGAGATTTTGAGTATTGCAACTGAGATTATACGAGCTAAACAGGCCACAGATACAGCAAGAATAACATTTGAACAGATGACAGAAGCCTTGACACCAGCAGTTTGGAGGCTGTCAGTGCAAATGAAAAAAAAATGCCTGAAGGATCTAGAAACAAGAAAAAAATCACTAGGTAAAAGCTACTGGATTCTGGAAATAACATTTTCTGGTGCAGGGGGACACAGTTGTCAAAAAAGCATCCCCAACTTCCCATATTGCCCGTGCCAGCCATATAAAATATCACAGTTGTGTTAGCAAAGGAGGTGGCTAAATCCAAGAGCAGCATTCTCTAGCCGCTGAGGCAAGTTGTAAGCACTGATTAGATGGGCTCTCCAAGAACTTCACTAGATGCACGATTCAGTCCTGTTACTTCTCTGCGTGCAACAGAGCTGGTACAAGAGAAGGTTATTTCAGTGATTAAGCATCTAAATAGCCCTGCAGCATTTCTTGCCTTGGGGAGGGTCCTAATTTTGAAGGAGATGGGCAAACAGAAGCAAATGCTTTCTCAAGTACTGTCTTAGGCTATTAACTTAAGCCTTTTTGCTGCATAAAATGTAAAGGCCTGGAAGTGCTGACAGCAATATTAGCACAGAGTTTGACGACTTCATGTAAGTGGTGGTTGCTTTTTTAATTTAAAAGACAGCAGGATTACCTGTTCTCCACCAGTGCATTACACTGTTAAACCTCCTGCAAATGGGGCATGCGGGACAGTTATAGGTTTCCCCAGCCAAGTAAAAAGAGGAGGAATGCCAGTTGCTTGGCATACTACTTCATTCTTAAACGTAATCACTGTAAATGCTGACCAAGTAAACACATGGAAAAAGTAACAGTCAATCTGTGGGGTAAACATTTATGTAGCACTCAAGTTAATCTATGTAATCATATGCAGATACTGTTAGACAGCAACACACATTATACAACGACCCCCCATTAATATTCCAAAGTGTGCATGCTGATTGGTCAGCGTGCACGTTGTAACAGAGTTATAGTAATGGAAAAAGGTCCGGTCGCCCGGACTTTTTCCATTAGTACACTGTCTCACTATGTTAAAGGAGTTTAACATAGCGAGACAGCTTTAAAAAAAAGTAACTGAGATCTTCTCATCTCCGTTGCTTTTTTTAAAGGTGCCTCGCTATGTTAAATGAGTTTAACATAGCGAAACAGCTTTAAAAAAGCAACAGAAATTCTCCGTTGCTTTTTTAAAAGCTGTCTCACTATGTTAAACTCCTTTAACATAGCGAGACAGTTTGTAAAAAGCAACAGAGATCTTGCTTTCTTCATTGCTTTGCCCACAGGTCTGATGTACTGCGTAAGCATACGCATGCACAGTACATCAGAACTGCCGCAGAATACCAGACAGCTGTGGAAGGGCAGCAAGGAGGCATTATACAATGCCATTATTTAAGAAAAGTAATTATTTTTTTTCTTAAATAATGTCATTGTATAATATAGCAATAACCCACTTCTGGGTGTGGGTAATGCTGGATTTACCCACGGTTGTCTGTTTGGCCACTCGGGCTTCACCCTCGTGACCAAACCACACCAACCATGGGTAAAATCCAGCATTACCCACACCCAGGCGTGGGTTATTGCTATAGTATCCAAGTGTTACAGCTGTCCTTGCTTCCTTTTGCTCTGTTAAAGACATCCATAAACCTCCTCTAATGATGTAGATTATACCACCTCAAGGAATACATTCCAGGGTTCCATCATCCCTCTTTGTGAAATAGTACATTTGTCTCTTAACACCTCCATCCTACTTCCTTGCTCCCTAACCACGCAGCACATCCAACTCATACCCTACTTTCTCTTATAGTTCAAAAGTCCAGCTGTTTATGTCTAATCATGTCTCAAGTCCCATACCACTCTTTTTCTTGTTCCAAGTATGTTAACTCTGCACTGCATGTTTTCTTGCAACCTAATTTTCCTTCCTCTACAACTGTATCAAAAAACTGGACAAAGTGTTTTAGTATCTGTCTTACTGATGCTCTGTTTTAGTATCTGCCTTACTGATGCTCTGTAAGATTAAGTACGAATTTCTCTCTGAAATCTACTACCTGCATTGTGCACTCCAGCTCTTTCTGCCTTTAGTGACTAACCTTTTATGCTGCAAAGTATAATTCAGCTTAGCGGTTGACTGGCCTCTGTTCTATGCAGGATTGCACCATTAAGCATTTATGTCTTCTGTTAAGTTTCCCCATCAAAGTATAACTAATACATTTCAGTGTGTGAAGTCAGATGACTTACTCTCACCATCCTAGCACTATAGGACTTTTCATCCTGCACATGGTATGTAACATAGGCCAGGTGCTGCAACAGAGTACAATTTTTCAATGTTCTTGTCAAACTGTAGGTGCTCTAGTACTTCCCGCTCTCCTTTTATTTAAAAACTCAACAGCATTTTTTTTTCAACAGTACAGTCTACTGACATGCTATGAAATAAAGGCAACATTTAACACAATATATCATATTGAATGTGTTCTGAAACTGATATACCAATACCACATACAGCACAAGTGTGGTGTGATTATTTACATTAGCCACTTATTTTAATCTTTGAGAAGTTTGAAGATTTGTTACACTTTGTCCATCACCAACAGACTACAAAATTCATGTTCCTCAAACTATCCTCCTATGGTTTCTGCATCACTGCATCCCTTCTTTGGAATGCGGTCATCCTAATGAGCTACTTATATTAGAAAAATGACATTCTGAAATGGGTACAGTATCATGCCCCCCCCCCCAAAAAAAAAAAATAAAAAAACAAAAACACAGAATCAGCTCTTCCCCTTGCACCAAGGCATCCAATGGAGTATCCTCACAGCCCTAAATACTATTTTTTGCTTCCTTAAATCACTAGGCATGCCATTTTGCCACACAGTGAGCACTGTTAAATGTTGCTCACTAATTATTTTGCAGTCAGTTATGCAGTTTGGTTTGATAATTATTCCATATGCTAAATGTCAGCTGTCACACTATGGACCATTCCTCCATCTTATCTGCATTTCCAGGATAATTTCAGACCTTTCAATAGAATCCAGTTGTGTTTCATACATTGACATACCATTTACTTCTAGCCATGGTCTCTCTCTTAATGAAGACTACAAGGACTTAGTTGTGCTGCACCTCACTAGTCAACTTCCTTTTCGAATAATTATCTGCACTGCTCAAATCCTATGTATTCCTTGACCAAAGAAATCTGTAACACAAAGAACTGCAAAAATTCCCTGTACTTTCTATAACAGCAATACTCTGACCAGTGTGTGTTGCCACAGTGGTGATTCTTGCTACAAGCTCTATACCAGCTTGTTCGCTGTTTTGATTATACGGTACTGCTGTCAGGCAGTCATGCAGTTTCATTTTTTTACAGTCTGATATCTCCTAGCTAGTTACATGCAAGACTTACAAGTGCTTAAAGGTGCTCCTCCAAAAAAAACATTTGAATGTCATCATTGGCTTTATGTGCAAAATAATGTTCTATATTCACTGTTCAATACTCATACCATTAAAACAATGTAGGACATGTTATGGTGCAAACAGGAAATAAACAGCAAGTGATGGTGAACATGACTCACTCATACCTAACCAGTAAGACAGAAATGATTGCTTCTAAATTACACTAGATGCATCTGTTAAACACCTCAGTGACAGCAGCAGGCAGAGAGAGAGAGAGACAGAAACATGCTAAGACCTTTTCACCCAACAGATCCTAAAAATAGAAGTTATGTTCTTACCATAACGTTCCATGTTAGTTGTCTTCTTCTCGCCTTCTTCTTGCTGGATGGGTTCGGAGCCGACCTCGCCCGACTGCCACTCTAAAAGCTCGAGAGTTGGTTCCACCAGCTCGAGGCTCCCCTTATATCCCACAATGCTAGGCGAGAGTTACCTCAGATCTCGTTTGTAAGCTAAACCCAGCTTATATAGTAACAGTATAACTATAAACAGAGTCCACCTCTAACAACAGGAAGAAAGAAGGGTGACCTACATCCTGACCCAGAAAATATGCCCAACAGCATATGTCTTAAGAAAGAGGTGGTAGAAAGAGAGGTCATGATCACAACTCCTCTAGGTCTGTCCAGGCCAGGGGGAAGGAGGGTGGGACGCAAGAAGAAGGCGAGAAGAAGACAACTAACATGGAACGTTATGGTAAGAACATAACTTCTATATGTTAAGTTGTCTATCTCGCCTTCATTCTTGCTGGATGGGACCGCGTCCCTAGCACCTTGTCCCGGGTGGCCTAACGGAACAGACTCCTGAGAACAGTGGAACCAAAGTTAGCTCTATGCCTAGAAGCTAAGTCCAACTTATAATGAGAAATGAAAGTGTGAGGAGTAGCCCAAGTAGCCGCTGCACAAATGGTGTCAATAGGCAGTCTGTCTTGGAAAGCTAAAGAAGTAGCCAAAGCTCTGGTGGAATGAGCCTTAGGTTTATCAGGCAGCTTTTGATGTCTAATCTCATATACAAGGGAAATCAATGATGTTAGCCATCTGGATAATGATACCTTTGAAACTGAAAGTCCCTTTCTGCTCTCCGCATAGGAGACAAACAGCTGATCAGATTTTCTGAACTGTTTAGTTCTATCCAAGTAGTACCTCAATTGACGGTGAACATCCAGGCAGTGTAACTTTTGTTCAGACCTATTGGAGTATTCTGGAAAAAAGACTGGTAGATCAATGGATTGATTCAGATTTGATGCAGATACCACTTTAGGCAAAAAGGACGGGTTAGTTCGTAAGGATACTCTGTCCTTATGAAACAAAAGATAAGGAGGACGACAACTGAGTGCTTGAAGTTCTGAAACTCTTCTAGCTGATGTAATAGCTACCAGAAAAGAGTTTTCCATGATAACAATTTTAAGGAACAGGAAGCTGCAGGTTCGAAGGGGAAGAATCAAAGAAGCAAGAACTAAATTTAGGTCCCAAGGAGAAGGAGGATTTCTTATAGGAGGTCTGAGAAGAAAAACTCCTTTCAAAAAGGCTTTGCAGAGTTTGTGGGACATTAGGGCAGATTCAGCAATACCCACATGAAAGTTAGAAATAGCTGCCAATTGAACTTTAAGTGTAGAGGGAGATGAACCTGCATGGAAGAGTTCAGCTAGAAAATCAAGGACTAGTTGGATGGAAGCGTGAAAGGATCTATGTCCTTTCCTTGTGCCCAATATGAGAAGCGTTTCCACTTACTCAAATAAATCTACGAGTGGAAGATTTATGGGAAGCTATCAATATATCTCTAACAGAGTGAGATAATTGAGGAAGCCTGGCTAAGGTAGGAACTGGAGGAACCAAGCAGTGAGGTTCAGAGAGGGGAGGAGCAATGAAACTGACCCGACTGATGGATCAAAAGATCTGGAACTAGGTCCAGCTTCCACGGTCGCTCCAAGAGAAAACGATGTAGAAAGGGGAACCACACTTGTCGAGGCCAGTAAGGAGCAATGAGGATCAATGAGGCCTTCTGAGCGATAGCTTTCTGAATTACTTGAGAGATCAGTGGGAAAGGAGGAAATGCATACAGAAGTCCCGGGCCAAACTTGGACTAGAGCGTCTCTGCTGGGTTGGCCTGGTAAAGGGAACAGAGTGAAAAATTCTCTGCACTTGCTGTTTTGGGGAGTAGCAAAAAGATCGCAGCAAGGCTGACCCCACTTGAGAAAAATTTCTCTCACCACAGAGTCTTTCAGAGACCACTCGTGAGGCATGAGAATAGCTCTGCTCAACTTGTCCGCAATATGATTGGACTTCCCGGGGATGTGCGTTGCTATCAGAAAACGCTGAGAAGAAATCGCCCATTGCCACAGTCTGAGTGCTTCTCGACACAGCGGAATGATCTGGTTCCGCCTTGTTTGTTGATGTACCACACTACAGACATATTGTCTGTCTGGATTGCAATTGTTCCCAAGGGAAGAGAGTCTTGAAGGGCTTGCAACGCTAAAAGCACTGCTCTCATCTCCAGAACATTTATGTGCAAGTGGCATTCGTTTGGTTGCCATGTGCCCTGGACTGTCCTGCCCTGATAATGCCCCCCCCACCCGATCAGGGAGGCATCCGTTGTCAGTGTAGCAACCGGAGGAGGTGGCACAAAAGGTCTTCCCGACAGGAGATGGGGGGAAGACATCCACCACATGAGATGCTTTTTGCACGGCTGCGTGATCACAATGGTGTGAGACATTGGAAGTTCCTGGTATGACCATTGAGTAAAAAGCATCCACTGAAGGATCCGCATGTGGTATCTGGCTAATGGAAGGAGAGGTATGGCCGCTGCCATAATTCCCAACACCTTTAGAACTAACCTGGCTTTGATTCTGTTGTTGTTGAGAAGGAGTGATACCAATTTGTGAATGTCTGATATCCTTTGGTGTGTTAGCCTTGCAGACATGTTTATCGTATCTAGATTTGCGCCTATGTAGGTAATAGTACGACAAGGCGACAAAACAGACTTTTCGCAATTTATTGAAATACCCAGTTTTTGACAAACGCGAAAAGTATAATCTCTGGCCATCAGAAGGAGATGCTTGGTGGGAGCTGTGAGGAGCCAGTCGTCCAAATATGGAAACACCTGGAATCCTTGTCGTCTCAGGTGGGAAGCTACCACTGCCATGCATTTGGTAAACACCCGGGGGGCAGTGGTGAGACCAAAGGGCAGGGCCCTGAACTGAAAATGACTGGTTCCCAGCCTGAAGCGGAGGAATCTTCTGGAGCGTCTGTTCATTTTTATGTGATAGTACGCATCCCGAAGGTCTATAGAGCACATCCAGTTTCCTTTGCCCAAAAGGGGAAGGATGGATTGCAGCGTGACCATCCGAAATCTTGTTTTCTTGACTGATTTGTTCAAGACACTGAGATCCAAAATCGGTCTCCAGTCCCCTGTTTTCTTTGGAACTAAAAAGAACCTTGAGTAGATTCCGGATCCTTGTTGGTCTACTGGCACTGGCTGAATTGCTCTTTTTGCAAGCAGTTTTGAAATTTCCAAAGCTGCTAGATCCCTTTGAGCGGGTGGAACATCTGGAAGGGATTTTTTTGACTGATTTGGAAAGCGAAGAAAAGGGATAGAATAGCCTTCGGAAATGATGGACTGTACCCATTTGTCTTGAGTCAGGGATAGCCAGGCTTCTGGGTACAGTGACAATCTTCCCCCGACTGCCTCAGAAGATGGGCAGTCGGGCAACACCTCAGGGATGCTGAAAGGGCTTGTCAGGGAAGGCTTCCCGATTGCCCTGGTTCTGCGGACCCCCCCTGCCCCTAGGGCGACGTCTACCATTGTTATTCCCACCTCTGCCTTTGGTAGGAAAATGACTCTGTGCGTCAGGTGAAGTCCCTTGAGATTGTTTACGGAACCACATCTTTCCACCCTTTTGGCCTTTGGGGTAAGGCCTAGAAGGGGTCGAAAAACGGACTCCGACGGCAGAAAGGGTCTTGCCATCAGTCTCGCACCTAGTCAGGGTTTCTTTCACTTGAGGACCAAAGAGGGATGATCCATCAAAAGGGGAGTTCGTGAAAGACGTCTTGAAAGGGTCCGCAAAATTGCATAGCCGCATCCAGGCGTGCCTACGTAAGGCCACACCTGTCCCTGCGGCTCTGCTCGCTCCATCAGCCGCGTAAGAAAGGAGGCGCATGGAGGAGTTGGATATGGAATTAAGGGTAGCCAGCTGCGTGCTCATCTTGTCTTGGAAACCCGCAGCTGTAGGATCCTTTAACATTTCACTCGCTTCCTTGATCAGGTCCCTTTGAAGACGAGTAAAATGGCACAGGTAGTTCAGCGAACGCATGGTAAATGTCGCTGAGAAGAACATCCGCTTCCGCACCTATCCATGGACCTAGATTCCTTGTTAGGTGGATGGACAGGTACTGAAGGATCAGCTAGTTCCTTCTTTGTGGCAGCAGCTACCACCATAGCATCCACAGAAACTCCTTTTGTTAGAAATTGCTTGTCTGCTGGAGCTGTTATGTACTTAGAAGGTCTCCTGGGAGTGGGGTCCACTGAATCAGGAGCCGTCCATGCCTTCTTAGCAACCACCTGCATGAGGAGGTCGCAGGGGGACACCCAGGAGGTGGAAGGACGAGAGCCAAACGCCTCAAGATACACAGATTCGTCCTCCGAAGGGTTGAGGGCTGGCCAATTTCCCTCTGTTTCAGGATCTCCAGAATGTCTGCAAATGAGACATCTTCAGAAGGGGAACGGGGAACCCTCAGAATCATCCAAATCTGTGTCTGATGTGATGGACTCAGGTGAGTCAATGTGTTTCCTCTTACACTTCCTCTTCCGAGGGGGCTCTTCTGCCAAATCAGGAGAGGCCTCGAAGAGGATGAAATCCCCACAGGGGTTTCCTGAGGAGCTGGCTCTCTGCGGTCCGGGATGAGGGAGTGAGTCGACTTACCCTGAGGCACCATAGAGGGAGGGGCGGACGGAGCCGACTGTGGAGTAGAGCCAGGCTCTAACACACTCCGCATGACCTCGAATGCACCCCTGTCAGGCAGAGCCAGAGGTCCCCGCTCTGAAGAGCTAAGAACCCCTCGGCACCAACAGTGATGGCTCCGAGGTCGATGTCGGAGCCGAACTCACCAGCCAAGCCCGAGAGGGAGAGGGGTCGGACAAGGGTCCGATGCCACTTACCCCCTCGGAGCCGACGAGGGAAGTCCGGCGCCGAGATTCCTCCAAAGAAGAAAACGGAGCAGACGACGGAGCCGAAGACAATTGTATCGGCTCCGACGTAATCACAGTCTCGGTTCCGACACGACCCGGCTCCGAACTCAAAAGAGTCGAAGGAGGAAAATGTTGATGGACCGGGGCAGGCATCGACTGATGAGTCGGGCTCTGAAGCATCTGGGCCAGTGCCTCGGACTTTAGTCGACTCACTACCCTCTGAAGGTCATGATCCGACAGCCTCGATGACCTAGAGGAGTGAGACCTTTGGCTCCGTTCAGACAGCAGGGGAGATCCTGGAGCCGAATGAATGGAGCCAAGAGATGGTGACCTCGACCTCTTCCTAGTTGTCGGCTCCGAAGGTCTGGTCGGAGCCGACACGGGAACTTCTATAACCTCGGCTCCGGCCGGAGCCGAGGGAGCCACAGAAACTGCGGACTGAGACTTATCGGCTCCAGCCGGAGCCGATAAAGGCAAAGGTTGAGAAACCTGAGGTCTCGGCTCAGAAGCCGGAGCCGAAGACCTTGCCTTAGAGGGCTTCCCTGTTGAAACAGACAGGGAATCCTCTGGCTTAAGTAAGCCTCTAAGAATCAGTTTATTCTTTCTTTCCTGCAGGACCCTGGGGCTGAAGCCATGGCACACAGCACAGGAGTCCTGCAGGTGCAAAGGCCCCAGACAATATACACAAGAAGTGTGAGCGTCTGTCAGAGACATTTTCTGACAGCACGCATCACACTTCTTGAATCCGGAGACCTTTGCTTCTTTAGACATTTTTGTTATAACAGGTGTACACAAACACGCACACAGACACACTAGTTACACCCTGTCAAAATTAACTTATAATAAAAAACAGTGCTAGAATTTTAATAAAATAATTCACACACACTCCACTAGGGAAGGAAAGGCCAAAGGCCCAAGGGAAGAACCTAAGGTTCTTGAGGGAAAAAAACGGAAAATTTTGGGAAGGTATAAAAAGTTTTCTAACTACACTAAACTAAGAAAAAAATATTAAATTAAAGGGGTTTTTAAAGACTGATTTCACTAAGAAATAGTACTTACCAGGAACCGGTAGAAAAACCAACCTCGAAGCTGTAGCGGCAAACGAGATCTGAGGTAACTCTCGCCTAGCATTGTGGGATATAAGGGGAGCCTCGAGCCGGTGGAACCAACTCTCGAGCTTTTAGAGTGGCCGAGTCGGAGCCGAGGTCGGCTCCGAACCCATCCAGCAAGAATGAAGGCGAGATAGACAACTTAACATCTATTACTACTGTTGACTCCTGTTAAAAGGGATGATATGGGAACCCCAGATATGTAGTAGTATATTGACACACACAGTTTCCACTAACTCCATAAATTCTCACTGTATATCTGCACTGCTCTGTCACTTGAAGTGAATAGGGTATCCACAGCAACAAACTGTTACAGGGTTATAAAGAACTCTATTCTTTGATTCATTATGACTGGTATGACACCCCACCACTGGCTCAGTAATCAAGGAGCTTCAATCCTCACCACTAGCACCAGTGGGGGGACGTACATTGAGAAGGATAAGTACACACAGTAAAGTGCAATTTCCCTTAAGAGTACACAGCGACCACAGTCTGTCCGGGGCTGGCTTTTCCCTCTTTCTCCAGATCCCTAATAAGACTCCCCAGTGGCACAGCTATAGGGTTGAGATCTCAGCTGAGTGGCCCAGCCAAGACCTCCAGCACCCTCTTTGCCCAACCAGTGCTTCGTGTCCCTTCCCAAGTAGCTGACACACACTCAGATTTGATTTATACATAAACACACACACACACCTGGGAAAGGCTGGCACAGGTTTACTAGCTATGCCCCCTTTTGCCCAGACTACACCAGCCAACTCTTGATCAGCTATTTTAAGGCCCTTAACAAAGGATGTCCAATCTTACGGTGTAATGTTACTATTAATCCAAATGGTAGTTTGACAAAGAGCAGGGCTATTAGGAGTGGCCTACAGTGTCACCAAATAAATATGCAAGTACTCTCAGAACTTAAATATGTCTCACAAATATCAGCTACAATGAAAGGGTTAAATATATTTAACAACAAATAATAAGAGACCTGGGTACTCAGGTTGACAACGATCTCACATTCGACCATCATGTGGCAGCAGTGGTCAGAAAAGCCTTTTACTTGGTTCATCTCATAAGTAAAGGGATTGCATCCAGAAAAAAGGAGGTTATTGCCTCTCTGTACTCTTCCCTCATTAGGCCTATCATCGAGTATGATGCCCCATTTGGTATGTACCTCTCCAAACACCTGTACCAACTGGAATGGACTCCAACATCTGTCCTATGCGGACAGGATCAAATCACTATCACTCTACTTGGAATCATACAGATTGCTGAGAGGTGATCTGTGTCTCGCCTACAAGGCAATATCAGACCCTGCCCTACTAGAGATGTTCCATATCTGTAAGTTTAACTCCTCACTCATCACTCACTCGATTGGCCCAAATCTAATATGAGACCTCAACAAAACCTTCTGGAAAGACAAGTTTGTCTCCCAGAGGATGCCCCATCTCTGAAATACACTTCCCATACAAGTCAGAGTACCTCGCTGATCCTCTTCAAGCGCAATCTTGATGAGTAGATGGGAAGCCAAAAATTTGTCCAAGGGGTTCCGCCTTCATCCCTCATTGACAGGGGAGATGGGGGCTGAATGAGGGTTCTTTTTTGGGAATTAACTCTTGGCTAGGCTTGTAGGGGCCACAGGGGCATTAGCCTAGTAACCTCCTATGATCCTATAATAAACGAACAAGAAAATGCTCAGTAAATAATCACAGTTACATCAGAGTTCAAAATCACAGGAAATATTTAAATATTGTAGGACAGTCTCAAAAATACAGAAAACATCTAAGCTATACTTCACTATATTCCGGACCGTATCCACGAGAAATTACTCTACCCTAGTTAACTTACTTACAGAACAACAAGCAGGCAGATGTAGTGAGTGGATGTTCTTGTCAGGTCAAAGACAAAATACAAAATGGTCAGTCTCTCTCTCTCAAGAGAGTTCTTAAATTAATATTTCAAATATTACTGCTGGGGTAGCTTGCAACATGGGGTCTATATTAGAATGAGGAAACCTCACTTACGCAAATCCTGAAAGGCGAACCACATGAACACCAAATGCCCTTAAGTGCAAAATTCAAAATACCGAATTGCCATAGTTGTCCACACCATGTTTAGTGAGGTAAAACGTCAGTAGGAGATTCCCTTATCCAGTATAGCTCCCTAACATAAATGTGCAATAATTACTGACCTTAGGGTTAGGGTGTGCGTGGTTAAGTTCATATATAGTAATACATTCATATTTATTTTGTTTAGGTAGGCAGTACGCAGTGGGCAGTGGAGTTGGCCAACTACGGCAATTCGATATTTTGAATTTCGCGCTTAAGGACGTTCAGTGTTCTTGTAGTTCGCTGTGTATGTGTCGCACTTTTGGGATTCAAGTGAGTGAGGTTTCGGTATTTTAATATAGACCCTGCAACATGACATCACTTCTTGCCATCCTTCTTTCCCAAGTGAAACCCCCCCACAGATGCGGCTGTTAGCATTTAGCATCTACCTATGAAAATACATAACAAGGACTTACCTTAGATCTAAGGCAGATCCTGGAAGTCATAAAACAATAAACACTTCCAAGACAATACAAAAAACTTCTAATTCTAGACATTGTGTCTGTTACTGCACTGAAACTGAGAGTTAACATCTTTTGTTTATGGCCCAGCCATAAAGTAACTTAATTTCAACTGTTCTTCTGAAGTTTTGCAAGATAATCTCCTGTGTTGCAGTTACCCTGCTAAAATATACATATCTACACAGTTACAACAGTGTATATACATTTCTGCTCCGTATTTTTTATTTATTTATTTATTTATTTTACATTTGTTGACCGGGCTAGTCTAGCTGGATATATGTCCATTTTCAGTAGAGGCCCGGGGAGAAAAGCTCCACACATAACATAAGCAAGACAGATAGTCATATTGTTAATAAAGACATTTCACAAAAAAAAATATACATTTAGATCAACTATTTTACAAAATATCTCTTCGGCATGTCTGTACAATTTGACATACAATTCTAATACATCTGTAACACAAGCATATGAATCATGTTGATATTCACAAATGACACAAACATTTACAAAATTCCAGATAGCTGGGCTGGCAGTATCTCTCTGTTACAACCGAGTTTTCACTTATATAACACAGGAAAGCTGTCAAAACTTAATACCTTTGCTACAGCATTTGCACAGTGGGCTCTTTCTAAAGAAAACTGTTCGCTGTCTGAGATTTCAAAAGGGTCACTTTTACGCTGCCCTAGAAAACACTCATTCATGCATTAATCAATCTTGTTAAGCTCAACAGCTACAGAATACATCCACAACATTTTTAATATGACTGACCACCATTACAGTTCTAGCATTCGGTGTGTGATGTCTGAGACATGGGCTGAGTGTGGAAAATACTGACAGCAAATTTTCAAATTATCAATCTTCATTAGAGATAAATACACCTCCAGGTTGGTTAAACAGTACAATTCCCTGGAGATACTTTAGGTGCAATTAACTGTTGGCAGGACACCTATTCAAGTCATTGCTAGCTACAGGACCCCCTCCATGAAATAAGATACCCACTCTGCCTATTTGTATCTAATTGAGTCTATCAAGATACATTTGAACACCATGGTTTTGGGTGACGTTAACTACCTTTTCACTGACTGGGTAAATTACTCGTGCTTAAACTCACTTGCCCAAAGGTACCTCGACTCATCAACTCCAATGCCCTGAACAGGTGCCAACATCCTGGATCTGGTGCTAACAATATTGGGGACCACTGTAGCACCCCCACTGTGAAGTCTTCCCTGGTGAGATCTGACCACGAATCAGTCTCATTTGAACTATCACACCTGACCCCCCCAGCAGCAACTAAACTAAAAAAAAAACTTCTCCAAAACAGATAACCTCTTACAGGATGGTATAAATAGCTTCACTACACCTACCCCCCCCCAAATGGAAGTGGTAACTATGCCGAGCTCTACACCAGTGCTTCATACAAACACCTGTATAACTACATTGACTTGGCCGTACCTGATAGGACCAAAACAAGCTTTAGGAAGAGCAAACCATATCTGGTGGACAGCTGCCATTAACAGGCTTTACAATAATAGGGAAAAATTGCTGTTTAAGAGTAAGAGAGAATGGGCCCTAAACTGGAAACACTCCCTCCTCAGCTTAAACAAGCAAATAAGACTTCTTGTGAAGTCCTCCAAGCAAACTACGAATCCAAATTATCTTCCTCAACTAAGGACAACCATAAGGTGTTTTTTGTTACATCCATAACCTAAAAAGAAAGGCCCAGATTTGTGCCAAACTGGTAGCTGATACCACATATACAGAGCCTGTGGACATAACAAACCTGTTGGCCGACAGGTTCTGTGAAAACTTCACTCCCTGTCACACATACCCCACGACATCCCTACCACCTGTCCCCTCCTTGTATCAATAAAGAGCAAGTCATCAATGCCCTCTCTAAGGCGAAAACAAGAACATCTATGGGACCTGATACCATCCTAGGCTGCAGGATTATCACAATGTAAGGAGCGGCTTCATCCCAGCTGTATGGAAAACGGCCACCATTATTCCCTTGCACAAGAGTGGGGCTTCCACTGGCCCCAGGAACTATAGACCTATTAGCCTGACTAGCCTTATCTGCAAGGCCATAGAGTGAATCATCATGGACCTTATCAAAAAAAAATATAAGTAATCTCCAAACACTTGACCCATTCAGTTTAGATTTGTCAAAGGGAGATCATGCCTGTTAAACCTGGTGGACTTCTTCAAGACAGTCACCAAGGCCCTGGATGAGGGGAAATCTGTGCATACAGCCTACCTAGACTTAGCCAAGGCTTTTGACACTATCCCCCAACTGAGGCATCATGAACAAACACTCTCAGCTAAGTATCAACCTTTACATCATTAGATGGGTCATTAACTGGCTCACTGACAGAATACATATAGTCAAAATGGGAGAATCTACCTCAAACTGCAGACCTGTAACCAATGGTGCTCCAAAGGGATCAGTTCTGGGACCTCTACTGTTTGGAATCTAATTCTCCGAAGAACAAGTAAAAACGAAAGGTCTGCGGCTTACAAAATTTGCTGATAACTGGAAACTGGGAGTGGTCATAGAATCTCTAAATGATGTCAACATCCTACAAGAGGGTCTTACATAAACAAATTATTGGTGCCAAAGTCATGGCCTTAAACTCAATGCAAAAAAAATTTCCCTTTCAGAAACAGTGATGCTCTTGTTAACTACCACATCAATAGCAACACCCTAAGGATGTACTCAGTGGTGAGAGACCTGGGCACACAGGTTAACAGCAACCTTACCTTTGATCATCACGTCTCCACAGTGGTAAGAAGGGGATTTTATATTGCTCATCTCATAAGTAAGGGTATTACCTCCAGGAAAAAAAGAAGTTCTAGCCTCCCTGTACTCTTCCCTCCTCAGGCCAATAATGGACTGCAATGTCCCTCTTGGTATGTACCTTTCCAAGCACATGCAGCAATCAGAGAGACCACAAAGGTTTCTCACAAGGAAAATTCAAGGTTTTCCACATCTGTCTTATGTGGATCATCTGAAATCACTGCCACTTTATTCTGTTTCATACAGACTACTCAAAGCCAATCTCTGCCTTGTATATAAGGCTATCTCGGACTCTGCTTTACTGGAAATGCTGCATGTCCTCAAGTCAAATGCTACTTGGAATACTCACTCTAAAGACCTTAACCTGGTATGTGACATTAATATAACTTGCTGGAGACAGATTTGTCTCCACGAGGTTACCAGACTTTTGGAACAGTCACCCACTTCATGTCAAACACAGCACCCCATTGGCCCTCGCAATCCGGACGATTGAATGCGTACCCATAAATTAACTCTGGGGGTCCATCTGTGTCCCTCTTGGACAGGGACAATAGGTGCTGATAGTGGAAATAAGGGTAGAACTTGGCTAGGCTTGTAAGGGCCCTAGGGCCATTAGCCTAATAACTTCCTATGATCCGATGCTCTATTACTAATAAAAGTGCTTAAACAATTATTGCTTGTTAAAGTTCCTTCCATTTAGACAGACAAAAGTATAACAGACCAGAAGAGATTTACAAACAGCACCTCACTACAAGAAAGAGGCATTAATGCAGTGTCCACAGGAATCATTATTCACAATATGTTTATAACTGATATAGCAAAAGGAACGAGAAATGAATCCATTTTGCTGGAACTACAATAATGGGTGATCTAGAAATCGATGCTTTCAAAGAAAGAGCAACTGGATTTTGGTGCAAAATAAGTGCCAAGTCACGCATCAAGGTGGGGAACAACCCAGCTGTAGTATGTAATACTGGACTAGGAGAATGGCTTCAAATACAAACTATTTAATGTATGAGCAATTGTTTCAGAATGACAGTGATTCACAGAACAAGGAGTCAACCAACAGGAAAAGACAAGCTGACATTACAATTAACTGAGTACTGTTGACTTCTCAACTGGAAAGCAAAGTTCAGTTCTTGAAACATGCATCTCAAAAATGATGTGGGCAAAATTAAAGTTAAAAGGAAAAGATGGCCTCAAGGACAGTGCAAGGTCTCCATTATAAAAATAAATATTAAAAATATTTTCTGTGTGCAACCAGTGTCCAAAAAAAACCTAAGCATACCTGGAGCCTTTAACCCCCCCAAACAACATTTTCAGGTAAACAGGCATACAAAAGTCAGATGCAAAGAACACTGGTAACTGCTACATTCAGAAGCACTGCAAACTCTTTTATAAAAAGAACAGTTAACATTTGAAATTACCTTTAGTTTAGAAGTGTATGCCAAAGCTTTTGAATAATCCTTTCTAGAACTATGCCAGTTGCTTAGCATACTATTTCAAATAACTAAGACAGTTATGCTTAGTAGTATTTAAGGCTGTATAAAACTGACAGACCCTACTAGGCAAAAAGGCATTTTACTGCCAGACAGTACTTGGCTTATTTTTGTTTTACTTTACTGCAGTTCTTATTTCTACAAGTCTACCTCCCTGTAAATATTTAGATATTCTCACTAGTTAAATTACCCATACCGTAACAGATAGTTTTACTTGTGCTGTCCTAAAACTGCATTATCCTAAATACATTTTTATACACTGTACTAGATCAGTGTCATATCTGTTAAATTTCACTGTTCAGTTGATACTAATTTTTATGAATGCTGCGTGTCCTCCAACATTCATGTCACCAGGGCAGTATCCAAAGCAAAATAGTTTCAAATAGTAAGGGGTCCTTGAACGCTCTACATAGTAAACTCTCAGTTAAATCGGCACCCATGGGGTTGGTAGATGCTGGATAAGTAGTTTCTGGGTGCTTGAGAGTTACTTTTAAAAAGAGACATGACAAATGCTGTACCCTATATTATACCATAGCATAAACACTATTGATTTGATTTTAATATTGAAATACAGTAATTAAAAGCCTGGCTGGAATAATAGTATTTTAAAGAAAATGTGGCACGTGAATGGTTTTCAGTGGCACAAAGTGTGGAGTGGAATTGAATGAATTGAAGAGAGAGAGAGTGAATGCATGTATGAAAGCTGAAGAGGCTGTGTGTGTCTGTGTGAGAGAGAGATTGGAAAGAGAATGTGCAATCTCATGCAAACTGAGTGAGCATGGAGCGAGTGTTGACATTTTAGCAATTTGACTTGTTTGGTTTGACTTATTCTCACATTGGGGAGAGGAAATTGATCTGTATCCTCCTTTTTAAAACTCTAAAAATGTAAGGTATGTTTCTGCAGGGGAAAACAGAAAATGCAACATTAAAACTGAATTGTTCAAATTTCTTCGATTTTCTTCTGGTTGCTTGAGTTCTGGTTAACTGAGAGTTTACTGTATTTAAAGAATAAGAAGTTATATCTTACCATAACGATCCATGTGAATTGTTCATCTCACCTTTGTTCTTACACACGGGTTCGGAGCCGATCCTCGGCTCCGAGTCGGCCGCATCACTAGCTCGCATCTTTGAGAAAGCTCGAGGCACAGTAATATCCCATGATCCTCCGGTGCTAACCCTCAGATCTAGTTTGCTATACCAGAAGAATCCCTTTTTGAACTGTGTCTAGAACACTTATAAACAGATACTACAAAGTGTCTGGAACCCTACTGCCAAGTAGAGGATAAAAGATGCCATTACTGATGCACAATAACATGCCAACCATACCTAGAAAAAGCTGAAAAGGAATCTAGTTGAAAACCGTTCTCCCAGACCGTAGGACGGGGGATGGAGGGGGGGAATGTAAGAACAAAGGCGAGATGAACAATTCACATGGATCGTTATGGTAAGACATAACTTCTTAATGTGAAATTGTTCAATCTCGCCATTTGTTCTTACACACGGGTAGCGTCCCTAGCTCCTTTTTCCCGGGTGGCTCAAGGGAGAACATTCCTGAGTACAGTGGAACCAAACATCGCCCTGTCCCTGGAGCTCTTGTCTAGCTTGTAGTGGGAGATAAAAGTATGTGGTTTTGCCCAAGTTGCCGCTGCACAAATGGTATCTAAAGGCAAACGAGCGGTATGGGCTGAAGAGGTAGCAATCGCCCTTGTAGAATGAGCTCTGGGTTTGAAAGGGAGTTGCTGTTTGGATTCAGCGTATACCAAATTTATGCAATCTGAGAGCCATTTGGATAAGGTAACCTTCGTTACTGCCTGTCCTTTTCTTTGGTCAGCATACGAGACAAATAGTTGATCTGACTTTCTGTACTCTTTTGTCCTATGTAAGTAAAATCTTAGTTGTCTGTGAACGTCCAACTTGTGCAATGTGTATTCTAGCTTATTGGAATGATTTTTAAAGAAGGTAGGTAGTTCAATAGATTGATTGATGTTCTGAATCGAACAAACCTTCGGCAGGAAGGACGGATTGGTGCGCAAGGTTACTCTATCTGGATGAAAAATCATGTACGGGGGTCAGATAGATAGAGCCTGTAACTCAAACTCTTCTGGCGGAAGTCATGGCAATCAGAAAAAGTGTTTTCCACGAAAGAAATTTTAACGGAGTTGTGGTTGCTGGTTCAAAAGCGGGCAACATGAGTTGTGACAGCATGAGATTAAGATTCCAAGGGGCTATTGGATGACGAAAGGGGGGACGGAGGTGAAAAGTACCTTTCATGAAGGCTTTACAAAGCATGTGGGACATAAGAGAACCATCCTCATGGCCAATATGAAAATTGGATATAGCGGCCAGTTGAACCCTTATAGTGGATGTTGATGCTCCTCCTTGAAAAAGTGTGGTGAGGAAATCTAATATCTTGTGTACTGGAGCCCCGAATGGATCTATACCTTGTTTGGAGGCCCAGTGTGCAAAACAGTTCCATTTGCTGATGTACAATTTTCTTGTAGATGGTTTGTGAGAAGATACAATAATTTGTTGTACTGTAGGGGATAGTAACTCTGACCTGGCTAAGATGGGAAGTGGAGCAGCCAAGCTGTCAGTTTGAGGGACTTGAGGAAGGTGTGAGGAATTCCCGGACGAATGTGTCAACAGGTCTGGCTCCGGGTCCAGTATCCATGGTTCCTCCACTTGATGAGATTGAAGGAAAGGAAACCAGATTTGTCGAGGCCAGAATGGGGCTATCAGTATTATGGTCCTGTCCAGACGTTTGGCTTTCTGCAAAAACCTGGGAATTAGTGGAACAGGAGGAAAAGCGTAAAGGAGACCTGGGGGCCAATCGTATACCAGTGCGTCCCTGGGGGGGGGGGGTAAACAGGGCAAAGTAGCTTCTGCATTTGGCATTCAATGGGGATGCAAATAGGTCGCAGCAAGGCTGGCCCCATCTGCGGAAGATCTCTTCCGCCACTTGAGGTTTGAGGGACCACTCATGAGGGAACAGGATGGCCCTGCTTAACCTGTCCGCGATTACGTTGGAAGTCCCTGGGATGTGCGTTGCTATCAGAAAGCGTCCAGTGGACTTTGCCCATTGCCAAATTCTGAGGGCCTCTCTGCATAACGGGTAAGATCTGGTTCCCCCTTGCTTGTTTATGTACCAGACCACTGACATGTTGTCTGTCTGAACTGTCACTGTTCCCCGAGGTAAGGACTTGTGAAAGTGTTGCAACGCTAGAAACACTGCCCTCAGCTCTAGAACATTGATGTGCAGATTGTACTCCAAGTTGGACCATTGACCTTGGACTGTTTGTCCCTGAAAGAATCCCCCCCACCCTATCAGGGAAGCGTCCGTGGTTAGAGTTGCTACCGGACTGGGTAAGACAAAGGGTCGTCCTAGTGTTAGCTCTTGACTGTGTATCCACCACAAGAGATCCTTCTTGCAAGAATTGGTGATCAAGATTTCGTGAGATAGTGGAAGTTGTAGATACGACCACTGGGCAAATAGCATCCATTGAAGAATCCTCATGTGCATCCTGCCTAAAGGAACTACAAGAAGGGAGGCTGCCATCAAGCCTAGCACTCTTAATATTTGTCGTGCAGGGACTCTCTTGTTGTGAAGGAGCGAAATTTGATGCCGGAGGTCTGATACTCTTGATGCGGGGAGAGTAACTTGAGCCAGGAAAGTGTAGCTGTGCTCCTATAAATAAGATACGCTGTGACGGCAATAAGACAGATTTTCCAAAATTCACCATTATGCCTAGTGAAGAGCAAAGACAGATGGTGTAGTCCCTGGCTTGTAGAAGACGACACTCGGTGGTGGCGGAAAGGAGCCAGTCGTCTAGATAAGGAAACACCCGGAATCAGTTTCGTCTCAAGTGAGACGCTACTACTGCCATGCATTTGGTGAACACCCCGGGGGCTGAGGTGAGACCAAAGGGCAGAGCGCGAAACTGGAAATGACTGGCTCCCAGCCGGAAGCGCAAGTGATCTCTGGATGCCCTGGCCATTTTGATATGGTAGTATGCGTCTGAGCTCTATAGAGCACATCCAGTCGCCCTTTTGCAGAAAAGGGAGGATTGACTGAAGCGTGACCATCCGGAACTTTTCCTTTTTTACAAAGGTATTTAACTTGCTGAGGTCTAAAGTTGGCCTCCAGTCCCCAGTTTTGTTTGGAACTAAAAAGAACCTTGAGTAAGTTCCGAATCCTATTTAGTCCGCTGGGACTGGTTGGATGATTCTGTTTGAGCAACCTTCCTATCTCTATGGTTGCTTGGTCTCGCAGACTGGGTGGAACGTCTGGGAGTTTTTTGGAGTTGGGTGGCATTTTTATGAAGGGGATGTTGTAGCCTCTGATAACTATGATTTTTACACAGTAATCTGATGTAAGATTTAGCCAGGCCTCTGGGTGTAAAGCCAAGCAACCCCCGACTGCCTCCAGAGTAGGACAGCCGGGCCTGCACTCAGGAGTGCTGGAAGGGCTTTCCAGAGAAGGTCTCTCTGTCACACTGATTTTGCGGACCCCCCTCTGCCGGCTGGGCGGCGTCTTCCGTTTCTTCCCCCTCCTCTGCCAATGGAGGGGGCGTCACTTTGGGTGTGTTAAAAAGATCCCAGAGTCTTTCGGAACCACATCTTTCCTCCTCGTTGCCCTTTAGGGTAGGGTCTAGATGGAACGGAAAAACAGACCCCTACGGCAGACAGGGTCTTCCCTTCTTGTTCACACCTCGTGAGAGTCTCCTTTACTTTGGGCCCAAACAAGGAGGCACCATCGAAGGGGGCGTTGGCAAAGGAAGACTTAAAGGCTTCCACAAAGGAGCATAAGCGCAACCAGGATCGTCTTCTCAGGGCAATCGCTGAAGCTGCCGCTCTACTCGATCCTTCAGCTGCGTATGAAATCAGCCTCATGGACGAGTTGACTATGGAACTTAGGTTGTTAAGTTGCGCTGTCACTTTCTCAGCGACAGCAGCATCTGTGTCTCCCTGGAGAGTATCTCCTAATTCCTTAATGAGATCTCTCTGTAAACGCGTGAAATGCATAAGGTAGTTGAGCGATCGGATGGAAAAAGTCGCCAAACTAAATATGCGCTTCCCATATCTGTCCATTGTCCTAGAATCCTTATTAGGAGGATGGACAGAGGAAGATGATTCAGACATCTTTCTTAGTGGCCGCTGCCACCACCATAGTATCTACGGGAACTCCTTTTGTAAGATAGGCTTTATCTTGGGGAGCCGTCATGTATTTATTTGGTTTACGGGGGACTGGTTCCACTGTATCAGGTGTTTCCCAAGCCCTCCGAGCTACAAGATCCATGAGATCATCAAAGGGTGGAGTCACCCAGGAGGTAGAAGGTTGAGCCCCAAATGCCTTCAGTAATACCGATTCATCCACAGAAGGGGTAAGGGTTTGCCAGTCCCCTCTTTGCTTCAGGATTTCCAAAATGTCTGCAAACGAGACATCCTCAGAGGTGGACCGTGGGGACCCTTCTGTTTCATCTAAATCAGTATCAGACATGAGAGATTCCTGAGGGGAATCTATGTGTCTCCTCTTGCACAGTCGTTTCCTCGGAACATCCTCAGCGGGAGCTTCTGGGGATGCATTCGGGGAACCAGAGTCACCCTGTGGGGACTTCTGAGGCATTGGGTCTCGACGCTTAGTAGGAACCGAAGGCACAGAAGCAGAACGCGGACCTTTTGGGGAAGGAGATGAAGATACCGATGAGGTATGTGTCTGATCAGACAAGACCTTCCTCATGATGTCAAAGGCACCGGTGCCCCGACCCGAAGATCCGACCCGATCCGAAGAAGGGGGTTGTTTCTCCGGAATTGGAACCATGGGCTCCGACACCGAGGACGGATCAAAACTGATCTGAGCCGAGGCACCGAGGGGAAGAGTCGGAACAGATATCTCGGTTCGACTATCCCCCCCCGGAACCCAGGAAAGATCTTCGGCTCCGAGACTCTCCGGCTGGTTCCGAAGGAGTCGAGGTCAACGGAGCCGATGGCACTACTGGAGGCTTCGGCACCGAGGGCTCTACAATCATCGGTTTTTCGACTCCTAACACAGATGACTCGACGGGTCTCAGAGGAGGAAGTCGACGGGTCTCGGAGGAGGAAGTGTTGAGGGAACTGGAATAGCTTTGAGTTTCGAAACCAGCTGGGACGAAACCTCGATTAATTTGGACAAGGCCGAGTTCTCCATAAGCTTCTATACCACTCGGTCCACATCGGAGTCGGAAAGTGGCCTCGAAGAACAGGTCGAAAGGATCGAAGCCGTCACCGAGCGAAGGATAGCCGAAGGTGGTACCTCTGATACCGGCTCCAAGACCTGAGCCTCATGCAGAGATAAAGTCTCGACAGCCGGCACCGAAGTCATAGGAGCCGGTGTCCGAATCTGAAAAGAGGTGCTCAGAGCCGATGACTTTGGCTCCGACACTCTTGAAGACTTCGACCCCTTCGAAGATTTTGAATCCAGTTCAGCCTTGTCCAGGGCCTCCTGAAACTCTGGTTTAAGCAACCCTCTGTCCACCAACTTCCTGCGTCTTTCCATCATGACCCTCCCAAGGATGAGTGGTTGTCAGTAATGGACATCTTCTGTCCACACTGACACCTTTTAAAACCACTTTTGGTCTTTTCTGAAATTCTTACAATAATAAAGTAAAATCCAAGAAAAGTACACCACTCTTAAGAAAAATATTTTCTATAATATATTTTAAATGCAATATATATCCAAACTGTAAAAAACACTCACACAGCACACCAAGATATATATATATATATATATATATATATATATATATATATATATATATATATATATGTTTATATGAAAAAAACAGAAAAGTATATATTTTTTTAAGTACTGTAAATTCTTACAGAAAAAAATGGCCTAAGGCCCTTACTAAAATTTTTAAGTAACAACCTGACTACAACTACTTTAAACAACAACTAGATATTAAAGTTATCAAACACTATAAACAAAAGTAAAAATTTGAAGTAAATATCAAGAAATATATAGAAAAATTCTAGTGGCCCGAGCCTCTCGATGTGATCTGCTGCTAGCGGCAAACTAGATCTGAGGGTTAGCACCGGAGGATCATGGGATATTACTGTGCCTCGAGCTTTCTCGAAGATGCGAGCTAGTGATGCGGCCGACTCGGAGCAGAGGATCGGCTCCGAACCCGTGTGTAAGAACAAACGGCAAGATTGAACAATTTCACATTAGGTCTTTAAGAAGGCAATAAGATACAGAGAGTCCTTGGATGTAAGACAAGTCTTGAAGCCCTTCAATATTTTTACTGATGGGTCAGTATACTTTCTCCAGTTGCAACAGATGGCATGTGAGTAGGTTACACAATAGGATGCAGTATTCTATAACTGGAATGAAAAGAACTGAATAAAGAGGAACCATTTCCTCACTGGCAAGGCTCTTGAACCCACAAAGGACCAGGTGGGCAACTCCATATGCTCTGACAATGGCAGTAAGTATATAGTTATCAAATGAAAAGGTCATCTACAAGGACAATGTCTTCTACTAGTTTGTCAACTTTTAGTTGTTGCCCATCAACAATACACAGGGATGTCATTTTTACCGGTACCCCTTTTGACCCAGCGCTCACTAACTGTTGCAACTGCTCCTTCATTTCCCATCACCAGGACAACGGCAATCCATGGTGTAGCTGTCATACAAGCAGCCATGAGAAGGTATTTCTCTTTCAGGACCTAACTCCTTTCCTTCAGCAGAGGACATGTGAAAAGCATTCCCACAGGAACCACTAAATTTTTTTAGTGCATGTGCGCATATCCCTGCATCTGCCAATGAAGGCAGGCATGTCCATAGCTTGCTGAGCTAAATGCATGCCCCAGGATCACCCCAATCATCACCATCGCTCCTCAAAAGGGTTGTGGAGCAAGACTGCATTAGTCAGTTTGTAAAGATTGCACAAGTTTTAACTTGAAGACCAAGTGGCAATCTCACTGACACATTCCTGAAAACAGCTTTAATGGTGGAGATTGCTCAGGCCTATCTAGACTTTTCCCATGGTAGTTACGATAAATTATGCAATTAAGTGAACTAGTTTAAAACAGTATGTTTGAATACTAGTCTACCCTGATTCCCTGGTATGAAGAAAACAAAAAGAGGATCAAAATATCCTATATCTGGTTTTATTAGTGCAATATCTGAGTTTTCTCTGCATATTCACAATATGCAGGAGCAAGCACATCTCTTATCTTTGGACCTGGATGAAGAATGAGAGTGTTGTGCTAAGGCATGCATCCTTCCCTGTTGAATCTGAAAAACTATGTAAGGTTCCCTATAAATCAAGGCCTGTAATTTTGAAGTCCCTCCCAAAATGATGGTTGGTAAGAAAACAGCCTTCCAGAATAGCAGCTTATGAACCACAGAATCTCCATGCTTGAAGAGAGAGAAAGTGAGTTTCATAACAGCAAAATTCAATAAAGTACAAATCCCAGTAAGACAGAATGAGTCTTCAGTGGGGGGAAGGGGTGCAGATGTAGGATGCCTTTCATATGAAACTCTACAGTGCAGTTTGAAGAAACCAGGGAGTCAAAAGGTACACAGCCTGATACTGACTGATACTGATGACAGGTCTAATGTAAATGGGCTGGCACAATGACACAGGGAGTAGCATCGTCAACTCACAGCAAGATATTCTCCGCTTTGATTCTCAGATGGGGTGTCTTCACTGTGGAAGTTTGCACGTCTTTCCTATATATATGTATGGGAGCTCTGATTTCCTCTCACATTCCAAAGACATGCAGTTGACAGACTGGTGAATTTTCAACTAAGGTGTGGCCACAGGTGTGTGTGCGATATGAAAGAAAGGTCTAATGATCTACTTCCATTTCCCTTCCATGCCTAGTAAATTCAGTAGATGATGGCAGCTCTTCAATGAGATTACTATAGGATTTAGTTGGGACTCATAAGCATGCTAAATTTAAAAGAGAAGTACATCATGCCTTGGTCAGTTAGCTCTAATAGGTAGAGCAGCACTTGAGTAATAGAGCAGTCTGCTGGATCCAGATGTTTCCTGCTACAATACAGAAAATCCTGTTCACTTGCCTAAGAGTGATTTACTGATGCTGGGCCTCCTAGACTTCTATGTGGACCATCTGTGGAAAGATAAATCGATTTCAGAACAGCTCCCTCAAATCGTCCAGGCTTTCATCTTCCATTCCTTGAGAATGGGGGTGTAGTAAGGTTCCTTTTTGATGAGTTAACATGGGACAGTGGACTGACACAATCACTAGGTCCTTACTTCGATAAGTAAGCTAGATGGCAGTACCACTCCTTTCTTGGTTAATGCAGAGTTATCAGAATGAGTACTGAATTTTCCTTCCTTGCTTTTACCAGAATGCCTGGGATGGCTGAGTATGCACAGAAGTACTTGATTACACTACACTGAAAAGGCACTGGTTGCCAGTCAGTTTCATTAGGGATTCAGGAAAACCTGGTTGTTCTGTATAGATGTAAGTAAATACATGCCCTACATGCCCCAACCTCTCTGTGATGTAGAAAAGCTTCCTAATTTTGTCCCCAACTTAGAAGGTCGGCTACTGAATGATGACAGCTTGGGAAACAGAGAGCCTGCAGACAAACATTTACATTGATGGGAAGGTTCCAAAGCCTTATGGTTAGCCTGAAGATAACAGTAACCACAATAATTTAATATTGTCTGTTGCCACCTGAGGTTCCTGGGCTGAGTACTGATTGAAAGGCCTAGATGACATACATTTTTGATACCATCTTCAGCAATTACGTTTGTTCTTAAGGTTCTTGGACTACCTGCCTTCCACTTTAAGATGAACTTTAGTTTTAAATATATTTAAATTTTTAATTTACATATTTGTTAGCATGCAAATGAACTGGTCTTCAGACTACATTCAGCTATGACCTGGCCGAATGGCATGCTTAATTTATACATGTGGTCAGTCTGTATGGACAATTAAACAATCTTTTTGGTATGTAACAGGAAACAAGCCTACCCCAAGAAAATCGATACAGACAAAAGGAAAAAAACATTGAAAACTTCACAAACTGACTGGTGGTCAGAACTAAAGCTAGGGCCCTGAAGATGTGAAGCAGAGATTTCATCACCAAGATCAGTGTTGATTTCCTTCTTGACAGTAGTGATAAGAAGAATCTTTTGCTCCAGGAAATGGATGCTTTAATTCCAAAGGCTTCTGAAGTACAAAATGTACAGTCTTTCCTATGTGCAAAATTCCACAAGACCAGAGGATGGAGGTTGAGATGAATCCCTGAACTTTTATATAATTTTTTACAAGGTTCTCAGGAAGAAATGGTAAATGAGCAAGACTATTTATTAAGGGAGGGACACACTGTAGGACACTGTATTCAGAACTGTACTCAAGAAGGCCTTTCAGTGAAAATGAAACGGACATGATTTTTGGAGTTTTACAGATACTCCAAGCTCAGAAGGCAATGGAGGGTAACTGAAGGATTTATGTAAATCTTTCATAAAGCATGCCAAAACAGGTGCTAGTCACTCTTTCAGTCTTTGCCTGGAAACAGCTGACCATCCATTCACTAAAGATAGTATTGTTTGCACTCTTTGCAAACTGTAGCCGACATACCCAGTTAGAGATAACATTTAGACCTGGTCTAGGGAATGTATGACTGGTCTTGAGGTCTGCCAAAACACTGACATCCACCTCTATGAATGTTCAAGTGATTTGTTCAGTATCCCAAATACATCAAGGTGTTTAACGAGTTAACTGCTTTGATGAACTTGTATTACTTCCATTCCTTATTTATTTGAGCCATTTTTAATTAAACAAACAAAAAAACTTTACAAACTTTTTTTATTAAGCCATGACCCAAATACATTTAATGTATTCCTCAACCATGTCAACTGAGGAATAAAGCGAGGTGCATCCTTAAACTTTAATGGATGCCTCTTTGTGCATACAAGATGATGCATCCATTTAAGTCTATGGACGCACTGCACACTTTCCCTACACTGATGTCACACTGAGGTTAAAGGTCACTGTTTAGGCTTAGTGACAAAATCATGGGGAAAGCAGTAGTTTTAAAAAATATTTAAAAAGAAAGGAACAGCTGAAAACGATTGCCGATGAAGCAAAAATGCCGTTCTACACATCATGCACCATGTACTGTGGTGGCAAGGTACATTTATTTTTCTGAACAAATCGCTTTAAGCAGCAATGGTCCTTACAATAAACATCTCTATTTCCCATATTGCCTATTATAAATCTAACAAGGCAGGACTGCCCATGAAGGACTTCTGGTATGCAAGTTGTCCACATGTTCAAATGCCATTGCAAGAGGTTTAACCATGTGGCCCTGAATAATTATTAGAAGTTTGGTCAAGATGATACATATCAGACGGACCAATGAAGTGCTCTATGACGCACAAAGCTATTCAGGAGAAACTACATCAGTAAGCTATGAGAACGGAAAATAAACACAGGCAACAGCATTTTAAAGGCCATAACACTGCTACAGAATATACTTCTAATTACCAGCTAATACGAGTCAATTATGTAGTCCATATCTCTAAAATCGAGGGTTTTGCCATGTACACAGCCACAAGTTTTCCTCAAATTCTCCTCAAAGCCAGCTAGTCTAAATTATATATATATATATATATATATATATATATATATAAAAGGAAGTACAACTTCAACAGGTTCCAGTGAAGTAATTTGGAAAAGGGTGGTCCATGTGGCTCCCTATACAAAGTACAAGATTCAGCTAGAGTTCCAACACTTTGAAAATGAAACAGTAATTCCAATAAAAGTTATCATACTGAAACCCACTATTACACCTGTAAGGCATTTTTACTGGGGGTATCACTCACCTGCACCCTCACACTCCTGCTACTTTGTAGTATCTAATTTATGCACATCTCCGAGTTGAGGGGAATACCAAGAATACCATATTTTCTCCAAAATTCAGACATCCAGTTCTATAATTCCATGAACCACAACTGCAGTCCTGGGCATATCAAAAGACACCTGCTGTCAAAAGTATTTGTACTGCCATCCATTCATCATAATATCTAGTGTATGCTAGAAGTCATCACTGCACAAAGGAAAAATAGTTTTCCTCCGCAAGTGAACGGTGAAATGAAACGGTACTTTAGGGGATCCAGTCTAGCCAGTCCAAAAAGGCAGTGCACTGAATTACAAACATGATGGTGTTTCAGAAAAACATATGGTAGAATCAGCACTAACATTCTGTCAAAAAGATCTGGAAAGCACAGTTGCTAACCAATATACTTTACTACACAGTGACTGTTTATTTTGTTTCTCCCTGCACACAAGCACCCATGATATCTCAACCTCTGCTTGACATTTCAGAGTTCCCCAGTATGAACGGAAATACTGCATTACAGGTGCAGACCCAATGTCCTCCCCTATAATTATTAATTCAGCATTTTACACACATCAGTAAATTCACGTTTAAGTAGCTCCGGTAATTTTCAAGAGAGGAACTAGAGCCTAGCTCCAACTGTAGCCTCTGTTATTACTCTGAATAAATAACAGAAATTACTGCATGCACGATGAATATACTTAAAGCATATGCTATTTCTGTGTGCTAAAAATGCCCAATAATACATTTTGATCTTTCACTCTGTAAACAAAAAGCCCAATTTTATTAATGCCTGAAAAAATGCTTGATTTCTTTTAACTATACAGACATGTATCATGACAAAACTTAAACAGACTACATATTTAACTGTTCTGCTCTAAAACGTGTGTGTAGCTTGTTGATTTATAACACAATAAAAGAAATGTCAGGGCACTTCCATTCCCTGTGAAGTCTGTATTTCAGTGGGGTAATCACTTCTGAAAACATGCAGACAAAGGCATTACAGGTCAAAAAATGGGAAATTATGCCCTACATTTACAGTAAAAAGTATAAACTGTATAAACCTGTGTCAGTGAACTATAGCTTTGAAATAATGAGTACTAAATTTTTATCATCTCCACAGACATTTCACACACTACTACAGCTTGGATCCCAAACAGAACCTTATATGGAGGCTCCTGTACTCTGAGGAGTCATATCATGAATGTTATACATTTTGATCTTGGGTAACATGTCAGGTCATTCGAGTTCCAGAATATCCCCATCCCCCAGGGCGCGCACACACACACAACTGCACTTTTAGAGAAACAGTAACCCTTTAAAGTATCACAATATGACTATAAACAGCAAAAATACTTCACATACATAAAATACATCTTCTGTTTTCGCTGCACTTTCAACCACAAAGAGATTCAACCAATTATTTAAAATCCAACCTGAATCTGTTGAAAAGCTTTCAGCCTTTTCTTGAATCTTGAAGGCAAAACAAAATCACATCCACGAGCCAGAAGTGCTAACTCCTTCCCGAGGTCAGGGTCCTGGCGTAATGAAATTTCTTTAAGCCTCATACTCCCAGATTTCATGTAGTGTGTATCTGTCAAAACAGACTAAGCACTGCAGAACTCCCAGTAAACAAGCTGTAATCTAGCCAACAGCCACCAACTCAGTTTCTTTTATCAGACTTCACCACTTAACTTGGAGCAGCAGCTGCGCTTCAGTTCTGTGATATTCTAAGAATCAGCTTAGCTTTGCCTGCTGTTCCATACATTGAAGGGAACTTGGCTTGATTCAGCAAAGCACACTGGAAAGTCACTTAGAGGGCCTGTCCTTTCCAGCAAGCATTCCATAGCCTAAACAGGAGGTGATGCAAAGAAACAAACTTGTTTTAGGAGCTTTAAGATCAACAACTTGTGATATACAAATAAAAATAAGAGAAATTCTGAAAAGCTGCTCTAGGCAACGTTTCTCCTACTACTAAGGCAGTCTGATCAGTCTGTAATGAAAAGCAGAAATAATATGTTCTCTTCTACAAATAGCAGTCTTCCAGTTACATAAGCAAATCAGTGAGAAAATCTTATGAGGACCAAAGTACAAGAAGGCAGCCTCTATTTAGTATTAGTTCTGTCGACAAAGAACGTTCAGGCAGTCTATTTGTGTGCGAGTAAAATAATGAAACCTTTGTTGAAGGTCATAAAGTTGTTACTGTTTAAACAGTACTACATAAGACAAAAATATATTATGCTGCCACTCAGTAATACTACATACCACGTTGAATTATGGTTTCTTATTAAAATCAAAAACTACAGTACTTAATTCTGTATCGATAAGTTTATTTTCAGAGAAAGCATTTCTTCTGCATGCATCATAATGGAGACAGAAAAGTGGGTAGAAGTGATACACAGGTGCATATTTATTAAACAAGGTCAACCTTCATGACACCTAAATAGGTAAGAAAATAACTACTGTACCATTTGCACATACAAACAGCAAAAAAGCCAGCCTGACCAAGAATTTCCTGCTCAAAAGAAATTTTTAAAATTACTACGTGAACACTTATTTTGTGTTTTACTGCAAATCTACAGATCACATGCATACAGCAAAAATACTTCTACTTATAAACCATTAAAAAAAGAGGGCAGTTCTCTTCTGGTAATTTGCATCAAGCTTCTGTGACCAGTCCCCTTCTCTCTAACGCATGCCATACTTCCCAAGAGCAACAGAACCTGGATGCAAACCATAATATTACTTGGCGTGTACTTAGGTGACTGAACTCAAGATGCCAAAAAGTCCAGAATCATTAATGCTGCACCAGTATGGCTACATCTGGTGTATTATGTCCAGTTCTGGCAGATTACCACAATGGTAAGGAAAATGAAAGGGTTATTGTATAAAAGATTAGATGAGCTTTCCATACTGAAACAGAAAAATGGGATATAGAGTACAATTATTTAGAACTGGAAGGACTTCGGAATGAAGGTAATAGTATCAGCTGAAAAGGACAACTCAAGGCAGACTTAATAAAAGCCTTTCACAGATGGTGAACTGGATCCTGGAACACTGACAGAGAATGTTAGTAGAGTGCAAGTTATGGGAAGGGTTTAGACAAGTCTACAACCGAAGAAATAAATGGTCAGTAGCACAGGGTTAGCAGCAACGTTCCAGTTTCTGGCAGATGACAACAATTTTTCATGGCTGACTTTTTATGCAAGTAACACCGTAGCAGCAAAGGTAATTCTACAAATAGCTATTAGTTATCGCTGTGCGTTTTCCCCTTTCACTATCCGTTTAGGATACTAGCTGAAGAGAAAGACATCTACACTGAAACTGCTTCTCTGCTAAGGCAAATCTGTTTCCAGTCGGTAATCTTCCTGTGTGCTCACCTCCCATGTCAGTATCCTGCCTGCACAGCTGAAGGTAAAGACCCTCCTTTCAAGATAAAGCTGTTTCATGCAGCTTAATTACAAGCCCACAAGGACAGAATACGTGGTTGGCTTAGGTCTGGCTCCTTGTTTTAGGACTTTAAGTAGTGCTCTTTCAGCATCTGCCAGAGTCTAGTCAGACATATACCAGAGTTGTTAAGGCAAGGAACCCCTCTCCAAAGATATGGACGGTTCCTTCAATCTTATCACAGACCCACTAGTACAGTATGCCAGGTCAACTTGGGCCCAATTAGGGGACAGAAATTTCAGTATAGCTCTCTCTAAATCCAGTGCTCCTAGCACAAGAACAGTTGTGGGGCTGGTTGCTGTTATGTTGTAGCTGGTCTGTCTGGCCTATCTGCAGAAGGGTCAGAAGCTGACTCTTATTTGCTAGCAACATTCTAGTGAGACACTTCTTAATAATGGAGGTGGGGGGAGTTTCACTGCTGGGTGCTGCACAATGGTGTGGGATAACATGAAAATTGTACTGAGCATGTAATGGTGTGTGTCAACTCTTATCCATTGCTGAAGTCTTTCCCTCCTCCCTGCAACATGTGTCATTAAGGTGCACATCAAACTGGGCTACTTTTATTCAATATTTTGCAGCATTTTATCTTTTACAGGCATCTACTTGCTCTGGATACCATGTTGCTTGTATCCAGTGTTACTATGCTGCTTGTGCAGACAAATTGGCTACCTCTAGCTCTCATTGCCTACTTGTTTCAGTTGCCTTCTGTCACTAATGGCCCATTGTAATCATTCGAATAAAAAAAAAAAAAAAAAAGAGCCAATCTTACAGTTGTGATAATATATATGTTCCAACAGCCTCTCCTAACAAACTCAAGCAGCTCTTCAGCATATTGCAAAAGGAAACCAAACCAAATAAAAACTTCTATAGTTTGGATGTTTCATCATCAACTTACTTGGACCATCCACAAGAATTTAGTGGATACTTGGCTGAAAATAGTGATCCAAAAGCTGCACAGCCCTACAAGACCCGATTTAATTTCCAAAAGACACTCCCTATATAGCTATTTAGGATAACCAGCACAATTTGCCTTACCGCAGAAAAGGTCATCCTTCTCCCAACACATATTTCTATATACCTGACCCATCAAGGAAAAAAAAACATTTTATTACACCGAGACAGAAGTCTGAAAAACATACACAATTTTTAATCAAACCCAAATTTCACTGGGTGGTCTCTAACTATCTTCAACAGATCCTAAATTCAGCTGTGGACTACCTTTATAACTCACTCCTTTCTCTTCACAACAGATATTTCCTATTAATCTAATATTTACAAGCCTAAACCCACTCTTTTGGATCATGCACAGACTTACCACCTTGTTCAAATTAAGGGACTCTGCCAGGCCTAAATAAAAGAAAAGCTGCATTCATGAATATAACAATAAACCAATTACTTTAATAAAAAATATCAAATAAATCTTCAAGATGACAAAGCCCTATATCTACAAGTACAAAACCAAAAGCAATTCTGGAAACTAGTAAATCAAGTAACTGGACAGAACGCTTCTAACCGCAATAAAAGCACCAACATATACCTACAGCCGGTTTACTATCAATAAATCAAAATTGAAAATAAAAAGTATATTTAGCGAAAATATAAGCCGAAATTACAATAAACAGAGTGTAGTAAATGTCGTAATTCATGCGGAAATGTCGAAAATATCGAATTGCAACATTTTACATTAATTTGCGGCAAACCACTCCAAATGTGCAATAATAAAGTAAAACTGGTGTTTCCATAGATAAGTGGTGGAAATATCCACAATAGACATGTATTTCTCCCAGAAAGGTGAATGCCAAACATTTGAATGAGATGTGTAATAGTCAAATGCAATCCAAGTCCCAATAATAAAACTGTGATGACATGTACTACAGTATGTACAGCAGTTACACACAGATGTTGCGCACAGAGAGTATCCAGCAAGTATTTCAAAAGGAGCAGTGATGCGCCATCAAATGTACAAAGCCCAGTGGAGTTAGATCATCCAGTTTAGACAGAAGATGTTGTATCATATGTTCCTTGTCAGAAAGTATACACTTCCTGGGTGACAACGGAACACAACATAGAAACTTCCGTTTAACATCCTCTAAATGGTTCTGCTCCAGACATATGGTATGCAATACATCTGTGATATATAGGTCCTTTTTCCCCAATGGACTCCTCAGTCTATGGTGCCAGCCCTCTATAGCATTCTGGCTCCTTGGGTAGCCCATAGTGCATGTATCAGCCTGATTCCAGAATGGAACATCGAAGAGGGGTGGTTGTCTCTTGGAGGCTGTACCTCTCATGCCGTAGCATCTAGGATGCCCTAGAATGTAGTTATTTTTGAAAAACTCGCATAGTGGATCATCCGTCACCCAATGCCTCGTCAATAGATGTAAATGTGTCCATAATGTGTTCCGTACGTATAAATGCAAGGCAGGGATTTGCTTACATAACAGTGCAAATTGCATGTCGGTGTCATACACTTGTGTCAAATTTAGCTTTTGGATCTGCCTCCAGATAATGTGGCACAGATGGAATCAGCAACCCTTGGCCGTACTGTTGGGGAGGTGCTTTATGATGCTATTTACAGCCCCCCTTCTCAAAATCACTTAGTACCATCCTAGGTTGGAACTGCAGCTGGAATTCCTCACACAAGGACATCAGGGTAGCTCAGAACAGATCGTAGCACTCCTCACAATTAAAAGGGAGTATGGCATATATGACAGGTACTACTTTACTGTTAATAGAACCATCCAAGCTGCAGTGTATGGAGTATACCTGCTTACACTCCCTTGTGCTAATGGGGAAGGCTCCATCTACAAGAATATATTCAGAATTACACAGCAGGCCAAGATTACTCTCTGTTGTGAGAATCACAACTAAGTACATATGGCTACGTAGGGTGCTATGTTTAATGATGAAGTGGCCCTGTTTCAATGGTACCATGTCAGGGCTTAGATCTTTGAGACTAGCTAGGTATACCCTGCGAAGTGTGCTATTTCTATGCCTGACCTTACGTACACACTGCTTTAGTGCATCTGTACTAGTCAAGGTGGTTGCCAGAACCTCCGATACAATCCTACAGGGGTCCTTCAGAGTCTGCTCAGCATGCCTCTTGATAGCTTCCCGTACCCTTGTCTGTTCTACCCTGACTACATCAGGTGCGTGGAAATGTGCAATACTTTTGAGTAGCTTCTCCTCCCCATCACATTTCTCCATTATGCATCGGCCCTTACACTTCTGCCTTGCCTTGAGTACAACACCAGTAGTTTCTCTCAAGGGTTTACTTTTCCAAATAGTATTAGTACCCATCAATACATAGGATTGAGCATCCCTTCTGAGACTTAACTGTATCATACTTATTGCCAATAACTCCAGGATAGCTCACATTAGGCTGATCAAACATCTTAACTTAGCACACCTACAACTCAATAACAGTGTTGTGATTACTAACAGTGTACTCAACTACAACTGGTTTACTACACTCCAGCATTTAGGTTCTATGTAAAACCAATAACACTACCCCTGGAATAATCAGTAGTACCGTCCACTGCTGCTAAATGCAACCCACAATTCAGTCCCTGTCAGCAATTCAGAGTTATATGCAGCGTTATATTTACTACAATTTGTATTTGCAGTTATGAACACAGTACTTAAAACATCCACCATGTCAACAGCCTCACTATGGTGTTACCCCTCCATACACAAATGTTAGTATTATCTACTGGAATATATCTTATTACCTGGATAGCTCAAGCAATACGGTCACTACTACAGCATATTTCGGCAGTTATACACTCTGTACAATACTCCATATGGTAAGCTGTAACCAGTTACAAGAATACACGTCTAGGCTCCTTACAGCTATATGAGGTGGCATTGCCAACAGCTGTACAAAGTCTATTCCACAGGTGGCAGGAATCATTACACAGTATGGCAACGTATAGTACATTGACATTTTCATGCAGCTAGCTATTCATGACCGTATTCATTACAACATTGCTATTAACTGATGTTTGCTACACAGATCACGCACGCTTATAGGCTGCCCTGTATCAATCATATTGAAATGCATATTCTTCATTACCCTGCGTATATACATACATTCCTACTGACATAACCAGGGTTACCATCAGAAATGTACACCTGCTGCCTTTGTTAGTATTACACTCACCCTTCCAAGGTCCTCCCTGATGTTGGATGTCCTGTTTAAGCCTTCAGCGGATAGCTTCAATAACTCCACCGGCTGTCGGGTATTATCTGCTTAGCAACTGATTATATCATCTACTGACATTTACTCGCAATGCCAGTTAGCCGCGCCCTCTATGCACATCTTCAGTAATGCGACATGCAGGTCTGCATCACAACTTTATTTTCATCATCACAGTACGCCTGATTGAGGTGTGCAACAGTCAGTAGTTCAAAATATTTTGCTGGGCGACTTCCAGACTTCAATATTTACAACGTACGGGATGTCTACTATTTGACATTATGCTTCACGCTGATTATGATAGTAAACCCCTACAACCTTCTGTCTGCACAGCTACCCCTATAAAATGTCAGGTCTATTACTATCCTTCAACATTAGATCTTTCAGCTTTTACCCCTCTATTTTACTTCAAAAAGGTTAAATCCAAAGAAATTGAGTAGCTTTTTGAGCTATTCTCTATTGACTTCCCTCCCTACCAGATCAGACTGAATTCTCAAAAGTTAACAGGTACTTATATTATCACCCCATGAAACATGTATTGTATACAACTTCTAACACCAGCACTATGCCTTTGGCATGAATACAAACAATTGTTGATCCCTTCCCAAAAGTCTCATAGTCTGACACTAACAACTTCAGGCTCAGTCATTACTGTAGGACATCCAAGATGGCTGCAAATTGAGTAACAGCTTAACTCTAGCTCTCCCAGTGTGAAAACAGAAACTCAACAGAAAAGACCAGTAGACTTTTTGAGTTTACGGGCAAATAGTTACTGGCTAGTAAGTGTACTACCTGGATACCAGGAAAAAAGAAATACAGAGCACCTGGAAAAAAATCGGGCACAAAAGGTGAGGAACAAAAACTGACTGGGGAAAGTTCTGCAGCTATTCAACAAAATGTAATGCAACCTACAGGAAGATACAAGACAACTTCCCTCAGATCTGGTTAAAAATAAATGAAACAATGATGGAGTATATCAACACAAACAACAAAAGGCTGGAAAAAATGGAAGAAGCTTTAAACAGATATTCAGATAAGGTGATAAAGCTGAAAAATAAGAGGCTGAAATGAAGAAAAGGCCGGCTGAATATGAGATGGTTCAGGAAGAGAGGTTTTAAAAATAATAAAATTAGAGGACATATAGAAAACCTGAGATTTTCAAATATACCAGAGAAGCTGGAAGGAACAGACTGCATTAAGTTTTATGAAAGCGCAAATAAGTAACTGGACTGGTATTCCACAGCAGGAGTAGCAAGTTGAAAAGTCACATCATGTGCATGCTCCAAAACTGGCTATGAAAAAGCAACCTAGACCTTTAATAGTAAAGATGCAATCCTACCAGCAGAAGTTGACTAACAAAACTGTGGCACAAGGACAAAGTACTAAAAGTGGGAAACGGAGTGTTTGTAGAGAATTATTACTCACTGTACAGCAAGCAGAAGAGTAAATTCATTCCACTAGTCAGGGAATGTTCAGATGCAGTTATGACATTCAAACTGCTGTACCCAGCTGTCTTCAAGGTATTCTTCCCTGGAGGGGCAAAACCATTTTTGATGAAGTACATGCTAAGGAAGAAACACAAATTTGTCCAATAAAAACTGAGCTGTAAAACAGGAGGAGATTCTTCTTCTTGTTCTTCTGGTAATAAAGACCACAGAGAGAGACTGTACCTGTGAAACCTTTTCTTCTATTTCACCAGAAACTGGAGAGAAAGAAGGGAGCATGAGAGTTGACTAGAAAAACAGAAGACTACATCGGAAATGAAGCAGAAACAGGATTTGGGAGCTGAATAGTAATAAAACCAATAGATTAATGTGGGATTACAATGCAATAATAATATTTGTGAAATATGACCAAACAATGACCAAACAAGAAAATCTGGAAATATTGGACTTTTTCAGGATTTGTTGGACTTGTGGGGACTCAAATATATGGCTTAATTCATGTTATTAATGTTCAGAAAAATGCTTTGCAGATGGAAAGAGAGGGGAGAAAGCTAACTGTAAATAAAGAAAACATTTTTTCTTAATAGTACTATTTTTGAGGTGTATGGTTTTCTTTACATGCTATAAAGTAAATTTTTTCAGTTATTTTTAAGTGTAATGGAGATTGTAAATGGGTGCTGCTGTTCTTTTTTTTCATTTCTTTCTCCCTTTTCTCCTTGTTCTTCAGTTTTAAGAATTGTAGGCACTACAGTGTAAAAAAGCATGGTTAAACCAGCATAACAAAAGAAAACAATGCACTTATTCTTGCATGCGGGAATGACTGGATTAAGGAAATTAGATTGATTTAGAAACATGTTTTAACACAAAGCAAGTAAATGAAAAAGAATACTGAATAGTATGAGGCTTTTGTATGGCAAATACAAAATTGCTTATTAGCAATTCTGTATCTGCCCCTCATGTCTCCATGGAAACAATCTGATAAAGAGAATGACACTGTCTGGTTCTCATGTCTCCATGGAGACAATCTGATAAACAGAAATTGATTACAGTCAAGTGGAGAGTGACTGGCTGGTTAAAAAAAAGAAAAGGAAAACCCGTTTAGGAGATAATGGTCTCAAAGCATACAGGGGTTTTCCTAGCTGGGAGAGCTATAAAGATAAAACAAAACCAGCTAGCACTTAGTAGAAGCACAGGCTGCACCATGTGCCTTTGCATGGATAACCTTTCCTTTAGGTTAACTAGTGTGCCTGTCAGTTTGAGGCATTTGTTCCTACTGGTGAGTAAAACTTCAATATTTGAAGATGTACATAGTTTTGTGTTAGTATTAAAGTAATAGGTTTTAATGGGGTATTTTTTGAGGGCTTTCAATGAAAAAAGAAGTTATGTACTCACTATAACATTCCATCTGAGTAGATGCTTCATTTGTCTGCAACCTGTGGGTGTCGGATCCGACCTCGGATCAGATCCGGCAGCTTTCCAAGCTCCAAGATTCGAGCTCCTAGCTCCTCCCCCCTACCCATAATCCCCTACTACCAACCACATTACCTCAGATAGTTTTATTTGCCTCACCAACTCGAGACAGAAACCAACTCCGAATGATCAGAAAAATTCCCGAGGTTCGGGGGATGGCAGGGGGTGGGGGGGGTCGGTTGCAGACAAACGAAGTATCTACTCATATAGAACGTTATGGTGAGTACATAGCTTCTTTATCTGAAGTAGTTACTTCATTTGATCTGCAACCAGTGGGTCAGAGTCCCCAGCTAACCTATAAGAACCTGGGTGGTCCTTACGGAAGAATATTCCAAAGCACCGCGGAGGCAAAAGAAGCCCTACTCCTGGAAATCATATCCAGTTTGTAATGAGAAATGAATGTATGAGATGAGACCAGGTAGCTGCTGAACAAATATAGTCTACTGGAACCCTAGACCAAAAGGCTGTTGAGGTAGCTACAGATCTTGTGGAATGAGCACGGACGCCAACCGGAGCTGGCTTCCCAGATGAAGTGTATCCCAGCATAATGCACTGACAGATCCAATTTGCTACAGTCACTTTAGCAATTGCCTTGCCCATGGCTGATTTTGCATAAGAAACAAACTGGTCCGACTTGCGAAAATCTCTAGTCCTGTGCAAGTAAAAATGTAGTTGTCTGTGTACATCCAATTTGTGCAACGTGTATTCGCCTTTGTTGTGAAAATTTGGGAAAAATACAGGAAGATTTATTGATTGATTAATGTTTGATTCTGTTGCCACCTTAGGCAAGAAAGACGGGTTAGTCCTGAGGGACACTCCATCTTTGTGAAAAATAAGGTACGGAGGTTTGATACACAGAGCTTGTAATTCTGAAACTCTCTTGGCTGAAGTAATAGCCACTAAGAAAGCTGTTTTCCAAGACAAGAACTTCAACGGAACTGAGGCCGCAGGCTCAAAAGGTGGTCTTGTTAAGGCTTGTAAGACCAGAGTGAGATCCCACGGGGGAACCACAGTCTTGACAGGTGGTTTCAAAAGAAAAACTCCTCTTAAGAAGGTTCCGCACAACTTTGTAGATGCTAAGGAGCCTATGCCGTCCCCCACATGAAAATGGGAGATAGCCGCCAACTGCACTTTGACTGTGGAGGCACTTGCTCCCTGTCTAAAAAGCAGGGAAAGGAAGTCCAGAATAGTCGGAATAGGGACAGTAAATGGGTCCAATTCTTTATCTTTGGCCCAGATGGAAAAACGTTTCCATTTACTGTTGTAAAGTTTCCTGGTAGATGGTTTATGAGCCGTCACCAGAATGGCCTTAACGGGGGATGAGATACCGGGAGTTCTAGCCATTAATGGAACTGGATCAACCAAGCAGCAAGTTTGAGATTGACCAGGTTTGGGGTATGGCATCTCGCTGGGTGCGAGATTAGGTCTGGACTGGGATCCAGAATCCATGGGGAAGCCACACTGAGACCGCAGAAAGGGGAACCAGATCTGTCGAGGCCAGAATGGGGCTATGAGGATAACTCTGCTCCCCAACAGACAGGCTTTAGGGATAAATTTCATCATAAGTGGGAGTGGGAGATGAGCATAAAAGAGTCTGGGAGGCCAAGCATGGACTAGAGCGTCTCTGGGGGTCTCCCCTCTGGGGGAACTATCGCGAAGTACTCGCTGCATTTTGTGTTTAAAGGAGAAGCGAAAAGGTCGCAGCGAGGCTGACCCCATTTGTGGAAGATCTGCTTCGCAACAGCTGGATTCAGAGACCACTCGTATGGAGTGAGGAACACTCGACTTAGCTTGTCCGCTAATATGTTGGACCGTCCCGGAATGTGCTTTGCTATCAGAAAGCGGTTGGTGGAAATCGCCCATTCCCACACTCTCATGGCTTCTCGACACAGGGGATAAGATCTGGTCCCTCCTTGTTTGTTTATATACCAGACTACTGACATGTCCGTCTGGATTGCAATAGTCCCTATGGGAAGAAGGTCGTGGAGAGCTTGCAACGCCAAAAGCACCGCCCTCATCTCTAGGACGCTGATATGTAATGCGGTCTCTAGGGAAGTCCACGTGCCTTGAACGGATCTGCCTGAACAATGCCCCCCCACCCGAGGCAAGAAGCGTCCGTGGTCAACGTGGCTTTGGCCGGGGGAATCACAAAGGGTCTCCCTTCTCTGAGTTCCTGTGCCTGTAACCACCACAGAAGGGAGTCCCTGCACACCCTGCTCAGGGGTATTGGCATGCATAATGGGTGGATTGACAGGGACCATTGGACTTGAAGGGTCCATTGTAATATGCGCATTCGCAGACGGGCATGAAGAGAGAGACCGATCGCTGCTGACATAGACCCCAGTGCCCTCAGGACTAACTCCGCTGGAGGAGCAGGGCTCCGAAGAAGGGCTAACACCTGAAACGACAAGCTATTCAGCCTGACTGACGTTAGAACAACTTTGGAGATTCGTGTATCTAACCTGGCCCCTATGAATTTTAGGGCTTGAGTGGGGCACAGGCAGGATTTCTGCTCGTTCACCGAGATGCCTAGGTTGTGGGCCAGAGACAGAGCATAATCTCTCGCCGCACAGAGCTGATGCCTGTTGGTCACGGTGAGGAGCCAGTCGTCTAGGTAAGGGAAGACCTGAATGCCCTGGAGTCTCAGGTGGGCTGCAACCACTGCCATGACCTTGGTGAACACTCTGGGGGCTGAGGTGAGGCCGAATGGAAGAACCCTGAATTGATAATGACTGGCTCAGAGCCGGAAGTGGAGGAACCTCCTGGATAGTCTGTCCATTAATATGTGGTAATACGCATCCTTGAGGTCTAGCGGGCACATCCAGTTGTTCTCCCGCAGCAGGGGGAGAATTGATTGGAGAATGACCATCCGGAACTTTTCCTTGGGTATGAACAGGTTCAGGGCGGAAATGTTTAAGATGGGTCTGAGGTCCCCAGTTTTCTTTGGCACCAAAAAGAACCTGGAGTAATAACCCAATCCGGACTGGTCTGGGGGGATGGGCTGGATGGCTCTTTTTCTTAGCAGCTTTGAAATCTCCAAAGCCGCTGCCTCCCTCTGATCGGGTGGGACATTGAGGAGATGTCTGGGTTTTGGGGGGAAGGTTTATGAATGGAATGGAGTAACCTCTGGATATGATCCGGAGCACCCATCGATCTGTCTTAAGGGACTCCAAGTTTGACAGGTGCTCCGACAATCACCCCCCGACTGCCTCCAGAGAGGGACAGTCGGGCAAGCCCTCAGGGCTGTTGCGCGGGTCTGTCCGAGAAAGGTTCTCTAGACCCGAAATTACGAGGCCCTCCTCTGCCTCTGGGCCGGCGTCCACCTTGTCCTCCTCTGCCTCTAGAGGACGAGTGGTCCGCAGCAGGATGGGATTGCTGAGACTTACGGAACCACAGCTTCTTTTGTCTCCTCTGATTCCTGGAGAAGGATCTTTGGGGATTAGAGAAGTGGACTCCGACGGCAGACAGCGTCTTCCCGTCCTTTTCGCTTTGGACCAGCGTGTCGCGAACAGTTTTGCCAAACAAGGCAGAACCGTCAAAAGGGGCGTTCGCGAAGGACGCCTTGAAGGGGTCTGTGAAGTCACACAGACGGAGCCAGGAGAGACGTTGCAAGACGACCCCGGCTCTGCTAGCTCTAGCGGCTCCCTCCGTTGCATGGGAGAGAAAGCCGCATAGATGTATTGGAGATGGATTTTAGAGTGGCCATTCGAGTCTCAAAAACCTTTTTGTCTGGGACAGACATGAACTCCGGGGGGGCTGCAGCATATTCTTTAATCAAGTCTCGCTGTAGCCTAATGGTATGTGCCATATAGTTCAGCGCCCTTATGGAAAAGGTCGCTGAAGCAAACATCCGCTTCCCAATCCGGTCAAGCGCTCGAGATTCCTTATCCGGCAGGTGAACCGAAGAACTCTCCTGCGCAAGTTCTTTCTTGGTGGCCGCAGCCACCAACATAGCATCAACGGGGGTTCCTTTGGCCCAAGACGGTCTATCTGTGGGTGGGCTGAGGACTTTATCGGGGCACCTAGGGATTGGCTCCACGGTGTCGGGCTCCTTCCAAGCCCTGGTGGTAATTAAGTCCACCAGGGGGTCGGCCGGAGGGGACACCCAGGAGGTAGATGGGCCTGCCTCAAAGGCCTCCAGGAACACGGACTCATCAAGGGAGGGCTTTTGGGCTGACCACCCCCCTCTGATACGCAACATTTCCATGATGTCTCCAAAGGAGACATCTTCAGGGGGTGACCTTGGAGAACCCTCCGTATCATCTAAGTCCGTGTCTGTGGTAATGGACTCGGGGGAGTCCAGGTAACTCCTTTTGCACCGATGTTTCTGAGGGACCTCCTCGGTGGGACTGTCCGAAGAGGGCTCGTCCACGGGTTGTTGTTCCTCCACGGGAACTAGCTGGAGGGCTTGGGCAGGCTGTCCAGATGGACGGATGATGGAAGACAGACCCTCATACAGTGGGGGTACGGGTGGATCCGAAGCCCAGGTCAGGGATCTGGAGGACCTCGACAGTACCCTCTCCACTACCTCAAAAGCCGAAGGAGAGCCACTCTCGCCAGCCTCTGAGAGCAATCTCCTCGGATCCGAGGAAGGGATCGGGGTCGGAGCCGATGCAGTCGGCGCCGAGGCAGAGGTGTGCTCCGACGCCAACAGCGCCGAAGACACAGCAACTCCCTCGGATCAGATGCTCAGCCCTCTGCCCAGAGAGCTCGGGTCCGACAAGCTCGAAGGTATAGTCGGTGTCAAAGAGACCACCGCTATTGGCACCGACAATTCCCGGGTCCGAAAGGGCCTGGATCCGATGACTCCGAGACCCGAAAACGAGTCTGAGAAGGAGTGATCGGGACAAATATGGGGGCTGCACTCCCCCCAGAGGGGGGGAGGCAAGAGCATCCCCATCTGCATTTGGGTCTGTAAGAACCGACGCATCATCCGATCCATATCCACTTCGGAGATGCTTTGGGTCGACCTAGATGAAGTAGTAGAGGTGGGCCGGGAGGGCCGCCTCGAAAATCTCGCGGGAGACCTATCCCCCTCCTCCGGCGAAAAACAGGGCGAACGGTGCCGAGAGGAGGGGGATCCGGAGACCCTTGAGGGAGATTTAAGTAGTTTTGCTGGCGGAGCCGAAGGATGAGATTCGGCTCGCCTTTTGTGGGACTTATGTCCATCCTTATCCTTGTGCCTCTTCTCTCTAAGGGAAGAGGCACTAGTTTCCCCAGAGCTCAAACCCGATGAGGGAGGTTGAGTCCCGGGTAGAGCTAAGGGGATAGACGCTGCCGAAGCAGCTGGAGCCCGAACGGGAGAGGAAGAAGCTGACTCCTGGGGGAGCTTTCCTACCAGGATCAGCTTGTTCTTCCTATCCCGAAGTGCCCGGGGGTTAAAGGCCGCGCAGATTTGGCAGGCCTCTGACAAATGGGCTGCCCCCAGGCACAAAACGCACTGAGTGTGGCCATCAGCTGGAGAAAGCTTGTGGCCACACTCAGTACATTTAGAAAAAATGGCCTTAGGCCCTTCTGACATCATTCTCACACACACCCAAACACTAGGAGGGGGAGGGGAGTGAAGATAAAACTAGTAATAAATTTAACAGAAAGGGGACCAAAAACTAGCACAAGAAGCAGAAAAGGGAACTAACACGCACATAACGACAACTTTGAATGAAAAGTTGGTTAAAACCAGCAATGATCTCACCCAGCCAGGAGCTCTTCACAAGGAAGCTTCTTCAGCCGCAGCAAAAAACGATCTGAGGTAATGTAGTTGGTAGTAGGGGATTATGGGTAGGGGGAGGAGCTACGAGCTCGAATCTTGGAGCTTGGAAAGCTGTCGGATCCGACACCCACAGGTTGCAGATCAAATGAAGTAACTACTTCAGATCAAAAAGTTTTGTAAGATTTTGTAAGATGTGGCAGACTCAAATGTCTATGACAAGACACAACTACATAAAAGTTCAACCTGTCAAACAGTGTATGCATGTAACACAAAAGCTGGAACTAGACATTTAACAAAAAAGGTGTTACAGATAAAACGGGTAATAACTTTTTAATAAAATGTTTTCTGTAATGGCTTTATATGTAATGGTCTCACAAATAAATGCAAAAGAAAGAATAGTGAACTATATTAAAAATGTAGAGTGCAAATAGCTACTTTACAGGAGACGCTTGGAAAACACTGAACATGTGAATCTAATAAAGAAAGGTTTTCAGGATAGTTATTCAGCATAATATCGGAGACTAAGGAAAACAGGAGTACTTCTATTAGTACGAGGAGCCCCAGTATTTCTAGAAGAGGATAAAAAAGATAATGCCAAATATGTAGTGCTAAGGGCTACAACAAGGAAAGAGGATTACACTGGCATGCATTGATATTCCACCTAAAACTGCTATAATGAGACTTAAGAAAATTCTGGGAGAAATAATCAGTTTTCAGTAAGGAATATTACTTATATGTGGGACTGGAATTTGATTTGCAGCAGTGAAGATGTGTCTGGGGGGCATGGAAGATAAAGTATAACAAAGGATGGTAGATTTTTGAAGAAATTTATGAAAATATTTGGCATGGAAGATGCGACTTCAGTAATAAGAGTTCGTAGTGAATTTACACATTATTCCCCAAGACACAAAAACCAGGCTAGGCTAGAAAATTTACATTTCACAGGAACATGTGCATTTAATTGAAGGTCTTGATACACACCCAATAACTATTTCAGATCATGCGCCAATAATAACTAAAAGAAAAACACAGGGTAAGGAAATCAGAATGAGACATTGGCACTTTCCCACCTATCCGCTGAAATGAGAAATTTAAGGAATGGATAGTGAAGATTATTCAGGAGGCATTCAAGAGCATAGAAATTACTTCTGAAAATATAGCTTGGAAGTGGGATAAAATTACGGTGAAGTTTAGAAATAGGGTGGAAATAAAAGAAAGGGAGCTATGGTTAAGAAGTAACAAGAATTATTTAGAGGGACTGACAAATGTTAAAGTATTACAGAGCGGAAGAGGATCAAATGAAGAATGCTAAGCAGAAAAAAGTGGATTATCTTGATAATATGCACAAGTTTAGAAAGATTGCTGTTGAGCAACGTTTTTTTTTTTTTTGGTAATAACACTACAGCACAAAATTTTTAGCACAACTCCTCAAGCAACAGAAAGTAGAAAGGACTGTCGCCAAGCTTAGGGAGCCTATAACAAGGAAGGTGACAAAAGATTCTGTAGATCTATTAGAAATATTTCTGAAATAGATCCTGCAGAGGTATTGGAAGTACTGCAGAAATTCTATGAAAGTCTATATAAAGCAGAGAAATATGGAAATCAAGAAAAGATACAAATGGAAATGTTTATGGAAGAATCAAAGCTAGGAGGGGAAAAAACTGATAAAGATCTGGAAGGTTTTGTTTAACAGCATTTTAAAAGGGGAAGTACCACCAACCTGGAAGAAAGTAGTGGTAGCTGTAATATCTAGAGGGTAATGAGCCATCAGATCCAGCTTCATACAGGCCCATTTCAATACTAAACCATGATTATAAAAAGTGTATATGTTTATAATGGCTAAACAAATGGTAAAAGTAATGCCAAAATAGACAGATATGGATCAATGTGGTTTTGTGGAGGGGAGGCAAACATTTGACAACATTAACAGAACACTGATGAGTCAGAAAGAAGCAGAATATTAAGAAAATACCATTGTTGCTGTCTGGGTCTTGACGCAAAGAAAGCATTTGATAGAACAATGTAGGACTTTATGAGCAGGGCAATGGAAGCATTTGCATTTCCTGAAAAAAAAATCATAAGGTTGATTAGGAGGATATATAAGGAATCAGAGGTGAAAATTAAAGTGGCTGAAGTTCTCTCTGACAATTTCTGCTTGAACAGAGGAAACAGGCAGGGGTGTCCTCTCTCCCCATTGTTATTTACATTATATTAAGAATCACTGTCAAAGAAAATAAGGGACACAGAAATTCAAGGCTATAATTGGTATGGTAGTCAAGAAAAGCTGGCTCTGTTTGCAGATATTTTATAAGCGACAAAACCAGGAGACATTACAGTGTTGAACATTTTGAGACTGTTTCAAATCTTTTCAGTATACAAAATTTATGAAGCTAAAACAAAGGCAATAGCAGTTAATTATGTACCCACATATGAATTGGTTCAATATCCATATTTATGGGGACAAGATAAAATGAAGTATTTAGGAGTATGGATTAACATTATTCTGCTGTGGCAGCTAAGGATATGTGGGAAGATACTAAACAAAAGATAATACAAAAACAGAGAAAATGGAAGCTTTGTTATATGGATATGGATAGTAAGATATAAGCAGTTAAAATGCTTTTAGTCCCATTAGTCTTATATACAGGTCAGGCATATTTTTATCAAGCAGAGGAGACGCAGTGGATAGCAATTAATAGAGAGCTGAAGGACTTTATTTGAGAGGTTAAGATGGCAAGAGTCAAGTGGGATCAGTTGTTTCTTCCACAAGAATACGGAGGACTGGGATTAGCAGATTTGAAGGGTATTTCAGAGCTACACAGTTAAGGTTCCTGTACGTAGTACAAGCAGAAAACTATAATTCAAAGTACAAAGATGATGATAAAACAGGGGGTAATCTCAAGAAATAAGGACAGACTGGGATTTTGGATGCAGGTCTTTAAGGAAAATAACAATAATCACAGAATATTGCATCTATAAAGTAGCAGAAAGTAACAACTAAGCCAACACAGGAATGCAGAAACAAGATTGTGGTATGTCTGCAATTAGTGATATAGAAAATAGGCAAGAGGGGGTTGGAATTTATTGGAGTAAATTGGAAAAGGAGCCAAGTTATTGGGAGCAAATAACTAGAGAGGGAAAGATGATAGAATGGGAAGAAGCCACGAATTTATTTGGACTGCAGGTTAGAGATGGCCTTCCGTATCAAACATTTATACCAGAGTCTAGGCAAAGAGAAAGAAATAGGAAGTCTTAAATGAAAGACCAGCACTAGGTTTAGTAGAATCTAGAACAGAAGCTACCATTAAAAAAGAAATAATTAGTACAGCATATAAAATATTGCATTATAACTATAAGACTGTATCAGAGGAGGTTAGAAAGGATTGGAAGAAAGACTGGGTAAGCAATTCACAAAGTAACAATGGGAGGATATATGTTTGTCTCCCAAACATGTAATAAAATCTAGAAGATTTTGGACTTTTGCCTGGAAATGATTATATAGATATTTTCATACCCAAGCAGACTCCAGAGAAATATTTCTCAGGTAGACAGCAAATGGAGGTGTGACAGAGAAGAAAGAGGTAATTAGGGACATATTTTCTTGGAGTGCAGTGAGTTGGTGAACTGTAAGGATTCCCTGTGGGATAAACTGTCACAGATACTGGGTGGAATTACCTAGACATTTTAAGGCCTTGCTGTGTATAATTATAGTGGCTGCCAAAACAGCAATTAGTAGAAAATGTAAGTCAAAAATCTAAACCAACTACACTAGAAGTAGTGAGTATAGTAGCAGAGGTAAAACAACTGAAAGTGAGATCTTTAGAATACGGTAGGAGAAAACTACACAGGAAAAAGTGGGAATTGTGGGAACAATATATATGCAGGAGTGGAATTAGGTTTAAAAGAAGGTAGGACTTAAGTTATGTAATGCTTGACTGAAAATGACTGAGTAGACAAGTGATATATAATGTTTGCAACTGGGAGTGTGTCAGTATGGTATGTGATGTAAAATGCTTGCAACTAGGATTGTATCAGTGTTGTTTGTTTCATTTATATAAATGATTTATTGCCTATGTAGTAAGTGATGGTTTAATAAAGATGTTTCTTATTTAAAAAAAAGGCAGGAATTGAATAATTTATGCAATGTTGCTTAGGTTATATGATATATAGCAATATATGTGAAGTATAGTGTCTGTAAACGTAAACTTGTTAATACAGTTTAATTACTTTTATATAAAAGTAAATCTGCCTGTGCCACAAGTGACAATTCAATAAAGGTGTTAAAAAAACAACAACTTCAGGCTCATGGTTAAGTGATAGAACTTGTAATGAAAGGAGGTACTGCCAGCACAGCTAGGTGGAATTTTGTAAATAATATGTCATTTGTGAATATTAAACTGATTTATACAAGATGCTTGTGTTACAAATGTATTAGAACTGTATGTCATACAAGTTGCTGGTGTTACAAATGCATTAGATCTGTATGTCATGTATATAGCAAACTGATTTGTACAGAAGTTTGTGTAGAAAAGTTATTTGTAAACTGCGTGCATTTGAAATTTATCCAAACTGTGTCCTACTGGAAAGAATAAAAATGTACAGGTAGTATTGTAACAGTTTAAAAGTATATGTTTTAACAGAGGAAACTGGCAGACAGAAAGTTAACCTCAGTCCACAAAACTTTAAAAAATATCTGAAATTAAATCGCTTTATAGGCTAGGCCATAAAGATGCTACTCACAGGTTTCAATGCAGTCAGAGACACACAAGTATGTACTAGGAAGCTTTCTTTATTGTCTTTGGGGTGAACTAATTACTACGCTGGAAGTGAGGAGGTATACAATTGCTTTATGACTTCCAGCACCTGCCAGACATCTGAGCAAAAGCCCTTGAGTGTGTATTTTTGCAGGTAGGTGTTAAGTCCTGCCAGCTTCCAGCACTGGGGGTTTTGTATGGGAACTAGAAGTCAGATGACTAGAAGTGATGTCATTCTGCAAGCTCTCTCATATGTAATATTTTAGATATTATTTTGAAATGTCTCTTAGTGAGACAGAGCAGTCTGTACTCTGTCTTGGGCCTGACAAGACCACCCATTCACCACATCATCTGCCTTGCTCTATTATTTAGGGAACAATAATTCTCAGATTGTCAGGAATATAATGAAGCTTAGTTTAGATATGTTTTTTCCTTTATTTGTCTGAGCCTGTTCTTCAATGTTATTTCATGTGATTTGAATTCTGATGTCACTGTGAATATACACTTAATATGTTCTTGTTCTTTTAGTAATTATTACTAAATATATTTTAGCCTTTCATTATGGTTGATCTTTGTAGAAATATTTAAGTTTTGAAAGTGCTAGCACATTTATTTGGCGGCACTGTGTGGGCCACTCCTTATAGCCTTGTTCTTAGTCAAACTACCATTTGTATTAATATTGCACAGTAAAACTGGACACCCTTTGTTAAGGGCCTTAAAGCAGCTGGGGAGGGTTTCTGGTGGCAGCGATAACTACCTTATAGTCTGAGCAGAGGTGTGTGTGTGTGTGTGTGTGTGTGTGTGTGTGTGTGTGTGTGTGTGTGTGTGTGTGTGTGTGTGTGTGTGTGTAAAACAAATCTCCAAGAAAGTGTGTATCAGCTACTTGGGCAGGGACACAAAGCTCTGGTTGGACAGAGTGTTGGAGGACTTGGCTTGGAAACCTGGCTAAAAACTACACTCTATAGCTGTGCCAATGGGGAGTATTATGAGGATCTGGATTAAGAGGGAGAAACCAGTCCCGGACTGACTGTGGTCTCTGTGTGCTCTTAAGAAAAACTGCATTTGATGCAGACAGCTGCATTTGGAAATACTGTGTGTGTACCTGTTATCCTCCTAGTGAACGTCCCCCACAGGTGTCAGTGGTGAGGACTGAGGCTCCTTGACAACTGGCCCAGAGATAGAGGGTTGTCACATACTGGCTGGCAGTGGTGAGATATCCACATCACATATTGGTTAGCAATGGTGGGATATCCACATCACAGACCCAATGGGTAACCATGCAGAGTATAAGTTTTCACTCTCTCCCTATCCATCTTGGAGTTCCACAAGCCTTTGTACTTGGACTAATGTTACGTAATATTGTACTTGCCTCCATTCCTAGATCTAAGACATGTTGGAGAAATAACTGAAGATGGCTGTAAAACTGGGTTGCACAAAATGAATCCGATATTGAACACAAATTCTTACATGTGACAAACTGGTGATTAGATACACAGCACAGATATCCATTTTAATTGCAACGAATGAACAATGCATTTTGGAAAGACTGCAGTCCATGCACCTGTGTACCCACTAGAACATCTACTAAAGGAGATAATCCAATATAAAGACTGTGAAATAACCATGAGCATGAATCTTACCTTTGACACACATGATCAGCTGATAAGTAACAATGCTGTGTTTCAAATGGAATATATGTTTAAAAATCTTATCACAAGAAATGAGATAGAGTACAGTAACACTTTTTGTACATACAATGCAGGTCAGCTGAACTATCTTAAAAGAGTACAAAGAAAATTCACGAAAATGACTTTACTTCACAAATATTACAGTTATAATAACTGATGCAAATATGTCAGTTTATTTACTATTCATTATTGTTACATCAGTGATAAATCAGTATTTGCCTACAAAGTCATTCACAATTCAAGTTTACTAGCTAGCTTGGACATAATTTACAACTGTAGTTTAACACTGAGAAATCAGGCTATGAAGTTTGACTCGGGTACTAAGACGGCACAATTATGTCAATCTTAAGAAACTCAAAAGTTTGGTGATACTATGGAATAAACTGCCACTTCATATTAGAGATAGTAAGAACTTAGAATCCTTTAAGAGACAACTGGACTCATGGGCTGTGGACAAAGTCTTCGATCTACAACTGTCGGAGTTCTCCTTGCTAGACAGCCACAGGGCCTTAAAGACACTAGAACAATATAACGAGGGGGGAGACAGCGCCCTCACACTTTTACAGCTGTTGGCTAGGAGGCTTTGACAATTAAAACTCTGAGGACCACGCGCATGCCAACGCGGATGCAAACACATTCCACACTCGTGAGCGGAATTTAAACTGGCTGTTCCATTGGGAGGAAATAGGTGGCCGTTCTGTTGACAGAGTAGGTGTGTCTGTGTGTGTAAGTAATTTAAACTAACTGATCTGGTTGCATGACAGATAAAGTGTGTATGTGTGTGTGAGAGAGAGTAAATGTGTGTATGGATTTAAATTAGCTGTTTGTTGCTGTATGAAAGAGAAGGCATGGATGTGTGTTGCTGTGTGAGAGCAGAGAGAAGGTAGGTAGGTGTGTGTGTGTGTGTGTGTGTGTGTGTGTTGCTATGTGAGAGCAGAGAGAAGGTAGGGGTGTGTGTGTATATATGATTAACATACCTCTCAGCTCTCCAGATTTAGCCTCTTAGTTTTGGTCTGCTTCTCATACAATTCATAATTTTCTGGCAAATCAGGGAGGACTGGAAACTAAATAATGACATATGAGTTTTGGACTTTATTTCCTTCAGGAAATGCATGCTAAGACCAATGTTGCTATTCCAGCAACTTTCTAAGTCTATAAAAGCAATATTTAAAATCTGTCCCTATTTTTGGGCCTTTGTCCCCATTATTTTAGGCTTTGTCCATATTTCCTGTGCTTCGAGCTTAAAAGGTATGAAGGTATGGTATGTAATGCCCTAGTTAGGAGGGAGGGCAGGTTAGTCATTAAATTGATGAGGCTTGACTTTGTAATTTGGTTACAGGAGACAAGCCAATGAATTCTCTTCAATAACTAGTAGACTGCTGAAGGAAGAGAGCTTCAGTGGAGACACCATCTTCCTGACGGCTGAAGGAATTCAGAGCTTCAGTGGAAACAAGAACCTTAATCCTCTATACCAACTACCAGACTGCTGACAGAATTGTGAGTCTGAGTTTCAGTACATAAAGGGAATTATGACTTTCAGTACATTTTCAAGCGATTATGAGTTTGTTAATTTTCATGGAATTGTGAGTTTCAAGGGAAGAAAGTTTACTGTTGCTCATGCAGATGGAGTGTTGATATTGCAGTGCCCTTTTGATTGCCAATTTGGTGCATTTTAAGGTGGGATAGGGGTATGTTCTCCTTTGTACGAGATGCCTAGTAACTATGAACTTGTTGTTTGTCAGTCATCCCCTAAGGCAATATTAACAGCTTACTAATATTTTTTAATATAACATAGGCAATTCATTCTTCAGCAAAAGGCACTGAATTTGTACATGAAACATTGAAATATAAAGCTGTTTGCCAGTAGCAACATCTTCATTAGTTATAGATCTCTTTAATGTGGCATTATTTGGATGACTTTTACTTCTGCAGAGATGGTGCTTATTGAGTGATATTGGTGTGGTGGACTGTAATGGCAGACGTTTGGGTGGCCCTTTTACAGTTGAAATTTTTTGAAATGGGTAATGTCATTATTGGTTCATACACTTCGTTTCATTGCTTATTAGAAGAATGTTCAAAACTACAAATTTAAAATGCATTCTAACAAGTGGTGCTGTATTATACATGTAATACAATTTAATACAATCAGGAAGGTGAATCAAAGAAGACATATATGTATGCATGGCCCTAAAAATATGTGCAAGGAGCCGTTTGAAAACAGCGCAAAGGTAAACTTAATCCTCCACTGACCAGATGCGTTTTCATGTCATTTCAATGAAGGTGAGTTTCAAGTACAGAGAAGTTTACTGCTCATGCCAAGTCTGTTTTCATTGTGAGACTATTCTTTTTTTTTTTTTTTTTCAAAAAAATTTTTATTTAATTTTTACTTTTCACAACAAGAAGTAACAAATAACAAATGGAAAAAACCACACAGAATACATCAAGGTGAAAAAAAAAAAAACAGTACAATACTTAATTTTTGCTAACCTGGCATGCTACCCAAGGAAAGAAATATTAGAACATTAAGTAGAAAATCCAAAATAAAATACAGCATTCACTAAATGAAAAACTGATTTAGGTGGAGGTAAGAAGGAGGGCGTTGATCTTAACCAAAACTTTTGTATATATAGCTTTCCTCTTTGGACTTTTAAAAATGAAATTTTGCGCAGCAATGTAAGTGTCAGCCATTGACTTAAAACTGTTCCAACATAGTTTAGTGCGATCTAACCAATTTTTAGAAATGTATAGTTTCATGAGTGAACATAAGAGGACTAAAACATGTGTGTCCAATTTAGAAAGAGGACATGTAGGGATATGTAGAATGGCTAGCTCCCAAGAAAGGGTTGATTTATGATCGCCCATTTTTTGAAGGCGGACTTTTAATGACGTCCAAAGTTTGTGTGTGTAATTGCAGGACCATAGAACATGCATTAGGTCAGCATGCGGAGAAGAACAGCAGGGGCAAGAAGGAGATTTGTTAGAGTCAAATTTAGCTAGTTTAGCCGGAGTGTAATAAACATTATTACTGATCATTAACTGTGTGTAGAAGAGTTTCTTAAAGGGGGAAAAATCTATAGTATTTTTTATGGCCAAGAGCTTCTGGTCTTGTGAAAGAAAGGGGTTATATTTATCCCAATAGTTTGAAAAAAGATAGTTACTATCATTGATCATAGAAAATATGAGTTTATATGAGTTAGAGATCATTTTAACAGGTAGAGTTATATTATGAAACAGATTCTAACAAGGGGAGATTTTGACCTTTATCTAATAAATGTATGAACTTAGATGTAATAACATCACGTATTTGTCTAATAACTAAGTATTTCTTATTTACTTCAAGAATTTTACATAAATTAGACAGAAATTCATTGTTATGTTCAAGTATATCCCAGACTAAAAGATTTTTTATTAGCAGGAAACTACAGAGGTTGATTAGAAGATTATTAATTCTGATATTTGGATTTAAGTGTAAAGGTTGAAGTAAAGGAAGTGATTCGTCAAGATTTATAAGTTTTAAAATATTTTGGAAAATAATTTTATGTTATTTGGCAAGTTAAGACTCCGTAAATTGTCTTGTGAAATAAATGGGAGAGTAGCTGGATTTAGGTTAATTCTAAGAATCTGTTGAAACCATAACTTAGACCAGGTGGGATAAGTATTATAATCTTGTAATTTAAGTTTAGAGACATATAATAATCTATTAGCAGAGATGATTGAATAGTATAAATGAAAATTTGGAAGGCCCAAGCCACCTCTGGATTTGGGAAGGGTTAATTTGTTATATGCAATTCTCACCGATTTGGGGTACCAAATAAATTTAGCAAGTACTTTACTGACCTTGGTCAAAAAGGACTTGGATACCAACTGATCAACAGAGTTAAATTGAAAAAGAAGTCTAGGAAGTATATTCATCTTAATTATAGCAGATTTTGATAAAAGAGACCACTTCAATTTTTCCCATCTCTGAATATCGAGAGAGATTTTAGACCAGGATCTAAGAAGATTATTTTGAAATATAGATGAATGATTATGATCAAAATAAATCCCCAAATATTTGATATCAAAAGTTGTTTTGAAAGGAGAGGTAGGGAAATAGTTTGGTTTATGAGCCATATGATTAATGGGAAAGATGCAAGATTTCTCAAAGTTTATTTGATAATCTGAGGCTTTTGAGAAAGCATTAATGGAAGTTACAATCTTGTTTACATCAGTATTTGGAAGTTGAAAATAGATGATCAAATCATCAGCGAAGGCCGAGAAAAGTATTTTTGTATTCATGACTTTTGGGATTGTATGGAAGGTATTTAGTTTTATATAAAGAAACAAAGGTTCAATTAATATATTAAAGAGAAAAGGAGATAACAGACACCCCTGCTTGGTGCCATTAGTTATTTTTAAAGGTTTGGACAGAATCTTATTTATCCTCAGGCAGGTAAAAGATTTACTGTATAAAACTTTAATCATATCTATATAAGAGGAGGGAATGTTAAAATATGATAAAGAATGAAAAAGAAAATCCCAATTAACCCTATCAAAAGCTTTAGCTGCATCCAAGGTTAGGGCATACATTGGATTTTTATCTTTTTTCAAGAGATATATTAGAGAGTCTAGAGTTAGGGTGTTATCCCATGTATGCCTACATTTCATAAAGCCCGCTTGTTCCATGGATATTATAGATGGAAGAACTTTTCTAAGTCTGTTATCTAAGAGTGAAGCTAAAATCTTGATATCAATATTAATCAATGAAATAGGGCGATAATTATGTGGATTCGTTTTGTCTTTTTGGTTTTTTAGAATTAAAACAGTTCTCGAAGTATTCCAATGAAGGTCTGAGAAACCGTACTTAATTATGTAATTGTAGACTTTTAATAGGATAAGGGAAATTATTAAAATAAAAGTTTTGAAAAATTCAGCTGTGAAGCCATCAGGACCTGGGGACTTGCCTAACTTAAGGTTTAATATAGTGGATTAGATTTTTTGTAAGTTAAAGGGAGCTGAGAGCATATCATATTGATTTTTATTAATAGAAGGAAATTTGATGGAATTTAGAAAGTCAAACATATGGTGATGCAAAACGTGATCCATATTTTCTTTAGAATAAATTTCTGAGTATAGGATAGAAAAAAGTTGTATAATTTCCTGGTCCGAATTATAAATTTTATCTTTAAAGAGTATACGGGATATTTTAGGGGGTTCTTTGGTATTCCGAATTAATTTTGCAAGTAATTTAGAAGGAGCTTGTGCCCATTCAGAATAAATTGCCATCATCTTTTGTTCAAAAATGGTTAAGTTCTGTTTATGTAGTTGAAGTAACTGATTCTGTGTCTCGCTAATTAAGTTAGCTCTCATAGGTTCCGGTTTAAGTTTTTGTTGTTTCTCTAAGTCAAGATGTTTATTTGTAAGATCAAATTCTTTGTTTTTGTACATTTTTTTAAGGTAAGAGGCTTTATTAATTATAATACCTCTGATGCAAGCTTTACATGCAGCCCACTGTATATCTAATGGTATATCAGTGATATCGAGGTTAGAGGCACGATTAATGTTACAGTGATTTCTTGAACAATATCCTTGTTACGGAGTAAGTTATTGTTAAGTGACCAGTTATTATAAGCACATGGGGAATTAACTTTTTGAATAGGATTAATCTTTAGGGATATCTTAGAGTGATCTGATAAGGATCTCGGTTCTAAAGAAAGATTAATTTTAAAGTGGGTGAAAGATTCAGAGATTAAAAAAAAGTCTAGTCTTGACCAAGATTTGTAACATTTTGAGTAGTATGTATATAAGTCATCCTTAGTAATATGGTCTTTTATAGAGATGGGATCAGTAAGTTTGAGATCATACATTAGGTCTTCCAAAGCAGAGGAAGATTGAAAATTATAATACGGAGATTTACTAGTACGATCTGAATTAGGGTCCAAAACAGCATTCCAATCCCCTCCCGCTATGATATAGTGATCTTTAAAAGTTGCTAGAATATTATGTATTTCTGTAATAAAGGTATGTTGTTGGGAGCAGGGGCCATATAAGTTGAAGAATAAAATTGGTTTATCTAGATTGGAAAATTGGGATGTAAAAAAGCACCATCTGCCATTAGCATCCGACCTCTCTTTTAAGATAGTGCCTTGGAAGGATTTTTTGATAATAATCGCCACCCCTCTTGAGTTTGAGCTATTTCCTGCCGAAATTATAGATTTCAACCATTTCTTTTCCCCATTTTTGACCCAATCAGTACCATGCATGTGTGTTTCCTGAAGAAAGCATATATTAGCTTGTGATTTAAAAACTAAATGAAGAAGAAGTGCCTTTTTGGCTTTATTCTGCAGCCCTCTGACATTCCATGAATCAATAACAAGTGTCATGACTAACTAAGAATAGGAAGTTTGCATTAGTAAGCAATGTAAAGTGTTAGGGATAATTGACTGCATTTTAAGGGAATCCATAATTGAAAAAGGGAGCTGTATATATAGATAATAAGTAGTGAGAAAGAGGAAAGGAAAAAAAAAGTAATTAAGGTAGCCCATCAGTTCCTTCCACAAAACCCCGGTGCCTACCCACCCTATCCTACTAGTGGAAGGAGCAAAACAAATAATAAAACAAGAATTTATGTAACAGGTTAGCACAGTTATTTTTGTAATGTAATTATAGAAAAAAACAAAAAAAACTTTAAGCAAAAATACAATATTTACATAAATACAATTCTGACTCCAAGAGCAGGCTATATTAGAACCCAAGGCAAAAATATCCCTGAGCCCTCAAAATACATAAACATTTGAAGCCTTTGAAAAAAAATACTATCTCACAGGGAATCAAAAAATAAAATAAACAAGCCATCAGCACGAGAGATAGCTGATAATATCACAGTATAAGGAGGATATCCATAACAAGCCTAGCAGAGAGTTCGCGGATTCATCTGATTAATTATTATGGACAAAACAGTTAAGCTTGCAGCAAACAACATGACAGCAGTAAAAAAAAGGTGAGCAAAAGTGCTGAATACTGCGCCAAATGTACAAGACAGCAGGAACTGATACAGCAGCATCATCGTAGGACTTGTAGCAAGTTAATTGAATTATCCTTTTCTCGTTGTTTGAACCAGTGATCCAATGGTTGCAAAGAGAACAGATGCAAAACGTATCCTTGTAGATCAAGCATTTCAGCGACACTTCAGCTGCGATAAACTAGAGAAGAAACAGATATCTAGCCACAGATCTAACAGCTACAAATATAATAAAAAACTCCAAGGTATCAACAAAAAAGCATGCAGCAGAAAGCAACAGGTCGATGACTAAACCTCTATTCTTTGCCATACTAGATCCAGATTCAGATTAAAACCTGCGAATCAAACACAGCATAATCACACAACTTCGTGGACAACTGAAGGAGGCAAAGAAGTAGACAGCAGGACATTGATGACCATAAGAAGGTTGACAATTGAGTTGTAACAGTTGAACTGTAACAAAAAGCGCTTTTTCCGATAAATTAAGAAGCCGGATAAGAGTTAAAAGCTTTGACAAAAGCTTCTTTGGCTTCTATCGGAGTACTCGCTGAGTATTTTATTTCTTTAAAGGAAAAATATAGAGTGTTTGGGTAGCGCATTTGAAATCTCACATTTCTTTTAATTAAGTCAGCACAAAAAGGAGCTATCTTTTGCCTATTTAGTTTTATTTGGTGAGGCAGGTCTTGAGTGAGAAAGATTCTGTGGCTATTCCAAGTAAAGTTTCTTTGCTTTCTGGCAGCATTTAGGATATTTTGTACATCTTGAAAATTTAACAGTTTTGTGTATATAATACGTGGAGTTGGTGAATCTTGTCGACGAATAGAAGCTCTGTGCGCTCTTTCTATTATTATATTACCAGACAAGCTGTTCGAACCCAATAAAGCAGTAAAAATCTGGCCACATATTGTCCTCAGGTTTTGGGTGTCATAAGTTTCAGGTAAACCCTTGATAATGATGTTATTACGTCGGCTCCTAGCTTCTAGATCTATTATTTTTGACTAATTCAGATATAAGCGCAGAATTATTTTTAACATCATCAGTTATTGAATGAATTTGAAAGTCATTTTTTTCTGTTTTCTGTTCAAGAGTGTCAACTCTTTGTACCAGATGATTAATGGATTTAGTGAGGCCAGTCAATTGTTCAGAGAAGCCCTGAATGGCATTGTGGATTGGTTTGAGCGCTAATTTAAGGTCATCTAGATGAAGGTTAGGGTCGGGTTTACATTTTGAACCTGTTTTATTACTATTTGTGGTACTGCTGTTGTCCGTTGATGTTTTTGTGGTTATTAGTCTTTTACATGAGTTATCCTTCGGAGATAAGACTGACGATATTTTGGCTTTGGTGTTTTGCGTTTCCATAGTTTCAGCGTTGTCTGACATAACTGGTAGCTGGAATTTACCACAGAATGTCGGGGAGCGTTAACTGACAATAGCGCTAAAACTGACAGGCAAAACTTCGTCACCCAGGCCTCTTGGATGCGCGTGTCACTTCTCACAGGAATTGTATATAAAAAAAGATTTTTGAAGTTTTCCTTTGAATAAGTCACTCAATTTACTATTAATTGTACTTAAACAATTAGTTGAGACCAGCGAACAATAGAAGGTATCGCAAATAAGCGTTAAAGGCTAGTAGAAGTAAAAAATATATCGAGAGCTCCGTGGATAGGGTGCCAACTAGCCGACCACCATCTTGGAATCCCCATTGTGAGACTATTCTTTGTTTAGCAAATGGCTATCAGTGTTTGTGCTACTTTATTTCAATATCTGTAATCACTGTAGAAGTAAACAAGACAATATGCACACTGACAGGTTTGAACAGTGTTTACAACAACTGGGGAGAAATAGTCAAGTACTGGAACGGCTGGGGAGGGGACTGATGCTGGGTGCAGGGGTTGTTGTAGGAAGGTCTGCTCTGGAGAAGCCCTGATCTATTAGCCTACCTAGGGCCCCATCTGACCACGATCCAGCTCTGGTATTTCGCACTGTTATTTACTATAAGGAATAAAAAAACGAGCTGCCAGGAGCACACTACCACAAGCTTATTGACAAAGGAAATATTTAAGACCCGTACGTCCAAAATACAAACACAGCAAAGTTTTAGTTAAAAAAAAAAAAAAAAAAACCCAAAATGCACAACCGTGCATTAAATCATGACACACATTAAGTGCTTTTGTCCCTGGTAATGTGGGACTTCATCACAATAATTTATACCACCACCTTCCAATCTTATATAATTCGGGTCAGTCACCCATTGGTAGATTAACAAATTCAGGTCTTTGTTATAAACATTTATTACATTAAATCAATCCTTAAAATGCATACACCAAAAATATAAAACCATTCTACTTGTATAAAAAATACATTACCCATCCATAAAAACATTGCATCAAAATCTAAAAATTCATGACATTTTCTTGTTTAGCGACCTGTCCTTATCCTTCACACACAACCTATGGATATAATTTAATTGATTCCTAACTGCTGAATTAGTTTTTAACTGCCATTTAAGTTCCTTGGTTTCTCGGAAATCCTTCCAGGAATGCCCCCTCCCCCCACAAGTATCAAGTTTTATACTGTCCACAGTGAAAAATGTAAAACTATGAATATTGTTGACATAAATATGTTTGTACAGGGCATTGACTTGATTTTTCTTGTTAATGTCATAAATGTGCTGATAAAATCTTTCTTTCAACACTCTATTTTGCCCACGTAAAAACTAGGGCATTCGATGCATTTGCAATGCAAATCACTTTACTACTAGTACAATTATATCTTCGTGTGATAAATATTTACCCATAACCTTCAATGTAAATTACTTACACTGCCCACACCTCCTAACCTCAGGATAATCACTAGTAATGAGACGCATTAACAAGTTCTTAAAACAAAGGCCCTTCCTATAAGCCACCTTTGGTGAAGTTCCCAGTTTATAATGTTGCTCATCATTACAAGTAAAAATGCCCCAGTTTTTGTGAATGACTTCTTTTACTGCACAAAAATCTAAGTTATATGGGAGTATCAAAGCCCTCTCAAATTTACTTGATACTCTTTGCCGATTCTCGTTAAAAGTACAATTCATCTTCCCTAGTAATGGGGCAAAGATATTGCTTTGTCTTTTTACAATAACTTCCTATTTCATAGTATTAATAATCCCATTAGGGTACCCCCTTCTCAATAACCTCCCTGTTAACTCGGTATATTTGTCATAAAATACATTGCCTTGTGAAACAATTCTAGCCAACCTCACCATTTGTCCTTTGATTAGGGCCTTTTTCCTGAAAATGGGGGTGCCAGCTGGTATAGTGCAACAAGGAGTTTGAGTATGTTTGTTTTATATACATGTTGGATTCAAATGTCTTACTGATCTAAGTAATCAATTGTGTCTTGGAAATAACTCAGTGAATCTTAAAAATTCTGTGGTAGAGTTAATGTAACTAAAAACTCAAGTTTGTTTTTGCCACAGACCCAAAACAAAATACTGTCATCTAAAAAACACCCATACATATTCCAAAACTTGTTAAAACTGGAGTTTAATATAAAATTTGTTTCCCAGTAGGCTACCACCAAATTAGCAAATAAGGGGGGCACAAGCTGTCCCCATTCCTAAACCAGTTTGTTGATGAAACTGTACTTCAAAAAAATGAAATTATTATTTAATATGGTCTCCATCAAACTTGTGTACTGTTATTTCCTATAAACTATCGTAAGTTGGAATGAAAAAAACAAAGTGTCAGTTGTAAAAAATAACTGTTTTTGTTCTGTGTTTGGTAATAAAAAACACAAAAAGCAAAATCTAGCAAAGCTAGACGTTCCACTGTGTAATTCCTTAAACCTATTTAGAGAGGACATGGGATATATGCAAATTACCCTTTAAGGACATCAGGTGTTTCAGCTAAATGGCAATTCTGAATGTCCATGACATTTTCTTTTCATTCTACTTATGGACAAATTCAGACCAATAGAGCCAAACCCCACTAGCTGTGGACATGCATGTTTCTGCCTTCTTATGGCATCATCAGCACATCGGACACAGATATCCTTCAGAGGGGTCTCACAGAAACTGATAGCTAGTGCCAGAGCCATGGCCTGAAGTTAAATGCCAAAAAATGTATAGTCATACCCTTCGGGAAAAACAAGGTAACCCCAAGCTACCATATAGGGGGCAATCCATTAAGCACAGAAGAGGTTATCAGGGACCTGGGGACCCAGGTTGACAGTGGCCTTTCTTTTGACACTCACATTGCTAAAGTGGTTAGAAAGACCTTCTACATTGCCCACCTGATCATGAAGGGATTCACATCCAGATCAAGTGAGGTCATTGTTCCCCTGTACTCTTCACTTATCAGACCAATGATCGAATACAATGCCCCATTCGGGATGCATCTCACCCGACACCTGCAGCAATTGGAGAGACCCCAAAAGTTCCTCACCAAAAGGATAAATGGACTCCAAAATCTGTCATATATGTTGCCAGACTGAAGAAACTCCAGCTCTATTCAGTCGCATACCGCCTGCTCAGAGGTGACCTGTGCCTGACATACAAGGCCATGTCCAAACCGGAATTAATGGACATGCCCCACCTCAAAAAATCCAAATCTACCAGATCCACTAGAGCAAGCGACTTAAACCTTAGCACGGATATAAATAGGACATGCTGGAGGGATAGATTTGTCACCCAGAGACTCCCTATGCTGTGGAATAAAATCCCAGTCCATGTGAGGCAGAGCACCTCGCTGGCTCTGTTCAAGAGAAATCTTGACCGGTGGATGGGAGATCGTAGGTTTACCCCGGGAATCATCTCTGTCACTGCTGGACAGAGGCACAACAAACTAATGGGCACAGTATTTTTTAACATAAGGGGTGGTGTAAGCCACAAAACTTTGGGCTAGGCTTATAAATGCCTTAGGGCAGATAGCCTAGTATAAACCTATGAACCTATAAGTAGAATGTTTGGCTAACATTTGGAAACGCAGGGTTGTTGCACCCAACTGACAGCTATAAATCTTAAGGTGATTGCAAAATATCCCAACTAACAAAACTAAAACAATGAGTAAAAAGGTCACACAGCTCGTTTGTGTCTTTTGGCTTTTCCCGGTTAGGGGTCGCCACAGTGGAACTCCGGTCCGCTAATGACTGGTAGTGGATTTTTACGTACCGGGTTACCAGCCCTGATGCACAACCTTCAACGAAGGCATGCCCCATTCACGTATGCCTCCACACAGAAGACGCTCTAGCTGAGAATCGAACGGGACGTCTTATGAGGCGACAACGCTACCGCAGCACCACCACCGCAGTGTAGTAAAAAGGTCACACAGCAATAAAAAAACAAAGAAAAATTTAGCAAAGCTCCACTGTGTGAGATTCCATAAACCTCTTGCATTAGAGGCTAGCTTTGCTAGAATTTTTTTTTTGCGTTTTTTTAACCAGTTGTTTTTTTCTGTGTGACCTTACTATTAATCTATTTTGTTAAAAGAATATGAGCTACCTAAACCAGTTATGCAGGTGTACTACTAAAGTGCATTCACTTCAGATTCCAAGACTGGTCTTGGTTATTTTTGTTTGGGCACTACAATGGCTTTCACCTGGGACGCTAACACTCTACTTAAGACTATAATGGGTACACAATTGCACAGTGAGGCTCATATAGTAATTTCACTCCAATTCTTCCTTCTGTACACTGACATCCTGTCAAGGTTATCACTTTTTTTTAATTTCTCCAGGTCAATTCTAAGTTAAAGCATGATTAAAGTTCATGAAATTAGTATTGCTTCAATCTTTGATGTTACCCAGAAGTGCTCTTCGCAATGTGCCCAGTACTGACTCCTGCAATTCATGCAGACTTACATGTATCGGTAAGATATCAAAGTATGACTGTAAATTCTTTTTTATAAAATCTGTTGCTCCTACTAGTATTGGAACTGTCTGTGTATCCTTCTTCCACATTGCCTTCATTTATACTTGCAAATCCTGTTTTCTATGACTTTGTCACTCACTCTGTACATAAGACACTGTTAGTCACTGGGTGTAACAATTTCAATGATCAATACTACTTTTGTCTTCTTTTCATGGACTATTATATCTGGTTTTCTCGCATCTATTTTTTGAACTGTTGGTAGTGGGTGATCTCATATGATATAAACAATTTTCTATAATGCTTTGTGGCTCATGTTTCCAAAGATTTTCAGTTACTTCAATATTATAATATTTACACAATCCCCCATTGCAACAGTCTTGCCACATTATTATGCCTTTCTGTACACAGTCCTTCTGCCATTAATGTATCACAACCAGCAACAAGATACGCGACTGTTTCCAATTCTGTTTTACAAAACCTACATTTGTCTGTTTCTCATACATGTTCAATGGACTTTGTAAGCCAACTTGTATGTAGTCCACTATCTTGGGCCACCAATATTAACCTTTCGTCTTTTGGTTTAAATTCACCTCTCCTTAACCATTCCTGCATTCAGTCCTAAACAACATGAGGTTGTTCCAAGAGTTTTTCTATACCTGCAACTATGTTTATGCATGTTCCTTATTTCTGGACTTCTCATCTAATCCTTCTTTCTTTTGCTTTTTGGCACATTCAGTTGCTGCCCGATTTTTATTTACTTTTGGTTTGATTTCCATTCCCATTTGACACCGATATGTTTCTGCTAAACTAAGCAGGGAAGTCATCAGACGTATTCTCCTCATATTTTACAACTTTCACTACGCTAGAGTCTTGTGAGGTCAGCAGATGCGTATGTAGTCCTAAAATTTAAATCTATACATGTAAGCAATTTCGAGGTGGTCCACACCCCCTTCAGAATGGGGAATATATAGTCTTGCTATACAATGATTTTTTTTTTATAAATAATTTGATGAACATGAAGCATTCTTCTTGTTTTCCTATCCAAAGGATCCAACACCTTGGGGTCAATCACTCCAAAGCTGTAAGTTAGGACATGAAGAGCAAATTGGTTTACAGGTTGAACTTTGTTCCTAGATGTCAACACTGTTTTCAGTATTAATTTTAGTCTTCTAAAATATTTCTTACTAAGTTTTATTTGCATTTGTTCATGTTTTATTGCTGATCCTTCATCAATTCCCAAATATTTATACACTCCCTCTTGCTCAAGTTCTTTATCACATTCCTATCCCAGACTAATATATTCTTGGTGCTACAGTTTCCTGCTTTAAAGGTGGCTTTTGCACATTTATCAAGACCAAATGACATTCTTATAGCATCTGAAAAAGTTTTGACAATTGTTGTGCTTTCAATTCATCTGATGAACCATACAGCTTTAAATCATCCAAAAAAAGAAGATGAAAAGTCTTTACACTTTGTTTTCTGGGAGCTAAACTGTAGCCATGACCTAATCTGTTAAGGGCAAGACAAAAGAGCAGCTGTGACAGAGTCATCCTTCTTTGGATTTTTATCAGTGGAATTATTTATTTATTTACAATTGTTTACCAGGAAATTTCAACTGGACACAGGTCCTTTTTCAGTGGAGGCCCGGGGAGAAAAGCTCCCCAGGACAATAAATGAGCATCAGAGTACATGAACAATTGAATATACATACAATAGCAAATAATACATACTGCAGCAAACATTAGCTATACATATAATGTGAAACATAGTGGTGAACAGATATACCAATATCTAGCTAGAGATAGTACTAAGCTCAAACAGATACTGTTCTAAACTCATATACCTACATCTTGTATACAAATATTGCACTAAATTCAAGTAGATATAAAGCAGAAGCTCCACATAAAGGTGGAACAAGCTAGAAGGGCTAATGGGATGGAAGGGGAAGACAGAGGAGTAAGAGGAGGAGACAGAGTAGTATAAGTGGTAGTGAGAGGAAGCTAGGTGCAAGTCAGTTGGAGTTGAGATGAAGTGAGGGAGTTAAGCATATTGTAACAGGTCTGACAAAGTGAAGAGGGAAGGTGAGGGTAAAGGGTGAGCCAGAGCCTGCAGAGGAAAGAATGCAATGATCAGACGGTCTGAGGCACGGTGGCTATGGGAGGGAAGGGGAGGTAAAAGGAGGGTTACTAGTCGGGACTGGTTCATAGGCATAACCAGACACTTAAGTGAGTTTTTTATTGCAGTCTTGAAGTGATTGCAAGAAGGTAGTGTGGTTATTGGGGGGGGGTTCCATAATCTGGATATGACGCAGGAGAATAGTGCTTCTCCTGCTAAGTTCTTGGGTTTGATCACTAGAAGTAGATTTTTGCTGCTCGAGCATACAGATCTAGTGGAGCAGAAGGGCTGGAGAAGGTTTTGAAGGGATGGGACTTTAAGAGGATGGTTTACTAACTTGTGGGCAAGAGAGAGTTGATTCAGGTGAAAAAGTTAAGGGAATTCAAGCCAGTCAAGTTCTCTAAGTGATATACAGTAATGGCTGCGATAAGATGTACCAGTAGCAAACCTGGCAATTTTATTGTAGCAAGCCTTGAGCTTGTTTAGGTCTGTTTGTCTAAGGTAGGTAAGTACAGGAGAGGCGTAGAGTAAAGTAGAGATTGGCAGCAGAAATTCTGGCGGTCTTTGTGAGGAATTGTTTGTTTCTGTACAATGTACCTAGTTTTTTGTGAACCTTAAGAGAAATGTGAGTGTCAAATCTGAGATTGCCATCAATCTCAACACCAAGTAGTTTGGTGTGTTCTGTTGGGGAGATGACGGTATTGTCTTTGGCTAGAATATTAAAGTGGGGGATTACTGGGTTAGATTTAGCAGGTTGGAAAATAAGGAGTTTAGTCTTGCTCAGGTTGAGTAATAACTGGGCATTAGATAGCTAGTTTTCTACAGATGAAAAGGCTTCCTGTGAAGTTCAGGTATAGTTGGGGCTGAGCGGATGAGGGTGAAGTTATCTGCATACTGTATAAGAGAAGCATGCTTGGTGGCTGTGAATAGATCATTGGTGAAGAGTGAGACTAGTAGGGGACCACGGATGGAGCCTTGGGGAACACAGAGTGTTACAGGAAGTCGAGGAGACAGGTCATTATGCCAGACAACTGATTGTTGGCAGCCAGTTAGACAGCTGTGAAACCAATCAGTAGCTGATAATTTGTCCTTTATCATGGCTTAACTGCAAAGTGCTTTGCCACTGTTTCATGGTTGCTTGTAATGTTCTCAATTAGTGTAGGGTGTATCTTATACATTTTATGCACTCTTATTCATGAATGTGTAATACTGTCAAATGCTTTTTTTGTAGTCTATCCACTCTATACTTAAGATTCTTCCCCTTTTTACAGTTCTACATTATGACTATTTAACAGCAAATGATCTATGGTTCCATCTGAGTTTCTTTTGTTCCATTCCCATGATTATAGTTTCTAGGATAGCTTGCAGATACGCTCTTAAGTAGGACTGCTGTTTTTCCTGTTAACCAGGTTGGCATCTGGTTCGGGCTACACATTATAAATGGTTCTTACTCGTGGCTAAATCTTCATGTAATAATCAGACGTTAAGTACTGCATTGGAGTCTGGGGTTTTCTGATTAGGAGACTTTCTTAACTTTGTTTCAGTCTCTCTGGCCATTACTTCATCCCATTTCATATCTTGTACATTTGAATATTTTATTCTTTCTTTTAATACGTCTATCCATTCAGCATCTTTGTTGTTTCACAGGATCTTCATAGTTATTTCTCCAAAATGCATCTATTTCTCCTTTTTTTGTGCTGGTGTTTCAATTACTTTTGCCTTGTTTTCCAATTCTGTATAAAACTGTTTTGGGTCATCAATAAAATGTTTATTTTGTACTTCTCCTTTATGTGCATATCTTCTAAGTTTTTCTGCTTGTGCTGATATTTTTAGTTTATTATTTTGATAGTACACAATAGATACTGATCTGCTCTGATACTGTGGTACTGCTTTAAACACGTCTATCTTTCTGAGTATTTTTGCTGATCTGTTTTCTCTTCTATGCTCTTCTAACACTGGCACTTCTTGCCTTAATTGCTTTATAGTTTTCTCTAGGGTTCAGGCACATAGATCGCAAGACAATTGGCCGTGAGCTACAATGCCAAAATCAGAAGGCTGCAGCACTGCTAGACTGTAGAGAGGTGCAGCCAAATACAGCACAGTAAACCACCACACTGAGACAATCCCTAACAAAAGTAACCGAGCTGTTTCCAGACAGTGGAAACAGCCATGGTAGACAAGTGATTCTAAAAAAAAAACAAAAAAAACAGCGAAATAACTAAGAAACAAAATCAGCATACCTGCAAGCCCCACAAGGAGATAAATCCCCAAACTCACTCCACAGTAAAGACTTGCTGTGTAAAGCAGCAAAATAGACATAGCACCATCACTAAGTAATTACATCCAGGAAAGCTGCAGATGATAGATACAGAAGCACATGCGCATGTAATATGAAATACAATTTTACAGGAATCCTTGCAACGTACAGAAAGCTTTTTCTTGGACTCTCACTTGTACATAGCATGTACTCTACTGTTTAATGGAACTATCCATACCTCAAAGTTATCTGAAAGTCAGCAGCACACCATAATTTTGCCCTTCACTATACAAAATGCATATGACAACAGTCATGCATGAATAAGAAGTATCTCTTTAAACTCACGTGCATCAATTTTATCACTGCTTCACTACTCCTTATACATGACATGCACACATCTGAAACTACCAGTATCCTAAGCAACAGCCGAAGTGTGGCAGGTTTAAATATAAAACTGGCCATTACAGACTACCTAACAGTAGAGTAGCAACCACTGTGGAAACTAACACAAACATAGTGGATGCGGAGTACACATGGCACACACAGGAGTATAAACCCACCTCACCTTACACAGCAGACTGTAGAGTACTGGATCAGCATGTGTGTAATGTGGGGTCACCAAACCCATCCTATAGCTGGTGCAAATGGGATATACACATATGCAGAGGCATGTAAGCAGAAAAGGGTGGTATACAGGGAAGCATCCCTAAGTAATGTCTGGATCTGAAAATGAGATTGGGCACTATACTCTTATTGGTCAAGACAGACAGCAGGGAGTTAAAAGGGACATGTGCAGTGAATGCAGTGTCAGTGGTGTAAGCAAGCTGGTTAGACACCTACTGCACTACATATCCGTGTTTATCCCACAGCTGAGTGAATTGGAAGTACAGCATATCTAGCAGAGAACTGTGCAACAGCAAGGTGGAGTGCATACTGCTACAAAGAGCCCACTGGGGCAGACGGAGCTTGTTACGAATTCTACAACAAAAGGTGATGTACTTCAAGGTACAGACAGTCAGAGAGTGCCTTACACCTAAGCGGCATTCAGGTGCTGTGCATTGCTACACTCGATAAGATGGATGCTGAGAGGCCCTCTACAAGTGGTGTTGATATGATGGGTACTGTATACAGGTACAGACCAGGTCAGCTTGGCAACAGATACTGGACAGTGCCTAGCCAACGAGGCAAGCCAATACTGGTAGTGGAGGGTTATCTATACCACTTAGAGCATGAATGGGAAGAAGTGTAGAAATCTCTGCCATACCAGCATTGGCAAGATGAAACCAGTATTCATGTGGCTGTGCTGCATGCAGAACTATGGCAGAGGGCAGGAAACAGCAATGATTTGCCTAGTCTGGTAATGCAGAATATCCTTGGCATGGCGGATGACAATGTGCTACAAGAGATGCCTTGCCATGACACCCTCCATTGTAGCATTACTAGAATACAGCATAGGGATCTATGTCCATATCCTTAGCAACCCTAGCAGATATCTATGTCAGCCAGTACCCACTCCATAATGGCAGCTTTATCCTACGAAGAAAGGCGGATATGGATGGGAAGGATTATTGTGCTCACTACAGAGCAAAATCTGGCAGATCTGTGCAGGTCAGATATCATACTTGGGATGGCACATTCCCAACACATGCAGATGTGTATCATCAACTGTGCACATTACATGAATCTACTGGCACCCCACCAGAGTCAGGATTGTCCCCTGGTGCATTGCCTAATGACATGGAAATTAGAGTCCACATACAACAATATGTGGGATATGCTTCGGGGTATGGATGGAAATCAGGGAAGCACCTATATCCACGCTACATCATACTGATTTTGAGAAGACAGTGATCCATGCCAGCAGTAAGGTGTTCCCCAAGAGTATTCTGAAGGGTTGCCTATTCCATTTTTCCCAGATCATTTGGCGCCAAATACAGCATCACCACCTTGAGGCCCTGTATGGTACAGACACTGCATTCTCAATAGCCATCCGCAAACTGAATGCACTGGAATTTCTACCAGTAGATGATGTCTCCACATTTCTGTTGATTGCGACTTCACTACCAGACTGTGCTAAGCCCATAGTGACATTTCTGGACCATCTTTACATGTGTGGATGACCAAGGAAATATGCATCCCACTGTTCAGCATCACCATGACTGCCATCCTCATACCCTTTGAAATTCTGGAATATGTGTGACGTGTCTGACATGGATATCCCACCGACCAATAAACAGGTGGAAGCATGGCACCATCGACTGAAGGTGTTACTTGGATGCCCTACAGTACAGCTTCATGACCTGACAGATAACCAAAGGAAATCACTTTTGAGAGGGATGCCAGTGACACCACGTAGGAAGGCTATTGTAAGGGAGCATCGTCTAAAACACATCCTGCAACATAAGTGTGACTATAGCAATGTGCAGGATTTCTTACGTGCTGTAGCACATTTTTACAAGTTGTACTGTATTTGCCTCTAGTACACATCAAGCACTACACACACCACTTTACATGTTGTCTTAATAAAGGCTTTTACCCACAGTACACAGGTTTCGCAGTACCACCTTTATGCCTCCCTGGCATCCAGTTACATCCACTTGTACTGCAGACAGTGACACCTGTCGGCTTCTGGGGGGGGGTGCACCTCTCGCATTGTGAGGGTTTGTGTCTGCCACCTACGGACATGGCACAGGGGATCTACTATGGCCACAGGGAACTGTCCACAGGCATTTGTCACTGCAGCTAAACTGCCATCCTGCCATATATCCACATCCAGCTGTCTCACGGGGGGGTGTCACACCACCTAGGTGGCGCAAATCCTTTTCTCTATTTGATAATTCCATGATGGCATTTGATTTCTCCCCTTCCTTTCCCTTACTACCATGTGTTTTTTTTTGTGTTGTAAGACTATCTGCTACTAATTTAGATGAACAGTAATAAATGTATCCTATTTACTTCTGTTATATTGCATGGATCTCGATGAACAGTCCTAATTATTCTGTTAAATTGTTTTATAAAACTTCTAACTTTTTGGGTTTTATTGACTTTCTGTAGTCTAGTACTTTCATTGATCTTAATATGTCTGTCCATCTCTATTAATCAAGCAACTCTTCTCTTAGATCAAGATCATTTTCTTCTAAACTGAGGGCACATTCTATGTTCTCCATTTCCTGCAGGCATTCTACAGAAAGTTTCAGAGCATCTTCCTGTCTCTCATTCTCTGCAGTTTCATCCTGTGTCATCTGTTGCTCTTTCATATGGGAACTCGCTCGCCTATCACTCCACACCACTGACTGCATCAGAGTTGCCACAGTTTCCTGTTCCTTCCTTTGTTGTGCAACTCAACTGATCTTTTGTAATGATTTCCTATAGAAGGCTCCAACGTATCTTCATATAGCAACTGATCAAATGTTTCCTGGACCACTGGTTTCTCCTTAATTTGTGGATTCATTGCTCTATCCTGCTGTGATGTTATCATTGTTAAATTTTCTACACTAAATCCTTCACTTTACAGGTAATCCATAACCTCAATTTTTATTTCTTTAACTTCTCCATTACTAATCCTCTTTTATACTTTTCCTCTCTGTTTTCTTACTTTTTGCATTGTAAAATTTTCCATATCCAGATGCCTTTGTCTATATTTCTCTTCAAATATCTCTGGGGCTGCTCTTTTTGTATTGATTAGATTTGCTTTCTCCTTTGCATAAATATTGCACCATACTGAATCTCTCTTTCTTTCCCACGTCCGTATTTCTTCTTCAGATGTTTCCTGCTCCTCCTGTTTCTCCTTACTTGCGAGACTCGTCACTCCATCATACTGTGATATAACCTGTGTTATTTCATAAATTCACCTTTTATATTTTTAACTTCTACCTTACTAATCTTCTGTTCTGCATTTCCTCTTTGTGATCTTATTTTTTGTATTGTGAAATGTTCCATATCTGGATGCCTTTGCCTGTATTTCTCTTTGAATATCTTTGGGGTTGCTTTTTTGTATTAAGTTGGCTTTCTCCTTTGCATAAACATTGCACCACATCAGATCTCTCTTTCTTTCCAGTGTCCATATTTCTTTTCTATACCTTTCAAAAATCATTACATTTGAGCTTTATATCATCATGTCCTCAGTTGCTTCTTCTTCTTCCAAATGGCCCAAGGTTTCTTGGTCTATATGTTTTTCATAAATCTGTTGTATTAATGAACACAATTTTTTATTTGAAGCTTCTGATAGTTTTTCTTGTGCAAGTATTTTTCTTTCTTTTTGTACATCTTCTGCCTGGAAATTCTGGGCTTCTTGCATAATAGTAACAAAATACAATTTCTTCTTATCCTCAACAATCCACTCTATCATCTTTAAGGCTCTTTTTTGACCTAGCAGTTTTTGCGTTTTTTGTGGACTACTACTTCCTTCTACAACAGGGGGCCATCCCTCCTCCTGAGCTTGGCCTAGCCCCATTGCAGAAATTTTTCCATGTCTTGGAGATTCTACACCATCATTTTTTCCAGTCCTGGCCCCAGTGCGCTTACCAGGATTAGCCGCTTTTTTTATTCTGGGTCTTGTGCACCTAGCTAGCTTTTCTATTTTTTAACTTACTTCTGCTCATGATGTATGCTACATAAACTACAGTCTCTCTCTCTCTCTATATACATACATATATATATATATATATATATATATATATATATATATATATATATATATATATATATATCAATGTTGTCTTGGTGAGAAGGTACTCACCAAGACTTGAGGGTGAATTCAGTTCCAGCAATCTTACTCTACTTTGCTTGCTGATTTTTTTTCGTCTCTCCATTCAGACCCCTTTATAGTCCTTTCAATGGTATTTAAAGCCCTAAATGACCAGGGTCCAGCCTAAATGAAAGAGCCATTGCGCACACTTCATTTAGCTTCCCTGCAGCTGCTCGCAGTCCATAGATTTAGGTTTCATACATCTGGACAGTAAGACGCTGTCCGGTTCGATTCTCAGCTAGAGCGTCTTCTGCGTGGAGACATGCGTGAATGGGCGTACCTTCGTTGAAGCTTGTGCATCAGGGCTGGCAACTCTGCACGTAAAAATCTACTGCCAATCATTAGCGAACCAGAGTTCCACTGTGGCGACCCCTAACCGGGAAAAGCTGAAAGACACAACAGCATCTGGACTTAGATCCTTCTCATAATAGTCCACTGGGGTCAGCATAATTAAGATCTTTTTATCTTTTTCAAACACCTTTACTGAATTATCACGTGTGACATGTGCAAACTTAGATTGATATAAAAGAAATCAAACTGTATTAACATATTTACAGTTACAAAAATATACATCACATATCCTCTTCTGCACAATATACTCATTCCAACATTGAATATTTTGGTCAATTCCCACCTTCCCTTAAACCTCATTCCTCATACAAAACATTTTTCTGCATGTATCATTCTCAACTTCCATTTTTGTCTCTGTAATTTGGTCCTACTTTTTCCTAAATATCTCACTTCCAGTTGTTTTATCTTTGTTTCAATATTCCTTCAAATGTGGTTTGGTTCAGACTTTGATTTCCAATTTCCAGTAATTGCTTTCTGGCAGCCATCAGAATTAAACTTAACAAGGCCTTACTGTGTCTAGGCAATTCAAATCCTGTATCCCAGCCCTCAAATAATTTCCTTAGTTACACCCATTTGTTCACCTAGTATTTCTGACAAAATTCTCTGTAGGGAATTTTTAAACTCTGCCAACTCATTATACTTCCAAAACATATGTTCCTAGTTACCTCTTTCTTCCCCATCACAACTCCAACATTTGCCATCTAGCAGAGGAATCTTTGGAGTCTGACTTGAGTAAAAAAAAAAAATACCTATGTACGCAGTTTCGAGCAAAAATCCTAAATCTACACACTGCATATTTGGGCACCACATGTATGTCCTCCCATTGTTTCTTTGTGAATTGCTCATCCCGACTTTCTTTTCCATATTTTCTAACCTTCTCTGATTGATATATATAGTTACTGTGCAACTGTTTATATGCCCTACTAATTATCCCTTTTTAACACCAGCTTCTATTCTAGATTCAACTAAAAACTCTTATCAGTGCAGGTCTTTCACTTAGGATTACTCCATCCCTTTATCTTTGCCTACTTAATCCCTCACAGAGAACACAGTCTCTAGCTTACAGTCCAAATGTCTTCATGGCCGCCTCCCATTCTATTACCGTTCCCTGTCTAATTATTTGTTCCCAATACCATGGTTCTTCCACCAGTTTTCTCCAGTAAACTCCAGTCCCCTCTTGACCATTCTCTATACCCGTCACAGCAGTCATCTCTATCAGCAGAATCTTCTCTCTCCATTCCCGCATTGGCTTAGTTTTTAGAATACTTTCTGCTACTTCATACTATAAAATTCTCTTATGACTGCTGTTACTCTCTTTAAGGACATGCATCCAAAATCCCAGTCTCCCGTTAATTTTTGAATTTCCCCCCTGCTTCATCATCATCCCTTTCCACTCTGAGTTATAACGTTATAAAAAGAAGCTATGTTCTTACCATAACATTCCACCTGCGTTGTCTATCTTCATTCATTCTGGACAGTTGGGTTTTGGTTCAGCCTCGGAACAGACTCTGCTAATATAACAAACTCGCGCCACCCAAAACTGTCAACTAAGGTTACCCATAGTGCCTCACTTCTCTTCCCTTCAGATCGAGTTTGCCTGTAAAAAAAGAATAATAAAGCAGAGGCATTGTCCGAGCAAATACCCTATCACATAGTCAGAACCAGTTCCAGACCTCCAGCCCATCTTTGGAGGGAGGTAGGAGGGTGAGATGTAAACAACTCACTTGTCTCACCTTATAGGTTCACAGATTAGTACTAAACTAACTGCTCTTGCGAGCCATTTTAAGCTTAGCCAATTATCTCTTGTGAGATTCAAACCCTGCACCTTGTGTTTATAAGGCAAACACCTTAACCATTAGGCCACCCTCCCAACGAAGAGAGACAACACAGATGGAACGTTATGGTAAGAACATAACTTCTTTATTTGATGTCGTCAATCTTCATTCATTCATGACAGTTGGGACACAATCCCTAGCTACTTTATGTCCTGGGAGGCCCTACGGAAGGATATTCCTGAGCACCACTGAGCCAAAGGATGCTCTCCCGCTGGAGACCATGTCCAACTTGTAATGAGTGATAAAGGTACGAGGGGTAGCCAAAGTAACTGCTGTGTAATTGTCATCCATAGAGGTTCTTGAATGAAAGGCTACTGAAATGGAAACTGACCTGGTAGAATGAGCCTTGACTTTAGCTGATAAACTCATTTGATTCTGTTGATAAACAAAGGTGATACAATCGCTCAACCATTTTGCCAAAGTGACTTTAGAAACTCACTTGCCCAATTTAAGCCCTGAAAAAGACAGGAACAATTGGTCCGATTTTCTGAATGATTTAGTCCTAAGTTAAAATGCAATTGTCTATGTACATCCAATAAATGCAAACAATATTCTCCTTTGCTTGAAAAGTTTGGGAAGAAAACTGGCAGGTCAGTGGATTGATTAATATTTGAATCTGAGACAACTTTGGGTAGAAAGGAGGGGTTAGTCCGAAGGGATACTCAATCTTTGTGAAAAATTATGTATGGGCACTTCACACAAGGCCTGCAATTCTGATATTCTCCTGGCTGAAGTGATGGCTACCAGGAATAAGGCCTTCCAAGACAAAAATTTTATATCACAGGTGGCTGCTGGCTCAAAGGGTTGGTGAATCAAAGTCTGTAAGACTAACGCCAAACTCCAAGGTTCAATGTGTTTTTAAAGGGCGGTTTTAAATGCATGACTCCCTTTAAGAAGATTTTGCAGAGATGGTGAGATATTAAAGAAAACTCGTCAAAGCCATCATAGAAATTTGAAATAGCTGCTAAATGGACACGGATAGTAGAAGTTGAGGCTTCTGAATGGAGTAAGGTTGACAAATGTTCGAACACTTTACGGGGCTGAAAAGGGGTCAAGTCATTTTTCTTAAGACTATATTACAAATCTGCTCCACTTACTATGATAAATTTTCCAAGTGGACGGTTTATGGGAAGCCAGAAGTATCTTTTGTACTGGGAAAGATGGACTATTCTGCCTGGTAATTACCAGAAGTGGAGGTGCCAAGCAGTCAGCTTGAGACTTGGTAGGTTTGGATGGACCAGCCCCTGTGGATGAGACAGCAGTCCCGGAGTTGGGTCCATAGTCCACGGACGATGAACTAGGTGAGGCCAAGGAAAGGAGAAACAGACTTGGCAGGGCCAATAGGGTGCAATGAGGATTACTTTGCCTCTCAACAGTTGCGCTTTCTTTAAAAACTGTGGTATCAGAGAAAAAGGAGGAAAGGCATAAAGCAATCCTGGGGGCCAATCATGTATAACAGCATCCTTCAGGGACTCCCCGCTGAGTGGGGATTAAGGCAAAGTAGCTGCTAAATTTGTTGCCCATGGGAGAAGCAAATAGACTGCAGCAAAGCTGAATCCAACAACAAAAAATCTCCATTGCTACTATGGGATTTGAGAGACTACTCGTGAGGCATGAGAATGCATCTGCTTAGCTCATCTGTAATCACGTTGGAATTCCTGGAATGTGCGTTGCTATCAGAAAGTGGTTGGAGGCCATCGTCCATTGCCATACTCTCATTGCTTTATGACATAATGAGTAGGTTTCATAGGTTCGTACTAGGCTATCTGCCCTAGGGCATTTATAGGCCTAGCCAGAGTGTGTGTGGCTTTCACCGCCCCTTAGGATGAGAATACTACGCCCATTTAGGGTTTAGTTTACTGTGCCTCTGTCTAGTAATGACACAGAGATGACCCCTGGGGTAAACCTATGATCTCCCATCCACTTGTCAAGACTTCTCTTGAATAGAGTTAGTGAGGGGCTCTGCCTAACATGGACTGGGATTCTGTTCCAGAGTGTAGGGAGCCTCTGGGTTATGGATCTGTCCCTCCAGCACATCCTATTTATTTCTGTGTTGAGGTTTAAGTCTCTTGCTCTCGTGGCTCTGATGGATTTGGATTTTTTGAGGTGGAGCATGTCCATTAATTCCGGATTGGACATGGCCTTGTACATTAGGCACAGGTCACCTCTGAGTAGGCGGTATGCGACTGAATAGAGCTGGAGTTTTTTTCAGTCGGGCAGCATATGACATATGTTTAAGACCCTTTATCCTCTTGGTGAGGAACTTTTGGGGTCTTTCCAACTGCTGCATGTGTCGGGTAAGATAGATCCCAAATGGGGCATTGTACTCCATCATTGGCCTAATAAGAGATGAGTACAGGGGCACAATGACCTCTCTTGATCTAGATGTGAAACCCTTCATGATAAGGGGGGCAATATAGAAGGTCTTCCTAACCACTTTGGCAATGTGAGTGTCAAATGAGAGGTTACTGTCAACCTGGGTCCCTAAGTAGGATCTGGTTCCTCGTCTGTCGATATACCAGACAGACATGTTGTCTGACTGGATAGGAATTGTCCCAGATGGAAAGGCAGACGAATGCTTGCAACCCCAGAAACACAACCCTCAGTTCCAGGACGTTGACATGCAAATTGGCCTCTAAGGGGGACCAAGTGCTTTGGGCTGTCTTTCCCTGAAAATGCCCCCCCACCCCATCAAGGATGTGTCCGTGGTCACTACAGCTTCGGGCTGAGGGAGTGAAAAAGGGTGACTCCATAAGTCCTCTTCTGGCTTCATCCACCAATTCAAATCCTGCTTGCAACAGTTTGTTATGCAGACTGGGAGAGACATGGGGTGTGTTAAGAGACCACTGTGATGCTAGGAGCCATTGCAGCAGCCTCATATGGAGTCTCTACCAGGGGAACTGGGGTAATTGCTGCTGCCATTGACCCTAGTAGTTGAAGGAGTAAGCAAGCTGGAACCTAGTTCTGAGAGAGAATTGCTTGGAGCTGAGGCCTTGGCCTTTGTAATCTGTGATGAGGAAGGGTGACTAGACAGAATCTCATGTTGAATGTTGCTACAATTAATTCTAAGCTTTGAATGGGTACCAGTTTTGACTTCTCTTTGTTTATTGAGATACTTAGGAACTCTGTCAGTTATAGGGTATAGTGCAAGGTGTGAAGCAGCAGATGCTTGGTGGGGGTCGTAAGGAGCCAGTTTGTCTAAATATGGCAACACCTGAAATCCTTGCAGTCTCAAGTGAGCTGTTAATACTGCCATACACTTGATGAACACTCTGGGGGCTGTGGAGAGACCAAAGGGCAGTGATTAAAATTGGTAATGATAGACTCCCAGCCGGAAGCGGAGATATCTTCTGGAGCTTTTGTCCATTTTTATGTGGTAATACACATCCTGAAGATCTATCGAGCACATCCAATCCTTTTTTTCCAGAAATGGAAGGATAGACTGAACCGTGACCATCCGGAATTTTGCCTGCTTGACAAACTTGTTCAAGATACTGAGGTCCAGAACGGGCCTCCAGTCCCCCATCTTTTTTGGCACTAAAAAGAACTTTGAGCAAAATCCAGATCCCGTTTGGTCTGGTGGGACTGTTTGGATGACTTTTTTCAAGCAGCTTTAGAATTTCTTGAGTTGCTGCCTCCTCCTAACTGGGTGGAACTTCGGGGATTTGCCTCAGATAAAGATTGAAGGGGATATGGTAACATCTTGTAATTTATCATCTGCACCCAGGAATCTGATGTTATTGAGTGCCAAGAATGAGTGATGCAGAGAGATTCGTCCCCTGACTGCTTCAGAGGCAAGCAATCAGGCCACTCTTCAGGAGGGCAGATAGGGTTCCCCAGAGAAGGAATCCCTGGAACCCTGATTATGCGGGCCCCATCTGCCACAGGAGGGGAGTCTTCCTGATGAGTTCCCCCCTCTGCCCTGTGGGGAAAACTCACAACAATGTGTCATAAAAAGGCCCTTGGGACTTCCTGAACCATATCTTTTCACTTCTCTGATTCCTGGTATAGGATCATTAAGGGGTGGAAAAACGTACACTCACAGCAGACATGGTCTTTCTGTCCTTCTCACACCTGGCTAATGTGTCTAACGTTTGGGCCAAACAAAGAAGCATCATCAAAGGGAGTGTTGAAGGAAGACGAAGGGGTCCGCAAAGTCACACAAGTGCATCCAGGCGTGACATCTCATGACAACGAACGTCTGCACCCACTGCTCTGGTCACCCCTTCGGTTGTATGTGCAATTACGAACAAAAAATGCTAGAACCAAATAGACCAAGTAAATAAAGTAACCAGCTGAGTGTAAGATGAGCACCACAACACAAAGGTAATAGCGTAGTCAAAAAGTTTAATATCCGCTTTCGTCAGTGGACTTCCTCAGAATACACAACTAACACAGTTTGAAACATTTAAATATCCCAACAGTTATTATATTCATTAATCAATCACACCTTAATTAAATAATTAAAACACATAAAATACGTAAAAAACAGGAATATTGATGTTTAGGAAAAGAAATTTAAAGGAACAAGTTTTTTATTAACCTGTAGTTTCCTGTATTTTAAAAAACATTTAATATTGATATAATCATTTAAGCCTGGAGATTTGTCAGCGTTAAGTCTAATTTGCCATATTGTTTCACGCTGCTCTAGAAAATTTTTGAAATCTCCAGCTCTAAGATCAGAATGTGCCACCTCTAAGACAGAAAATAAAAATTTTTTGTATGAAATTATCAGACCAAAATGTTAGAAATTATTAATAACCAAGACGAATATGAAACAATCAGTCTTTGGGATTTTAACAAAAGGGTCCGTTTCATACATTCTGAACTATATGCCTTATTCATGACAGGGGAAATAACATCAGAAGTATATGAATTTTGTGTAGTGGTTGAGCCACGTATAGGGGTAATCTTTGGGATACCTAAAACCCACAAGAACACCAGGGATCCCCCTTTAAGACCTATCGTGTCCAGCCCTCATTCTGTAACTGAAGGCATTTCTTTGGTTATAGATGCAATACTGGGCCCCATTCTATGTGAAGAACTTTCCTATGTAAGGGATTCATGGGATTTCTTAAGTAAGTTTGGTAGTTATGTTCAAGAACAAGGATTTAACCCCTCCAAACACATCATTTTCACAATTGATGTTATCTCCCTTTATACTTGTATTCCACATTATGAGGGAGTAGAAGCAGTTTGTGATTTTTTAACAAGGAAAGGTGGCAGATTTACGCCCAGTTTTGTTTCTACAAAGTACAGTTTTGTACCTACCATAAATGTAGATGTTCGAGGATCCCCATTGCTGCAGTCCTTACTATTGGGTATAGTCCGCATCCAGTCGGCCCGAATACCAGAGTATAAGGCTGACGTCGGTCAGGGCGCATTAGACTGACGTCAGTACGTCAGGGTACTAATGCGCATGACCGACGTCATATCCTCAGTCTTTTCTTGCCCCAGATGTCAGAAGACCCTAAAAAGACAAGGCCCAAAATACCTGCACCAAAAATATGTACAATATATACAAGAATATATACAACAAATATAAGCATGTAACCTCACCTACACAACCACCCCTAAACACAGAGGGAAGGAGGGAGGTAAATTGGACTGCAGCAATGGGGATCCTCGAACATCTACATTTATGGTAGGTACAAAACTGTACTATGTTCTTCGCTCCCATTGCTGCAGTCCTTATTATTGGGTAGAATCCCAAAGCAGAGGTAAGGGAGGCTGGCAAATCATAGAGAAGCAGGAGCTGACAACATGCCTTGCAAAACAGCTGTGGCAAAACCAGCCCTAGACTTAGAGTAGATAGGAAGGTGATAATGCTTAGAGAAAGTATGCACTGAACTCCAAGTAGCTGCTTCCAAAATATCCTTAGTTGCCACCCCTTAGAAATGCTGTTGAAGTGGCAGTAGCCCTAGTGGAATGAGGCCTAATCCCAGCTGGAATCTCCTTGCCATGATGGGAATAACAAAATGCAATGCAAAAGCCAATCCACCTAGAAATAGTTTGTTTTGACACAGGCTTGCCCTGAACTCAAAGCAAAAGAAACAAACAACTGCTGAGACTGCCTGAAATCCTTAGTCCTGCTTAAATAATAACGCAATTGCCTGTGTACATCTAAAGTGTGCAAAATCTTTTCCCCTTTATTTTGGGGGTCTGAATAAAAAGTAGGCAAATGAATAGCTTGGTTTAAAGCCACACTAGAAACCACCTTAGGCATAAAGGAAGGATTAGTACGTAATGATACCCTATCCTTATGGAAAATCAAAATGGCTCTACTGCCATAAGGGCCTGCAACTCAGACACCCTTCTTGCAGAAGTAATAGCCAACAGAAAAGCAGTCTTCCATGACAAATATTTCAATTCAGCAGTAGCCGCAGGCTCAAAAGGTTGTAGAGTAAGTTTTCCAACACAAAATTGAGATCCCAAGCAGGAGTAGGAGCTCTACGTGGGGGTCTTATATTCTTTGCCCCTCTAAGAAACTGCTTGAACAAAGGATGCGAAAACAATGGTGGGTCACAATCATAATGAGCTGAAATTGCTGCAGCATGAATCTTAATGGAAGAGAAGGACAAACCTTTGTCCAATAACTCAGTAAGGTATTGAAGAGCCACACTCAAATTAGGCTCAGAAACCTGCAAATTCTTTGCTGTACTCCAAAATAAAAATCTCTTCCATTTTTGCGTACACTTTCCTTGTACTAGGTCTTCTAGCTTCCATAATCACATTTAAAACTTGTTGAGGAAGTTGAGACCTGCTGTGTTTCAACACAGAATATGCCAGGCTGTTAGATGAAGAGAGTGAAGCTTGACATTGAGCAGATGACCATCCTTCTGAGATAACAGATGAGGAATCAGAGGTAAAGGCCATGGAGGCTTCCTTACCAGACTCCGTAGTAGTGGGTACCAGTGTTGCCGAGGCCAATCTGGAGCTATCAAAATCATCCTTGGCCTGTCTTGTCTGACCTTTAATAGTACCTTTGGAAGAAGAGGCAGAGGAGGAAAGGCATACACATGAAGGTTTTTCCAACTGAAAGACAGAGCATCCACTTTCCAAGCTGTGTGATGAAACCCCTTTGTGCAATACTGTGGCAGCTGGTGGTTTAGTGGAGAAGCGAACAGATCTATGTCTGGAGTTCCCCATGACACTGTCAATTTTTGAAATACATGAAGATCCAGTTTCCACTTGTGGGGATCCATGATTTGTCTGCTTAACACATCTGCTAAGGAGTTCTGTGCTCCCGGCAGAAACCTTGCCTGAAGAGTTAGTTGCAAGCTTAGCGCAGTCTCCCATAAAATCATTGCTTGCCTGCATAGAGGATAAGAATGTGTTCCCCCTTGCTTGTTGATGTACCACATGACAGTTGTGTTGTCTGTTAGAATCAACACCTGCCCTGGAAGAAGTAACTCCTTGAAAGCCATTAATGCAAACTGGACTGCTAACATCTCCTTCATGTTGATATGTAGATGCTGTAGTCTGGCAGGCCACTTGTCTTGTATCCACTTTCCATTTAGATGAGCTCCCCAAGCAATGTCCGAGGCATCTGTCGTTAAAATCTGACTCGCCTCTGGCCGGGTCACAGAGAGTCCCTTGTTTAGGTGACATTCCTGAGCCCACCACAAAATTCTTTTTGAAGGCAAGGTATTATTTGAATGACAGTGTCCAAATCCTGGCAGTGCTGTGTCCATACATTTTGAGATACCATTGTAGCTTCCTCATATGCAGTTTGGCATTGGGAAGCACCAGAATACAAGATGCCATGAACCCTAATGCTTGAAGGACTGTCCTTGCAGTCAGCACGGACTGATGAGATAGTTGATGGAAGTAAAGTGACAGACTCTTTTGTTTGTCCGGGGTTAAAAGGCCATCTGGGCTGCTATATTCAGTCTCACACCCAGAAAGCACATGTCTTGAGAGGGTACTAGACTGGACTTTATTTCGTTCACAGAATACCCTAGGCATCTTAGCACTGCTATGACATATTCCAGATGCTGTATAAGGTCTTCCTTTTCTTGAGCCAGAATCAGGCAGTCGTCCAAGTAAGGATAGATTTGAATTCCTTGAAGCCTGAAGTAAGCTATCACTGGAGCCAGAACCTTTGTGAATACTCTGGGCAGTAGATAAGCCAAAGGGCAATGCAGAGAACTGATAATGAGAATTTCCAGCTCGAAACAGATACTTCCTGCAACTTAGCCTTATAGGCACATGAAGGTAAGCTTCCTTGAGATCTAAAGTTACCATCCAGTGATCTTTGCCCAGCAGAGGTAAAAGCTGTTGTAACGTCAACATCTTGAACTTGGGAATGTCCAGAAAAGTGTTGAGGAGAGATAAGTCCAAAATTGGTCTCCACGTGTTCCCCTTCTTTGGTACTAGGAACAGGCGAGAATAAAATCCTAGGCCCCTTTCTGATACAGGGACTGGCTGAATGGCCCCATCTGGAGTAACTGTGAAACTTGCTTGTGAGCCTCTTTTCTTTGTGGAGGAGGAACGTCTGGCATGCCTTTGAAAGGGGCATTGTATGGAAATAAAATCTGTAACCGTGGTGAATGATATCCAACACCCATTTGTCTTGAGTAATTAAATCCCAATTTTCTTTGAAAAGAGACAGTCTTCCTCCCAAAGGAGCTGCCAGGCGAGAATCTACTGGCAGCTGAAAAGACAGGTCATTGGGTCTGTTTACGAAAGGACTGACCCCTGCCCTCACCAGAAGTCTGAGCAGGTGAACTCCCTGTTCTAGGCCTAAAAGAACCCTGAGCCCTGCCCCTACCATGTCTAGACCTACCCCTAGACTGGGAATCATAAGCAGGATATGTCCACCCCTTAGCAGGCCAATTTCTACTAAACTTGGGTGGCTGCACCTGCAAAAAATCTTTAACAGTTTGCATAGACTTAGCTTTGTCCTCCATTTTCTTTAAAACTGCTTCCACAGGCGATCCAAACAACACATCAGACTGTAAAGGAGCATCCAAAATCCTTGTCTTAACATGCTCAGCTAAATTCTGATCCTTCAATCAGGCATGCCTGCGAAGAACAGAACTAGTAGCAGCCACCCTCGAGGAGGCCTGTACAGCATCAAAACCACATTGCAAAGAATGCTTACCCACTTGTTCAGACACATGAACCAAATCCAGCAATTCTTTACACTCAATACCTTCCGCCAAAGCATCCACCTTAGATTTTAATTGTGAAAGGAGATAATTCTGATATTTTAGCATGTGAAACTGACAATTCAATGCTCTCATGGCTAGAGTGGAAGAAGTATACACTTTCTTTCCCCACCTATCCAAAGCCCTTGCCTCTTTATCAGTGGGAACAGGATTTTTAATCACAGAAGCTTTAACACCTTTAGGCCCTTGAGAAATAGTTTCTGGGTCCGCCCTAGGACTCTTAAACAAATACTTATGAGCTTGGCACCCTATAATACCTATCAGGCTTAACAGGAGCAGGAGGCAAAGAGTCTGGGTTTAGGGAAGCCTCTGCAAAACATCTTCCACCACATTCAACACAGGAGGAATAGCTAAGGGCCTATGCTGGGGTAAAACAAGAATTCCCTAAGCCTTTTCCTGGAATCAGAGTAATCCTGGCCTTCCCATTTAAAGTGCTCCCTCATGGAATGCAGAGTCTCTGAAAATGAGAAATCCTCAGGAGGAGAAGCTGTAGGAGTGGAATCATCCACATCAGAATCAGAATAAGTAGGATACTCCTGCAAGTCTTCCAGAAGACTCTGAAGCCTCTGAACACTGTTCAAAACTATCAAACTCGGTTCCACCCTAGGCCTCTTATCAGGCGGGGCATAGAACCTCTAATCATAGTAATCAAATCTTCTGCCATTTTAAGCATATGTTTCTTAGGTACAGAACCGAAATGCTAGGAGAAGCCCCACTGAAGCTGAACTAGGCCTACCTCTCAAAGAAGTTTTGGCAACAGAAGGAGAGGCTCTAACTACCTTGGGAAGAGAGGGAAGAACAGTTACCTGAGAAGCCCCTCAGCCTGGCCTACCTCCTGAGAAGGCACATCCTGTAACAGTAAAGTTTCTGCCTGAGACTCCATGGAAACTCCTGGCAAAACCTCTGGCTCCACTGAGCCTTCTAAAGAACCGGCGTCCGGGACTGCCGGTTCATCAACCCTAGGCTTCGCTGTTTTGTACTTGCGCTTCTTGGTCGAAGCGTGCGTCGGAGCATCCGGCGGCATTTTATAATTGCAACGCTTCCCAAACACTAACCTGGCACAGTCTAACCTCCTCTTAATAGTGCGTTTGTTAAACCTAGCACAAGAGCGGCAACCAACAACGTCGTGCTCAGGCCCTAAACAAGGTATACACAAGGTATGGTAATCCCTATGAGGTATCTGTTTCCCACAAGAAATACAGTTATTCACTTTTTCTGACATCCGGTTAAATACTGAGGCAAGAAAAAACCAAAATGTTCCCCAACGGGGTACTTAGCCAACTCTGTTTCGGTCTGAAACTCCGGTTTCGGAAATATTTCAGAACGCCAACCTGCACTCGCAAAATTGCTTCTGCATCGGATCATGCGGCAAAAAAGACTGAGGATATGACGTCGGTCATGCGCATTAGTACCCTGACGTACTGACGTCAGTCTAATGCGCCCTGACCGACGTCAGCCTTATACTCTGGTATTCGGGCCGACTGGATGCGGACTATACCCAATAGTAAGGACTGCAGCAATGGGGAACGAAGAACATCAAGATTGTTTTTGGAATTAATTTTAGAAAATAATATTTTTCTTTTTGACAAAAAACATTACAGGCAGAAGAAAGGGGTGGCAATGGGGTCTTCAGCCGCCCCTGCTTTTGCCAATTTAGTTATGGCCACATGGGAACACGAGGTGATACCAATTTTGAAGCTCAAGTTTAACATCAGGTTTTTTTGCCGATATATTGATGATTTATTTTTTGTCATTGAAGGCAATTCATCTGTTGTCAATGACTTGTTCACATACATCAATAACACTTCAGATTTTTTGAAGTTCACCATGGGGGCTGTGGGAACGAAGGTGAACTTTTTGGATATCCTCTTGTACTGGGACAGTGAAGACAGACGGTTACATAGTAAGATCTACCGCAAGGAGACCTTCACCAATGGTTACTTACACCATTCCAGTAATCATCCCCAGCATGTTATTAAAAACATCCCACGTGGACAGTTTATTAGAGCAAGCAGGATGACATCTAAACATGAAGACCTACTTGAGGAATTTTACACCATTGTTTCATTATTTTATGACAGGGGGTATGGATTAAAAAGTTTATGTACAACTATGGATGAAATTTTACAGAAACGTTCCAGTAGTTTCAGATCTATCATTGACTTCCCCACTCCCAATACTAAAAATATTGGGGAAGGTGATAGTAAGAATAATATGAAAACATCACTTATATGCTCACTTGAGACGAGTTCCGATAGTTCTTTAATTAGACAGGTGATTGCTGAGAATTGGAAAATCATTGAGGGGAATGAGGAGATGAAAAGGACTTTTGGTAGTACTCCGTCTTTTATCTTTAGGAACCATAACACCTTAAAGGGGATTTTAGAAAGTAAAACTACGATGAACTTAAACATTAACAATAAGCAAACTGGGATGCATTGCTGTCACAATTGTAATATGTGTCGATTTATTTCAGAGGGGCCATATATAATGATAGAAAATTTTGACAATACGTTCAAAGTCCCTGGGTATGTTAACTGCAAAACTAAAGGGGTAGTTTACATTGGTCAATGTTCTGGTTGTTCTGCCTTTTACATCGGCATGACCACCCGCAGTTTGAACGTCAGGATTAGAGAACACCTTTATAGTATCAAAACTAATGATGAAAACAACGCCCTTTACAAACATACTAGAATTTGTAGTTCATACAAAAAATTTTTATTTTCTGTCTTAGAGGTGGCACATTCTGATCTTAGAGCTGGAGATTTCAAAAATTTTCTAGAGCAGCGTGAAACAATATGGCAAATTAGACTTAACGCTGACAAATCTCCAGGCTTAAATGATTATATCAATATTAAATGTTTTTTAAAATACAGGAAACTACAGGTTAATAAAAAACTTGTTCCTTTAAATTTCTTTTCCTAAACATCAATATTCCTGTTTTTTACGTATTTTATGTGTTTTAATTATTTAATTAAGGTGTGATTGATTAATGAATATAATAACTGTTGGGATATTTAAATGTTTCAAACTGTGTTAGTTGTGTATTCTGAGGAAGTCCACTGACGAAAGCGGATATTAAACTTTTTGACTACGCTATTACCTTTGTGTTGTGGTGCTCATCTTACACTCAGCTGGTTACTTTATTTACTTTGTATGTGCAATTAACCACATGGACGAGATAGATATGGACTCTAGGGTGGCAAGCTGGGAGGCAACCTTATCGCATACCTCAGACACTGCTCCTGCTAAAGTTCCTGAGAGTTCTGTGATCAGGTCCCTTTGAACACAGGTAAAATGTGCCAAATAATTCAACGACTGTATGGCAACGGCTGTTGAAGCATAAACCTGCTTCCCTAATCTGTCCAATGTCCAAGACTCTCGGTTTGGAGGATGGACAGTAGGACTCTCCTCCGAGTTCCTTCTTGGCTGCTGCAACCACCATAGCATCTACTGCCAAACCCTTGGACCAGTGGAGCTGATCCTCTGGAAAGGGAGAATATTTTGTCAGGTCTCCAGGGGATTGGCTCAATGGTGCTGGGGGCCTTCCAAGCACGCTGCATGATGAGCTTGACTAACTCATCTGCAGGCGGGGTCACCCAGGAAGTAGAGGGTCAGACACGGAAAGCCTGCAAGAATACAGACTCCTCTGAGGAAGGGTTGGTGGACTTAGTCACCCCCTCTGTTTTAAGATCTCTAGTATGTCTTCAAAGGAGACATCTTCAGGGGTCAACCGTGGGGGCGCTTCCCTTTCATCGTAATCAATATCTTCGGTGAGAGATTCCTCAAGTGAATCATTGTGCTTCCTCTTGCACGATCTCTTACACGGTAGCTCATAAGGGGGAAGGTCTGAAGAGGACTCCTAAGACAGGATACCCTGTGGTAGGGTACCTTGCTGCTCCCAGCCTTGTTGCCCCAGTGTAGTAGACTGTGACAGCTACAATGCAGAGTGGTGTCAAGGGTGCCAGCTGTGAGCCTGCCGAGGTGAGCACGCTCTCCATAATCTTGAAGGCAGGCCTGCCCAAAGAGGAATGGGAGCCCGGAACCAAGAAAGACAACCTCAGAACTGGGGTCACACCCCGCTCCAACAAACCCACCTCCATAGAAGGAGCCATGAGAGGACTCAAAGCCGTCAAAGCAACTGGAACCATAGACGGCGCCATACTAGAAGATCCCAGTGCTGAAACCAAGTCACGGTCTCATGGGTGGGTCAGCTCCGACTGAGCCAAGGTCCACACAGTAGGTACCAGAACCAGGGAGAGCTCCACCTATGGTACCAAAGAAACTGGGAGGGGCGTTTGCATCAAGGGCATCAAATCCTGTGGGGAGGTTCAAGGAGGAAGATAAGATGGAGTCTGTGGAGAAATGGAATGAATGGACATCCTCAATGGAGATTCTGGCTGGTCACCAAAATGGACTGAGTTGTCCAACAAATGTGTCAATGGATGTGGAATATTGAGTCCTGGCTAGTGTTTCGACCTTTGGCACTGTGGTCAAATGACCAGAAGGTTGTGAATGACGGGGGATGACCAGTTTCAAGGAAGAAGCTATTGGTGCCGAGAGGGTCTGAGGTACCATGGAAAGGGTTGGCACCATGGCAACTGTCGTAGTCTGTTCCATGGTCAAGGACGGCACTGTGGAGGGCGTCTTGGGCTCTGGTCCAGAAGACAGATGGTGCCAAATTCGGCTGTTTAATTTTCAGTTCAGTATGAACCTGGCCTTTAGACGTTTTCGGTTCATGTGAATGAGGAGACATTTGGACCGAGTGGCTCCTGTTCTTTGTTTCTTTCCTAGGAGGTTTTGTCACCTCCCCTCTGATAAAGCCTCCGAAAAAGGGTTTTTTAATAAATGCCTTTAAAATTAGCTTATTCCTATGCTCTGCTAAGATGCGGACACTAAAGCCCTTACAGAGCTCACATGGAGGTTGGACCTACAAATGTGGGACTCCTGAACAGTATACGGAGGAAAGATACCTATCAGAGTTGGGCATCTTCCTGGCACATTTGTCACATTGTTTAAAGCCAGTAGTACCTATTTTGTCAGCCATTATAACGAGCACAAATCACCAGAGAGATCTTTCACGTGATCATAGATGCACAATAATAGAGGAATATGTTCCTTTTTTTTTTTTTTTTTTTTAAATACCAACAATGGTAATGCAGGTATACCCAGAAGGATAAGAGAAAGAAAAAGAGAAGATCCAACAATGATATTAGAGATTACCTAGATGTAAGAGTTTAGGGGAGGGAACTATACCAGCTATGGTACGAAGAAATACCAGAAAATAAGCGTGACTAAGACTCCCATGGGGTTTTAGATAGAGAAGCAGCAAAATTTTTGAAAAATAGTGAAAAAATATATTATGGGTTGAGAGCAGGCCTGATGTGTCTTGAAACTTTACACATCAAACGAGATCTGAAGAGAAGGGACGAGAGGCACTATGGGTAACCTTAGCTCGAGAGTTTTTGGCTGGAGCAAGCTTGTTATATCGGCTGAGTCAGTTCTGAGGGCAGAACCGAAACCCAACTGTCTTGAATGAATGAAGACTGACATCATTAGATTTGTCATATATACCAGCCTTAACTGTGGAGCTCTAAAATATCCCTTCAAACCAGATAATCTTAAACCACCTTTTTCTATTAGAAAGGTCAGTTTATCCTACTAGACTCTTCCCCTCTCAAATAAAATCCTTAACTTCTCTTCTGCTCGATAAAAATATGCCTGACCTGTGTATAAAACTAAAGGGACTAAAAACATGTGTACAGCTTGTATCTTGATATCTATATCCATAGACAAGAGCTTCCAGTTTCTCAGTTTATCATTTTCTTTAGTCTCTTCCCACATATCCTTAGCTGCCATAAGAGAATCCTTTTTAACCCATACTCTTAAATACTTCATTTTATTAATGTTCCCATAAATATGGGTACTGATGAACCAATTCATGTGTGGATACATAGTTTACAGCTATAGCCTTTGTTTTACCTTCATTGATTTTATATCTTGGAAAAATATAAAACCGTCTCAATGTTTCACAACACCAACACATCCCCTTCTGGCCCTATCAGGTAAAATAGAAAATATAGTCTGCAAATAACGCCAATTTCTTGATTACCATACCAATTATATCCTTGAATTTCAGAGCTCCATATTTCCTTCACTAATTGATTGAAATATAATGCAGGTAACAATAAAGAGGACACCCCTGCCTGATTCCTCTGTTCAGACGCAACTTATCAGAGAAGAACCTTCTCACTTTGATTTTCTCCTAATTAACCTTACTATTGGATCAGGGATCAGGGAAATACCAATGCTTCCACTGCCATACTCAATCTCAACCTACTCTGTCGAATGGTTTCTTGGCATCAAGACCCACCAACAACAGTGGTATTTTTTTTTTTTACATTCTGCTTCCCTCTGGATCATCACTGTTTTATTAATGTTAAATGTTTGCCTCTCCTCCACAAAACCATGTTGATCCATTTCTATCGATTTTGCAGCAACTTTGCCATTTTTTTAGTCATTATAGGCAAACGCATCATAATCAAGGTTTAAAATTAAAATTGGCCTATACAAAGCTGTCCCTGATGGGTCTTTACAATCTTTAAGTATTACAGACACCACAGCTTTTTTTCAGGATGTTGGTGCTTCCCCTCCATTTAAAATACAGTTAAACAAAACCTTCCAGATCTTCATCACTTTCTTTCCTCCTAGCTTTCAAACTTCTATCAGAATCTATTCCTGGAGACTTTTCTGCAGACTGATTACACATGACCATTTTCATCTCACCTCCTATCCTAACTGCTAAATGTTGAGCCTCGTCTACCTCTAACCTTGGCATATTTAAGTCTTCCACAGACATTGCCATTTGTGCTTTTTCCTGATTTCCACATTTCTCTGCTTTATATTCATAAAATTTATGAAATATTCCTAACACCTCTACACAATCTCTGGTTATTTTTCTTGTTACACGGTCCTTACGTTTGGCAACAATCTTTTCTACTTACTGCCCAAGTTGCTCTGCTAAAAGTTTTTGAAGTATTGAGTTATCGTCAAAAAAAAAAAAAAGTTCCTTAACAGCAACTTTCTAAACTAATACATTATCCAGGTGTTCCCTTATTTTCCCTTTAGAACCCTGCAGTTGCTCCTGTGCTTGTTCTGCTAGATTCCTCTTATTCAGCAATAATTTCAATCTTTATAAGTAATTGATACTTCTTAAGCATCTATCTTTCTTTTACTTCTACCTTATTTTTAAACTCCACTTTCAGTTCATCTCACTCACTAGTTACAACTCGTGAAAAACTTTCAATCTTTCCTAACTCCTCCCAGAATATTTCACTACCCATTCCCTAAATTCCTCTCCTTGTAACAGAAAGTTGCGGGTGCAGCAGTCTCTCTAATTTTTACTTCATTATCCTTCATTTTGTCTTGGTTATTACTGGTGCATGATCTGAAATAGTTATTAGATATGTATCAAAAGCTCTCAATTAAATACACGTTCCAATGAAATAGAATTTCTGTCTAGCCCAGTTAAGGTACCTTGGGGAATAATATGTAAATTATCTCAGAGTTCCTACTACTGAATTCATGTCTTGAATACTAAATATTTTCAGATTTATTTTTCAAAAATCTGCCTTCTTGTTACATTTTGGCTTCTAGACACCCCGAATACATCCTCACTGCTGCAAATCAAATTCCAATCCCCTCCTATATGTAATATTCCCTGCTGAAAACGGATTTTCTCTCCCATTTTTTAAAATTCCATAATAGCAGTTTTAGGCGAAATATGAATATATGCCAGTGTAATCCTCTCTCGATCTTTATACAGTTGTTTCTTGTGCTCTCCATTTGAATCTACATCACATTTTACAAGGCTTTTTGTTTTAATAAAAAACCTCAGAAAAGAAAGAAAGATAAAAAGACCCCATTAACTTAATACAAACACACAAAATTATGTACATCTTCAAATAATGAAGTTGAACTCTTCTAATAGGAACAATTTTCCTGTATAGACAGCTGCAATTTTCCCATATAGACTGCTGCACTAACAAGCATAATCTGACAAAGTTAAGGTTATCCATGTTAAGGCAGATGTTACTGATGGTCTCCTATTTACACTAATTGATCTCTGTTCTTATCTTTATTCCCTTGCCAAATGCGAACTTGTACGCTTTCAGAAAACCTCAACTTTTAGCCTCAAAGTAAACAGTGTTCTGACTTTTTATTGCCCAGTAATCAGCTTGTCTTCACGGAAATAAGAAAGCTGCAGGTTTCTAAAGTCACGCTGAATGTTTATTGCTATTTGAAAACTTTTTTTTACATTCAATGTTCTTGTTTCCACTTAAAACGTTTTATTATTTAAAGCCAAAGCAACAGTAACAGAAAACATGCCAGCTCTTTAATGTACATATACATACACACACCCCTCTCTCTCGCTATTATATATATATATATATATATATATATATATATATATATATATATATATATATATATACAGACATACATATACACACATACATTATATATATATATATTTATATATATATATATATATATATATATATATATATATATAGATAGATAGATAATTATGTGTACTTTTACATCCCATTCACCTCAAAAGCCCACGATTTCAGCCCATCAACAAACATGCTTTTTTCTCCATCCTTTTTTCTTGTTTTATACTATAATGCCTACATTTCTTAATGCTAAACAAGAAAAAAGCATGTTGACTATGGTATCTTTAACACACATCTAAAATGCATTACTATACAACATGTAATCTTATATCACAAAATGTTTTATACAAATATTAAGAACAGAAATGGTTTTACTTAGTTAATTTTTCCCTCTTATTCCCTTCCTTAGTGTCCTTCCAAATACTAACATTAAGTCAAGAAAAGTCCATTATTTCTATTTTTTTCTTACGGACATATTTCACGAATGTGAATGATGCTTTGTAATCTCATATTTACTCAGTTTCCATGTTGGTGGTCATCTTCATGTTCACCCATATCTTCCATCTCCAGACTCTGGTTCAATTCTAAGGTACTCCCAGTTGTTCTAGTCATCTCCTGTGTTTTTCTCGGTCTCTCAAGTATTATCCTTTGGAAGATTACAATAGGTTTTACTAGCAAAGTCTCTCTCTGAGTTCATTATCAGAAGGAAGAAAGAGACCCCTTTTGCTTGATGGCTCACTCTTTGTTGGACAAAGTTTTGTATTTCTTCTTTAGACTGTTCTGCATCAAAAAATTACTTGATACTCAAGGAAAAAAAATATTTTGAAAACTTCTGGATCCATCAACTTGAATCTCACACCAGCCTCTTGGCACTCTCCGATTGCTTTCCTTCTACCTGGCATCCAGTGATTAACTATTTTCCACAAACACTCTCCTATCTACAACTTTTAATACATTTCCCTTCTGCCACAGTTTTCTCAGGATTAACTCTTACTGTTGGGTAGGACTGCAACTTTACTAGTATGGGTGTTGGCTGCTTTCTCATTGCCAGGTGTGGAGCATACACATGATGCGCCATTTCAGTTAACACATTGTACTGTGGAATACCACTCCAGCTGCTTATCTGTGTCATCATCAACACAGTCTGTTCCTTCCAGTCTCTCTGGTACAGCAGAAAATCTCAGGTTTTGCCCGTGTGCTCTGTCCTCTAATTCTACCATTTTTTGAATCTCTTCTGGAACCGTTGCATACTCAGCCAACCTTTTCTTCATTTCGACCTCTGATTTTTGCAGTTTTATCTGAATATCTGTTTAAAGCTTCTCCCATTTTTTACAGACTTTGTTAAACAGATGTACTCCAATGTTTCAATTATTTTATTCAGCTCTGAAAGTATAGTTGTGTAAAATCTTACCATAATGATAGTTGTCCTTCTCTTCACTGTTTCAGTATTCATAACATGACGGATTCTCCGCCTAAGGTGACCTGATGTCCAGCCAATACACCAAAGCCTTTTACTACTTACAAATATATGGTACATATGCTCCTCTTGAACACAGGACAGAAAGGAGACGTCTGCATGTACTATCCTCAGAACTGAACGCCCCAGGAGGAATGCCAGTCCAAGGAACAAAAGAGGTAAACCGTACGTTCAAAATAAAAACAATAACCGGGGGAAGGATAGAATACTGCAACAGTGAACAGAAGGACATCTATCGTTATGGTAATATTTTACACAACTATACCATGTCCTGTTCTATTGTTGCAGTATTCATGACATGAAAGACTGTTCCAAAGATCAGGAAGAAACATGGAAAGAGGAAGGACCAGTGGAACTCTCTAAAGAAAAACATGAATAACGTCTCTAGCAAAGCTAGCTCTAGATCTGGAAACTCAATCCAAATTGTATTGTTTGGTAAAGGTATGTACATTAGTCGAAATAGCTACTTCGAGAATGGAATTAGTGTCCAAACCCTTGAAAAAAGCACCAGAAGAAGCCACAGCCCTAGTAGAATGAGCCTTTAAAGAATTCGGAAGGCTGTTACTACAAAAAAACGTAACAGAAAGAAATAGCCTTAGAAATCCAAGGAGAGATAGTTTGCTTAGAAACGGAAAATCCCAAAAAACAGGGATGAAAAGAAACAAAAAGCTAATCAGATTTCCTAATAGCCTTAGCCTTATCCAAATAAAATCAGAGCTATGTATGCACATCCAAGATGTGTAGCACTTTCTCTCTAGCAGATTGTGGAGAAGGGAAGAAGTGGGTAAATGACTAGATTAAGTGACAACTCATTCACAACCTTGGGCATGAAAGAGGGATTTGTATGCAAGGGCATCCTGTTCTTATGAAAAAACAAAAAAAAAGGAGAAGCCATAAGGGCTTGAAGCTCAGACACCCGTCTGGCTGAAGTGAAAGCCAACGACAAAACAGTCTTCCAAGTACAGAAGCCACAGGCTCAAAAGGAGCCAGAGTCATTTTTTCTGAAACAAAGTTAAGATCCCAAGGAGGAGGAACAGGCTTCTTGGGAGGTCTAATGTGAAAGACAGCTTTAAGTAATTGTTTAGCCTCAAATCTAGAGGCTAAAAGAGGAAATAAAGGCAGACAAGCAGAAATAGCCGACGACTGGGCCTTAACAGAGTAAGACACAAACGTTGAGGAAAAAAATACACCTTTATAAATAGCAAAGCTTTCAAGTTACACACCCTTTCTCAATACTAATAATGTCTGTAATACCTAAAGATTGAAAAAGGGTGTGTAACCCAAAAGCTTTGCTGTTTATAAAGGTGTATTTTTTCCTCAACGTTTGTCTCATTGGATTTTTGCTACAGCATTTCGTATTTGTAGTCCTTAACAGAGTAAGCCAACTCTGCATTAAGCAATATACATAAATAAGATAGAACCTCTGGGACATCCACGGTCACTGGATCCAGGTTACGTGAAAGACCCCAAACAGAAAACCTCGTCCATTTGGATAAGTATGATTCCTACTGTTGGGTTTCCTGGCCTCCTGCAGAACTCCAAGCACCTCCTCAGAGAAAAGGTGTCTGAAAAGAATTAAAACCCTATCACCCAAGAGTCAGATGCAGAATAGACAGGTGTGGATGAATGAGAGATCCCTTATCGGGCGCGCATCTTCCAAACCAGAGGACCTGGGACCCTGGTACAAAGTTGTGGAAGTAGTCTGTTCAGAAGGGAGGCAAATAGACCTACTTGAGGGGTACCCCACTGGTGGACAATGTCCAGAAATACATCCCTGTGAAGCTTCCATTCATGGGAGTCAAGGACTTGCTCAGAGTGTCTGCCTCATAATTCTGACTGGAGGAAATGTACACTGCCTGAAGAGTGACATGGTACTGAACTGCAAGTTCCTATGCCATGAGAACCAACCTGCACAGAAGATAAGATTTCGCCCATCTGTCCCTCCCAATTTGTTTACACACCAGAGGACTGTAGTATTGTCTGTAAACACCTTGAGAGGTCCTGAGAAGGAAAGAAGATGAAAGGTCTAAAGAGCCATCTCTTTGTCGCTGAAGTGCTCCTTTTTTGAGAAAGGGACCAAATCCTCTGTACCTTCAAGGAGCCAAAGGCTACTCCCCAACCTACATGGATGACGCAAAGAGGCCTGGGTTCAGAGACATTTGCTGAATCCACCAATGAAGTTCCATGTTTAGACGGGGAAGAAGAGAAACCAAGAAGTCAAGAGAATGTGCATGCTGCATTCAAACAGATTTCAGGTACCAATGAAACTTCCTCATATGGAGTTTGGCCAGAGGTAACACTGGAATGGTGGATGCCACAAAACCTAGAAGTCTCAGGAACTCCCTGGCTGTAGCAGAGTGTACAGGAAGATGATTTTGGAAGAAAGAAATTAGGGAGAGAGCCTTCAGAGAAGGCAGAGAGATCAGCATAAGGTCTATATCCTGGATCTCAAGAAAACATGATCCTGAGGAGTGAGAAGATTTTTTGAAACGGATTGTGAACCCCAAACTTTGCAGAAGAGAAATAATGAAGTGTAGGTTCTACAGTAAGGTCTCTGGAGAGGCTGCCTGAAGCAGAAGATCATACAGATAAGGGAAAACTTGGATGCCTCAAAGCCAGCAGAAAGCAATTACAGGAGCTAGGCATTTGGTGTATACCCTTGGGACAGTAGAAAGGCCAAAGGACAAAGCAGAGAACTGAAAATGTGAGCAAAGCAACAGAGAAATATAAAAATTTCCTGTGAAGGGGATGAATAAGAATGAGAAGGTATGCAGCCTTGATATTCAGCAAGGCCATTAAAGCCAGAGGACGAATGAGAGGAAATAAAGTCTGAACAGCCAACATCCGGAAAGAAGGGCCCTTCAGGAACGAGTTGAGGTGTGAAAGATCCAGAATTCTTCTCCAAAGACCATCCTTTCTGGGCACAAGAAACATTCTGACATAAAAACCTCTTCCTTTGTGGGTCAGTGGTACTTCAATTGTTCCCTGATTCAGCAATTCCTGAAGCACCTCAGAAGAACTGCAGTGGTTCCTGAGTTGGCTGAGGAATTCCCATGAATGGAGGAAGAGAGTTCCAGGGCCATGAAATACCCTTGTTGAATAATGGAAAGAAACCATGTGTCCTGAGTTTTGTTTTCCCAAACTAGAAGAGACAGAGAAAGATAAAGGGAAAGAGGAATAAGACTGTGGCAAGTGAGGTAGTCACAGACTACCTGATTTGTCCAGAAAAGGCTTCTTCTGGGCTGAAGCAGCCTGAGAAACTTTAGCTAAAGGACCTCTCCTACCCCCCCCCCCCTTCTTATTCTTAGATGGGTTTGGGTGAGCCTGTTTACAAACAAGTTTCTGTGAAACTTTGGCACAGGCGAGACAAAAATATGTTTCAAATCCTGTAACTCCTTACCTTTCTCCCAGAAGGACTTGAACAAATCAGCAGCAGCAGTACCAAACAAAGCATTATTAGCCATAGAAATGTCAGCTAGCTTAGATTTAATGTCATTTGGCTATGGTTAAAGCCTTAACCAAGAGTATCACTTCAAAACAGAGCCTGATGCGGCTGCCTTGGAGGATGATTCTGCTGCATCAAACCTGCACTGAATGGAATGGTGTGCTACCTCAGAGGAAGCCCCTAACAGGGACAAGGCATGTGTCTTCATTTCTGAATCTGGAAGGTCAGAAACATCTTGAGTGGTCTGGGAAAGGCAAGCCAAAACATATCTGGTCATATGAGTTTGGTAATTAACAGCATGGAAAGCTAGGGTGGCAGAGTTGTACACCTTATTGGCCAGTCTTTCCACAGTCCTCCTCTCCTTATCAGAAGGAAGAAGGGAAGTGGGTGACACTAGTCTGGAGGGTTTACCTGAAGCCAGATAAACCACAGCAGGGTCAGCTGAAGGGCACTATAAAGAAACGTGTTGTCCTCTGGCACTTTATAAAAGCAGTCTGGTTTCCTAGGGGCAGAGGACGGAGAATCTGGCATCTGGGACACTGAAGAAAATGCATCCAGTAAAGCAGGCAAAACTAGCAGAACAAAAGGGGATGGAGACTCCATTTGTAAGAGCTCATAATATCTCTTCTGCACATCTGAAACATGCGAGCAATCCCACTTGAAAAAATCCCTCATTTTAGCAATAGTTTCCTCAAAAGTAATTTCTTCTATAGGAGATTCTGTGCCATTAGATTTCTCTTCTGGATATGCCTACTCTAAGGGAGATGTAATATGGGTGAAATACGATAAGGATTCATCATTTGATTATACTTCATCCTCAGAAGATTCCTGTTCTCTCTCTTCTGAGGGAAAGATGTTCAAGGTGAAGAAGTGACAGAGACACTCGAAGGAGGCCTTAAAGCAATAAGTTTCTGGGAGCGGAAGGATGTTTAGTCTTTTGCTTTAACTGTATGTCCACCTTATGAACGGCAAATGGGCCCGGCATTGATCTATACTCTAACTGTAGTTAGTTTCCTCCCTAACCAGAATTTGAGGGATCTTCCTATGGTATTCAGTGATTAGTCTAGGTTCCCCCTGAGCATACGAAGTGGACGTCTGCAGAGCATCCAAGGACGTGCCTGCAGTGGGATCCAAGGCAGCCTCTGAATTTGTCCCAGCTGACAAATCCAAACCAAGAACGAGATGCATCAACGGGCCATCATCAGCCTCAATACAGATGCAGAAGAGTCGTACTTGGGCTTTTTTGGCCTTTCTCTTCAAAGATGACTCAACCTCAGGCCCAGACGTTCCCTCCATAGCATCTTTCATCAAGCATTTTAGACACTGATTCTTCCTTGTGTGGAATCAGTCTCCTACACTGGCATCTACCTCTCTTGGATGACATGAAAAAAACCTCACAAAAGCCATAGCAAAAAGGAAAAAGAAACCCCAATGGGGCACTTATCTGAAATGGCTTAATATACCAGCAAACAACTCAGGTGACCAGATTGACTATTGAAGATGGCGTTTAGACTGGGGGCAGAGAAGTTCTGAGATAGTATGTGGGGACATTGGTTTTATGCCCTACATTTGCAAGGAACGTACATATGAAGTACCATGTACTTGTAAGCAGTAAAAGGCTTTGATATACTGTCCAGATGTTGGGTTGCCTTACGTGGGGAATCCCTCTTGTTATGAATACTACAACAGTAGAATAGAAGGGCATCCCTATGCTTGCGAGGACAGTACATGTGAAATTCCCTGTACTTGTAAGCAGTAAAAGGGCTTTGGTATACTGGCCAGACGTTGGGTCACCCTAGGTGGGGAATCCCTCATGTTATGAATACAACAGTAGAATAAAACACCATCAGATGTGACTTTTTTTTCTTCTAGAATACTGGAAGACACGTCTTAACAGTGATTCCTTGTACTTGTTTAGAAAGTGCCTTCAAACTCACCTATTCAAGATGGCATTTTGAGATCCATTTTAGGTTACTGAGCTTATTTTGATACCATTTCTTTATTTATTGTTAACTAGTCAGGTAGGTGGACTTGTGCAGAGTCTCTTTTCAACCATGACTTGAGCCATTTGGACAAGCACAAACAAAAACATTAATACAACGAATAATAGAAAATAAGATAAGCTATTATAATAGATTTAAAATACAGAACAGACAATAGTTACAGTACAAAAAATAAATGACAAACAGTTAAAGCAATGTACATAAACACAATTTACAGTAATAAATTAAGTAATAACATGCCTAGAACTGCACTTTTATTTGCCTTATGATTTTGGCCTAGTTCATTTAGTCCCTCTTTCCATAAGAGTGTGTACAGATATTCTACTGATGTGGGAATTGAATAAACAATACCACTTAATTTACATCTTTTAAAAGAAAGACTTTTCTTTCTGAAATTTTGCTCTAGCAATGTTTGAAGTAAAAATAAATGAGAGTGGAGGGGAAGTATGCAAAATATGTGTATGGTTACTTAAGGGAAGTTGCAGTAATAGCCAATCTGGATCTAAAGTGAGGGTACTTTTAGAAAAAAGGTACAGGGGAAAAAGTTTACATCTTTCCTTACTAATGCCATTACACAACCTTCTACTTTTTCATCTGGGCTATTATCTATAAAAAGTGACATACCATTAGACACAGAATGGCATAAAGGATGCATCTTTTAGCCAGCTTTCAGTTAAAGCTACTAAATTAGGGTTATCTTTAGAATTCATCAACTGACGCCACATACTGTTCATTCCATCTATATTCATGCATGGTAAAAAGACCTTGGTTTGCATGAATGACATCAATGTAACAGCAGCATGGCTAGGAAAAGTAGCATTTTACATGCTTAAGAATAGTAAATGGTGTGCTTTCCTATGCAGAAATCAAAGAGCAAGTCTAAAGAAAGAGTTATCTAGGCAGGCAAATTCTCCACCAGGTGTGTACAGAAACGGATATGTAATGTAATTTAGTATTTTTTTGAAAATACTATGGCATGCTGCTATTAATACTTTCAATAAAATTGGATGTAGTGAACAGATACAGAAAAGATAACATAACTAGCAGAGAAGTAAGTGTCATGGTATAGAAAATTAACTAGTAAATATACAATACCTTCCTCTGTCTCTGAATTTGTAGTAGGTTTACGCATGCTTTGGTGTACAAGTACATTGTTGTATACTTTTCAATTACAATTTTTTAACATTCTTTTACAAAAAAGTTGACTGCATTAACGTTGTGTAAAAGATATGCAAATATGTTTTTCTCACCTTTGTTAAATTATCACTTATGACACAGGCAAACATACTTTAACAGAAAAGAAAACAAACCACAGTAACATTATATATCACAGATCTTGTATTTCTTTATAGCTATCAGTCCAGCATTACATAAATTGCTGAATTCCTGCCTTTCTTTATACCTCACTCCAACTCCTGAGCATTATTCTGCATGTATTGTTCCCACAATTTCCATTTCTGTGTAATTTGCACCATCCCTTTTCTAAAGTTCCCTCCTACAGTTTTTTATCTCTTGTATAATATTAAATACTTCAAATACAGTTGGCTTAGACTGATTGTTCATGTTCTAGTAGCTGCCAACATAATTAAACTTAATAAGGGACACTATTGTCTAGGCAATTCAGATTCTGTGTCACAGCTCAATTTGCCAACATGTCAGACTCCCAAAACTTTTAGTTATGTACCTACCATAACGATAGATGTATGTGATCCACCTCGCCTACATTCATAACTGATGGTCTCGGAGCAGAGAATCGGCTCCGACTCGGCCGATACACTAGCACGAAGTCTCTCATTGGCTAGGCCAACCCCCTTATCCCAGGATGCACCAAGCCCAAACCCCCAGATCTTGTTTGCCCCACAACAACTCACTCACATGAGCCACTCCAACTGTACAAAAGTGTTTCCTCCAGATCCAACAGGTAGGGGGAAGGAGGGCGGGTACGTATGAATGTAGGCGAGATGGATCACATACATCTATCGTTATGGTAAGTACATAACGAAAAGATGTAATGCGATCCTATCTCGCCTTCATTCATAACTGATGGGACAGCATCCCTAGCACCTAGATTCTGGGAGGCTCACTGGAAAACACTCCTGAGCACTGTGGAACCAAAGGACGCCCGACCTCTAGAGGCCACGTCCAGCTTGTAATGAGAAATAAAAGTATGTGGAGAAGCCCAAGTGGCCACTGCACATCTCATCCACCAACAGTCTGGCGTGGAAGGCCACTGAAGTAGCCATAGCCCTAGTAGAATGTGCTTTAACTGGAAATGGAAGGTCCCTTCCTGTTGATGCATAAATAAATGAAACACAATCCCTAATCCACCTAGCAATAGTGGTCTTAGTTACTGCTTTGACAATCCTGTTATCCGCAAAGGCCACAAACAACTGGTCTGATTTCCTCTGCTGCTGTGTCCTATCCAAGTAAAACCTCAGTTGTCTATGCACATCCAACTGATGAAGTTTGTATTCTGCCTTGTTGGAAAATTTTGGAAAGAAAACTGGTAGCTCTATAGATTGCTGCAGACAAAGAGCAGAAGAAACTTTCGAAAGAAATGACGGGTTTAGTCTTAGAGATACTCTATCTTTGTGAAAGATCAGATAAGGGGGCTTAACAGAGAGGGCTTGAAGCTCTGAAACTCTTCTGGCTGAAGTAATAGCTACCAAGAAGGCAGTCTTCCAAGATAAGAACTTTTGCTCACAAGTGGCCGCCGGCTCGAAGGGATGAGACATCAAGGCTCCTAAAACTACATTCAAATCCCATGGCAAAACAGGGTGCGTCACAAGGGGGCGAAGCAACCAAGCTCCCTTAAGAAAGGCCTTACACAACTTATGACTCATGAGTGAAGGCTCAAAGGCAACATGATAATTAGAAATACCTGCCAATTAGACTTTCAGCGTGGAGACAGTGGAACCCTGTCTAAAAAGAGTTGCCAAAAAAATCTAATACTGCAGACACCAGGGCTGTCAGAGGGTCAAGGTTGTGCTGCTGGGCCCAAATGGCAAACCTTTTCCATTTATTAGAATATATCTCCTTAGTGGAAGCTCTGTGAGAGGAAGACAGAATCCGGACCACTTAAGGCAAAAGGATATGCTGTCTGACTAAGGTCAGAAGTGGAGCAGCCAAGCCATTAGCTTGAGAGTTCGCAGTGATGGATGGGCCTGACCTGACTGAAGAGTCAGGAGGTCTGGAGCTGGGTCCAGAATCCAAGCATCCTTCACTGCATACTTCCGAAGGAAAGGAAACCAAACTTGGCGGGGCCAGTGTGGTGCGATCAAAATCATGTTGCTTCCCAAGCAGATCGCCTTCTGAATCACCTTTGACAGTAGTGGGACCGGAGGGAAGGCGTAGAGCAGACCAGAGGGCCAATTGTGGACTAGAGCATCCCTGGGTGACCCCCCCCCCCGGGGGGGAAATGAGGGAGAAGAAATTGCTGCACTTCACGTTCCAGGAGCTGGCGAAAAGGTCGCAACAGGGAAACCCCCATTTGGCGAAGATCCGAGCAGCTACTCGGTCGTTCAAGGACCACTCGTGAGGCATCAGTCTGCTATCACATTGGACTTCCCCGGAATGTGCGTTGCAACTAGAAATCTCTGGGAAGCGATTGCCCAGTTCCAAACTCTCATGGCTTCTCTGCAAAGAGGATAAGACCTGGTTTCTCCCTGCTTGTTCAGGTACCATACTACCGCCATATTGTCTGAGAAGATTGTGATGGTACCCTTGGGAAGAGAGCTGTGAAGTGCCTGCAACGCTAGAAGCACTGCCCTCATCTCCAGGACAATGATGTGTAAGTGGGTTTCGTGATCCTGCTACATGCCTTGAACCGTCCTGTCCAGATAATGCCCCCCCACCCTATCTGGAAGGTGTCCGTGGTCACAGTGGCAATGGGGGAGGGGGGGGACAGAAGAGCCGCCCCTGCTTCAAGTTGGAGGACAGGAGCCACCAACGAAGATCTCACCGGCAGGTATCCGTAATGAGAATCAGGTAGGACAAGGGCAGATCTTGGTATGACCACTGGGTCGACAGGAGTCATTGGAGAATTCGCATGTGCAATCTTGCTAGAGGGACCAGAAGAATGGCCGCCGCCATCGACCCCAAAAGCTGAAGGACCATCCTGGCTGGGGCTTTCCTTCGGGGTAGTAAGGCTAGGACTTGGTCCTGTAGTATCTTTATCCTCTCTGTTGGAAGAAATGCTCGCATCTCGACAGAGTCTAGCTCTGCGCCTATAAAGGCAACACGCTGTGATGGCAGCAATACAGACTTTTCCCAGTTGAATGTAATTCCTAATAGATGTCCCAGTGAGATGGTAGCACTCACGGCTTGAATAAGATGAAGCCTGGTGGGGGCGGTGAGGAGCAAGTCGTTTAGATACAGAAACACCTGGAATCCCAGACATATCAGGTGAGCTGTCACCACTGCCAGACATTTGGTAAACACCCTGGGGGCTGTGGTGAGACCAAAGGGCAGGGCTCGGAACTGGAAGTGACTGGCACCTAGGCGGAAGCATAAATGTATCCTGGATGACCTGTTTATCTTGATGTGATAGGAGTCCTTGAGATCGATGGAGCATATCCATACTCCTTTTTCCAGCAATGGAAAAATGGATTGCAACGTGACCATCCGGAACTTGGACTTCTTTACCAAGCGGTTTAGGTGGCTGAGGTCCAGAATGGTTCTCAAGTCCCCTCTGTTCTTTTCGGCACCAAAAATAACTTTGAGTAAGTTCCTAATCCGGTCTGGTCTGTGGGGACTGGCTGGAGGACTCCCTTTCCGAGCAGCTTTGCGACCTCTATGGCTGCTTTAGCCCGTTGACTTGGTGGCACGTCCGGGATTTTTCTTGACGGTGGAGGTGGATGGATAAAGGGAATGGTGTAACCTCCGGCGATGATACGAAGCACCCACTGATCCTGAGTGATGGAACCCCAGGCCCTTGGATGCTCCGAAAATAGACTCCCGACTGGCTCCGGAGATGCACAGTCGGGCAGTCCCTCAGGGACGGTGGAAGGAGGAACCACGAAAGGATTCGCGGTTTCCTGTGTTGCGGGAGCCTCCACCGCCTCTAGGGCGACGTCTTCCAGAATAATTCCCCCCTCCTCTGCCGCTGGAAGGGGGGTCACTCTGATGGGCAGGGAAAGACTTTTGGGACTTTCTGAACCACATCTTTCCTCCCCTCTGCGCCTTGGGATAAGGTCTCAAAGGGAGCGAAAAATGTGCCCCAACGGCAGACAAAGTCTTACCCTCCTGCTCGCATCTAGTGAGTGTGTCTTTCACCTTGAGTCAAAAGAGAGAGGACCCGTCGAATGGAGCATCTGTGAAAGAAGACTTGAAAGCTTCCGCAAAGTGACACAAGCGCATCCAGGCTTGCCTCCTAAGGGCTACTCCCGAACTCGCTGCCCTACTCGCCCCTTCGGCTGCATACGATATGAGCCTCATGGACGACTTAATAATCGACAAAAGGGTAGACAGCTGGGCACTGACAGACTGCGGCAACGCTTCAGGCACGTTACCCGACAGGATATCTCCCAACTCCTTTATGAGATCCCTTTGGAGCCTCGTAAAATGACAAATAATTCAGCGACCACAGGGTAAAGGTCGCTGAAGTCAGGATACGCTTCCCATACCTATCCATGCTCCTGGACTCCTTGTTAGGAGGATGGATAGACGTAGATGCCTCTGCCACATCCTGCTGGGTGGCAGACGCCACCACCATAGCATCCACTAGGACTACCTTGGTTAGAAACTCCTTGCCAGGGGGTGAAGATAAAAATTTGTTGAGGCAAGAAGGAACTGGCTCCACAAAGTCAGGTTGCTCCCACACCCTTCGACAAATAAGGTCCAGTAATTCATCGAAGGGTGGAGACACCCAGGAGGCGGAGGGTTGGGCTCCGAAGGCCTTGAGGAAGACCGACTCCTCCGTGGAAGGGGTTTTGGATGGCCAGTCGCCCCTCTGTCTCAAGATCTCCAGGACATCGGAGAACAAGACATCATAAGAGGACGACTTCGGGGACCCTTCCGCATCATCAAGGTCAGTGTCAGAGGTGACAGACTCATCTGGGGAGTCTATGTGCTTCCTCTTGCACAACGTTTTCCTGGGGGGCTCTTCAGACAAAGACTCTGAAGGCTCCTTGGAAAATGGGGGACCACACATGGAGGAATCCTCAGGCCTCGGAGCCGCGCTGTCCAAAGACAGGGGGGCACCAGAAGCTCTAGTCGCCGTGTCTAGGGAAGGGGTCCCAGACTCAGGCGAAGTCACTAGAGATTTGTCTAACGCACTCCTCATAGCCTCGAAGGCGGGTCCACCAGAATCTGAAGAAAGGCCCGCCTGCGAGACCATGACTGGTGTCGGGGTCCCCCTAGCCGAAGCGCCAAGGGGGAGACTCGGGGCCAAAACCAGAAGCCCCAAGAAATCCCCCTCGGGCTCGGCCGAGGAAACCCGAGAACCAAAACCCTTGGAAGGAACCGAAAAGGTTGGAGCTGAAGACAGCGCCGACAGACAAGCAGTGGGTCTCGGAACCAACTCAGGAACCTCACCAGACTCTGCGAACCCCATCTCTGACGACACCAGGGTTGTCGGAGGAGGAAGAAATGGAATCGAAATGGTTGGCTCTGGCCGCTGGGCTGGAGCTGAAAATAATTTAGATAAAACAGGTGACTGGAGGAGCCTCTGGACCACCCTATCCAAATCCAAATCTGAAAGCCTGGAGGACCTGGATGAAACAGACTGGGGGGGGGCGAGAAACGTTTGAACCAGTTCCGAGGCAATGCTGGGATGTAGACTCTTAATCGTCTCCAGAAGGATCGGAGTCAAAGAAGACTCGATTAGCACCAAGACCCCCGTCGTGCCGACGGTTCAGGAGCCGAAGAAACCGACCCTGGAGCCGAAACACCCACCTGCGGCTCCGAGACCAATGGAGCCGAGGAAAACTCAGATAGAAATTCTCTATCCTGCGGCTTCGAGACCAATGGAGCCGAGGAAGGAGACCGAGACTTAGATCTTCTCTCCTGCGGCTCAGAGACCATTGGAGCCAAGGAGGAAGACCCAGACATAGATTCTCTATCCTGCGGCTCCGAAATCAGTGGAGCCGAGGAAGAGGACAAAGACAGATCTTTTTTCTGGCGGCTCCGACGGACTTGGGGCCGAAGACTTCTTTTTCTTTGATTTCGAAGAGGGAGAAGAAGATAAAGCTTCCTCAAAGGCTGGTTTTAATAACCCTTTCAAGATCAACTTATTTTTCCTCTCTTACAGTACACGAGAGGAAAAGGCATGGCAAACACTGCAAGATTCTTGCAAGTGTTTAGCCCCTAAGCAATAAACACAGATGGCATGGCCATCTGTTAAAGACATTTTGTAGCCACATTTCGAACATTTTTTTAAAGCCTGACGGCTTATGCTCTTTCTGTTTGCCAGACATGACCTACAAAGCACTCGAAACACAAGGAAGGGAAGGGAGGGAAGAGCTCTAACTAAAATGCTCGACATGAAATAGGGCAAAGGCCCTCTAACTCAAACGGGCCTAGCCCGCCAAACAGAAGGAATCACATAACACCAAAAAACAAACACAACCAATCACAAGGTAGTACAGACGAAGATAGCTATTAAAATAGCTGTTTGGTTATGAAATATTTAAGCTACTAGCAAAAACGACCCAAAAAGGCCAAAAAAAAGGGTACTTAGCCACAGCCAAGTTGAGACCAGGTCGTTACTTCAGAAGCGGCAAACGAGATCTGGGGGTTTGGCGTGGTGCATCCTGGGATAAGGGGGTTGGCCCAGCCAATGAGAGACTTCGTGCCAGTGTATCAGCCGAGTCGGAGCCGATTCTCGGCTCCGAGCCCATCAGTTATTAATGTAGGCGAGATAGGATCACATTACATCATATGTTCCCAGTTACCTCTGTTTCCCTATCACACCTTCAATAATTGCTATCTACTTTAAGAAAAATTATTTGAAGTCTGCTTGGGGCATGAAAAAACTTCCAAAGTTTCTAAACTGTCTGGACTTTGTTGTATACTTGGGAGCCATACACGTCATTCTATTGTTCTCTTTTAAAATGCGTTTCCAGTCTCTCTGCCCAATCTTTTCTTACCTCCTCTGACTGATTCTTAGTTATCATATAATATTTTATATGCCCCACTAATTATGTATTTTTTAACAGCAGTTTCTGGTCTAGATTCACCACCAGAGCAGGTATCTTACTCGATTCCCCTCTGTCTCTCTCTGCCTATTATATTCGGATATCAAGCCTTGGAAGGGAAGGCATCATTTAGTCTGCAGTCCAAACGTCTTCTTGGCCTTGTCCCACTCTAATAACTTTCCCCCTCAAGTTATTTGTTCCACTACTCCATTTATTTTTGTCAGTTTTGTCCAGTAAACTCCAGCCCCCTCTTGCCTATTTCTGTACCCCTAGCTGCAGTCATCCCTATGGTCAAAATCTCCTCTCTCTAGTATCATGTTGGTTTAGTTTTTACAGTACTTTCTGCTTTAATATAATATTCTGTATGCTTATTGTTCTCATGGATTTGCCTCCAAAATCCCACTCTCTCTTTCTTGAACACCTCCCCCACTTCATCAATATCCCTTTCCATTCGAATTATAAAACTCCTATACATAACACAAGCAGAAAGTTAACTGTGTAGCTGTAAAATATCCCTGTAAGTCATGTAATCCTAAACCACCTCATTCCACTGGAAGGCTCAATTTTCCCTACTTAACTCATGCCCTCTTCCAATCTCATATAAATTCCTTCAACTCTATTATTGTCCACAACTTCTCTGGTTGATAAAAATATGCCTGACCTGTATATAAAATTAAAGGGCTAAAAACATTTCCAGTGTTTGTAACTTACTATTCATATCCATAAAAAGATTTTTCAGTTTCTCAATTTTTGTATTATCTTTTGCTTAGTCTATTCCCACATATACTTAGCCATAACAGAAGCCTTTTATTTCATATTACTAATAATGTATCTTCTTGTGTCCCCGTAACTATTGGTATTCCTGAAACAATTTGTGTGTGAGTACATAATTTACAGATACAGCACTTGTTTTAACTTCATTAATTTTATATTTCAAAATGACTTAAAACGGTCTCAAAATGTTCTACAGCACTGAGGTATGCTTTTCTGGATTTATCAAGTGTGACGCCCGCCAATGCTATCAATATGTGATATCCCCCACTGTGGGCCAGTAATCAAGGACCCTGAATCCTCACCACTGACACTGGAGAGGGATGTGCACTTGGAATACAAATGGATACACACAGTATTTCCAGATGCAGACCTCTCTGTATCAAGTACAATTTCCCCTAACAGCACACAGGGAACATACTCAGCCCGGGGTCTGAATGTCTCTAAATCTGTCTCCCTCCAGATCCCCAATAAGACTACCCACTGGTACAGCTATAGGGTTAGGCCCTCAGCCAAGTGTCCAAGCCAAGTCCTCCAGCACCCTCTCTGTAGACCCAGTGTTTCGTGTCCCTGTCCTGGGTAGCTGACAACACTCAAGATTTAAAACACACAGACACACACACCTGGGAAAGGCTGGCACAGGTTTACTAGCTATGTCTCCCCTGCCCAGACTATAAGGTAGATTCACTGCCACCAAGCACTCCATAATCAGCTACTCTAAGACCCTTAAAGGGTGTCCAATTATAGTGTGTAATATTAATACTAATACAAATTATAGTAGTTCACCAAGACAGCTAGACCTTCTGGAGTGGCCCACACAGTGTTACCAAATAAATATACGTATGGTGCCTGAAAAAAGTGGGAAGTTCTATGGACTGATTAAGATTAGATTCTGAGCAGACTTTCGGTAGAAAGAATGGATTAGTATGTAAAGTGACCCTATCCGGGTGAAAGATCAGATACGGGGGTCTAATTGACAGTGCCTGCAGCTCTGATAGACTGCGAGCTGAAGTGATTGCAACAAGAAACAGGGTTTTCCAGGAAAGATATTTAAGTGGGCATGACGAAGCTGGTTCAAAGGGTGATAACATGAGTTGGGATAGCATCAGATTTAAACTCCAAGGAAAAACCGGACTTCGAATGGGTGGTCAGAGATAAGTTCCCTTCACGAAAGCTCTACAAAGTCTGAGAGACATAATTGTAGCGCCCTTTTCACCCACATGAAAATAAGATATGGCAGCCAGCTGTACCCTTATGGTGGATGTTGAAGCCCCCTGATGAAAAAGAGTAGATAGAAAATCTAGAACCTTATGAATAGGAGCAACCAAGGGATCTATACCTTGTTTGGAAGCCCAACACACGAAACGTTTCCACTTGCTCTTGTACAATTTTCTAGTGGAGGTTTTGTGGGAAGAAATCAAAACATGTTGTACTGCTGGAGACAAAAGATCTGACCTGGCTAAGCTGGGAAGTGCAGCAGCCATGCTGTCAATTTGAGGGATGAAAGAGAGGGGTGAAGAACTCCTGACGAGTGGGTCAGAAGGTCTGCCACTGGGTCCAGAGTCCAAGGTTCCTCTATTTGGTGAGCTTGGAGGAAGGGGAACCAGATTTGTCGAGGCCAGAATGGAGCTATCAAGATTATCGTACTTTCCAGGCCTTTAGCTTTCTGCAGAAATTTTGAGATTAGTGGAACAGGAGGGAAGGCATATAGGAGACCCGGGGGCCAATCATGTACAAGTGTGTCCCTGGGGGCGCTCCCCGGAGGGGGAAGTAGGGCGAAATAGCTTTTGCATTTTGTATTCAAGGGGGATGCAAAAAGGTCGCAGCAAGGCTGGCGCCATCTGCGGAATATCCTTTCCACTACTTGATTTTTGAGGGACCACTCGTGAGGCAACAGGATGGCTCTGCTCAATCTGTTCGCTATTACGTTGGACGTCCCCGGGATGTGCGTTGCTATGAGAAAGCGTCCGGTGAACACAGCCCATTGCCAGATTCTCAGGGCCTCTCTGCATAAGGGATAAGACCTGGTTTCTCCTTGTTTATGTACCAGACCACTGACATGTTGTCTGTCTGAATTGCAACTGTTCCCGGAGGTAAGTAGTCGTGAAAGTGTTGCAACACCAGGAACACTGCTCTCAACTCCAGGACATTGATGTGCAGATTGTACTCCATTTTTGACCACTCGCCTTGAACTGTTCTTCCCTGAAAAAGTCCCCTCCACCCTATCAGGGAAGCGTCTGTGGTCACTGTGGCTATGGGGGGGGGGCCCTATCGTAAGCTCGTGGCTGTTCATCCAGCATCGAAGATCCCGCTTGCAAGACTCCGTGAGCAGGATGTTGTGTGACCACTGTGCGAAGAGTAGCCACTGGAGGATCCTCATGTGCATTCTCCCTAGGGGGACCGCGATAAGGGTAGCTGCCATCATGCCTAAAATTTTCAAGACCTGTGTAGCGGGGACTCTCTTGTTTTGTAGAAGAATAGAAATCTGTTCTCTCAAGGCTGAAACCCTTGTTTGGGGAAGCCTGATCAGTGTTAAGGTAGTGTCCAATTCCGCTCCTATGAATGATGTATGCTGTGAGGGCGACAAGGCAGATTTTTCGAAGTTCAGTATTATGCCTAAATGGGAACAGATATTGATTGTATAGTCCCTGGCTTGCAATAGGTGATGCCTGGTGGTGGCGGTAAGGAGCCGGTCGTCTAAGTATGGAAACACCCGGAATCCTAGTCGTCTCAGGTGGGACGCCACTACTGCCATGCACTTGGTGAACACCCTGGGGGCTGAGGTGAGGCCAAAGGGCAGAGCTCGAAACTGAAAATGACTGGCTCCCAGCCGGAAGCGCAGGTGATCTCTGGATGGCCTGGCCATTTTTATGTGGTAGTATGCATCCTTGAGATCTATAGAGCACATCCAATCATTCGTTTGAAGAAACGGAAGGATCGATTGCAGCATGACCATCCGGAATTTCTCCTTCTTCACGAAGGTATTGAGTTTGCAGAGGTCCAGTATCGGCCTCCAGTCCCCCGTTTTCTTTGGAACTAAAAAGAACCTTGAGGAAGTTCCGGATCCTATTTGGTCAGCCGGGACTGGCTGGATGACTCTTTCTCTAACAGCCTTTGTATTTCTATGGCTGCCTGATCCCGCAGATTGGGTGGAACATCTGAGAATCTTTTTTGGGTGGGAGGATTGTCTAGGAGAGGGATGCTGTATCCTCTGGTTATTATGCTTTTTACTGAACACGTAGATAGATAGAACAAAACTCTAAGAACAACAGTTGTCACAGAAACACAGAACTTTAATGAAGCTTTCGGGCTCTCAACCCTTCATCAGCATTACACAGTGTTACAATTTACATCATTTAAATAGAGGAACAGTTAAAATCACATGATCAACCAGCCAATGAATTTTAAAAGGTTTTTTAAAAGGGAAATGTTTAAAACATGGGAATATATGCAAATAGCGTGATGTACATAATATATTACTTAAATAATATTTTATAAGTTATTTAATTGGCGTTTAACTAGTATTGGTTTTATACTAGTAGTGTTATTTAATCCTGGTGGAGTTTCAGCCTGTAGTCTTATTATCCACTCTAGTTCTCTTGTTTCTACAAGGTTATTTATATCACCCCCCTCATACCCACTTGTATTACATCTATACATCTGAATCTAAAAGTAGGTGTATTAAACTCATATATATGCTTATATAGGGCATTGGTCTGTATTTGTCTATTTATTTCAGACCTATGTTCAATTATCTGATCTTTCAACCTCCGTATAGTCTTTCCTACATAAAATGCTTGACAATTCACACAAGTGGCAAGGTAGATAATTTTTGTGGTGTTACAATTTGCATTGACATGAAAATAAAATTTCTTATGTGTTGTGGGGTGTATAAAATTATTGTCCCCTTCAAAAATGTCAGCACAGCAGGTGCAGTTATAACATTTATAGGTCCCTTTATTACTGAAGCCAACATTGTGCCTTATGTCAAAATCCTTATAACACAGCATGTTTTTCATAGATTGGTTATTTCTGTAAGCAAAACTAGGTTTGGATCCTACTATAACACTTAACTCTGGCATAGCCATAAGTATAGGCCAATTTTTGTGTATTATGTTACTAATTTGATTAGAATAACCTGAGAAGGTTGTTGTATATCTTAATATTGTTTCCTTCTTTTTAATAGGCATTAAATTACCAAGATTTGCATCTATATTCTCCTCTAAAAATATTGGTTTGTAGCTTGTTTTCCTACCCTCAGCTATCATATCAATATTTTTTTGTATAATAATTTGAATATCCACTTCTTAAAAATTCAGCTTTCATTATAGATGTCTCATTCAAATATACCTGCTCTTCTGTTGTTAATCTACTTATTCTGATTAGTTGTGACTTAATTATGCTTTTAAAGACATGTGGGGGGTGCATACTATTACTATCTAGATATCTTATTGTATGCACATCTTTTTTATGTACCATAGTGTGTATTAGTTCATCTTTTTTATACACTTTCACATCTAAAAATACAATCTCATTTGATGATGAACACATTTTAAAGTTAAAAAATTTTGTAGTATTATTGATATATGTGACAAACAAAAGGAGATCTTCCTCAGAACCATCCCATACGAAAAAACAATCGTCTACAAATCTAACATAGCTTTTCACATGTATATTCAGTGCATGTTTATTACTCAAAATATATTCCTTCTCCCATTGAAACAATACTAAATTAAAAGTATTTGCAACAGATGTACCCATGGCAACTCCTGTTAGCTGTTTATATGGTGTGCCATCAAAAATAAAAATATTGTTTGTTAGTACTAAGTGAAGGAGAGTACATATATTTTCCACATCTCGAGGGTGTTTGTTGGTACTAGACAATAATAACCTTCTAATTGCTTCTACTCCATAGCCAATAGGAATAACAGTAAATAGAGATTCTATGTCCAAGGTTACTAAAGTAAAATTGGGGGAAGCTGTTGTATACCATGATTTAAGCTTCCTTAAAAAATGTGTACTATCTTTCACTATGCTTCCACATTTAGGTAATAATTCAGATAAAGTAATCTGTAAATACTTGGATATAGTTTCAGTTATCCAGCCCTTACCTGAGACTATAGGTCTCAGGGGGGGTTCTTCTAAAGACTTGTGTATCTTTGGGATCCCGTATATTTGGGGGATCTTTGGACATGGTGTAGAGAAGTAGTTGAATATATCAATTGAGATGTCATTGCTTATCTGCATATCATAAATAGCCATGTTAACTTGTGTTATACAATTTTTTACTTCTTGAAATGTTATCTTTTTAAATGTACTAGTGTCAGATAAAAAACTGGAAAATCTATTCATATAATATATTCTGTCCATTAAAACCACAGCCCCTCCCTTATCTGCTTGTTTTATTATTACATCATTATTTCTTTTCAGATCTTTGAGAGCTAAATATTCTTTATAGGTAAGGTTGTATTTCATCTTAGTTTTATCACATTTACAAAACAGAGATCTCAGTTCTGATTCAACAATATTAGTGAATGCTAAGATAACTGGAGATAATTGTGGTATGAACAGACTTAGTTTTTTACAACTACCATTACTTTCTACAGAATTCTTAAAAATTAATTTTAGCATGAGGCTTCTTGCAAAAAGTCTTAAATCTATAATAGAGTTTACCACGTCATCCATGGCAAAGGGAATGAACTTCAAACCTTTGCTCAGTATAAACAACTGTTCGTCTGATAAACTGTTATTTGTTAGATTTAAAGTACCTTGTTTTATTGATGGCTTCCCATCTATCTGCGTGGCGTTTTGCTGCTTTTTCTGGGACTGCTGCACTTCCTTTTTGTCGCTTGGGTCTGGGGTGAATTTTCTACTACAGTTGGCGTTATACTTTCCGTATATGCCTGCTTCACCAGGACCCTTTCTGGTTGTTGCAGGCGAAACGGTAAAAAACTGGAAATATCTGTTTGCCTTTTTTCTTTTGGTTCCCGCTGTTGCTCTGTCGTCATCGGCGTTCTTGGTGCATCTAAGGTTACATTTTCAACAGTCGTGTTGAGTAGAATCTCTACATTAGATCCTACCGGACGTTTATAAGCTTCCTTCTCATTTGCTTTCTCGATGTTAGCTCTTTCAGCTCCTTGTTGTTGCGCTACGTGCGTAGCATTTGGCTCACGTCTTCGCTGATTGGTTGAATTCTCATTAAATACGCCCGGCTGGGCAAAATCATCCAATCGATCAAGCATTCTCGTTTTCTCCTTAGTCGATGAGGTGAAATAAGGCTGTTGCTTATATTTAGCGGTTTTAGTTAAATATTTAAACTCAGTTTTCGGCCAAGAAAATATATGTCCGTTTTGGTAATCATCAATGTCCCTTTGAAGTTTACGTTTCTTTTTTAATTCTAGTCTATTGTCAAGTGACTGCATTCTTTCAATGAATGCTTGATAGATACCATGTGATGCTTCACTTTTGAGTAATACTGAAACATCTTTGTCACATTTTTCTATTTCTTGTAACAAGTTTTTTTCAGTATCTTCAAAGAAGCTATTCATAAGCTTCATATAGCTTGCACTCAATTCTAAATTGAGCTGCTGCCACTTAACAAGAAGCTCCTCGTAGGTATTACCATAAGAGGGCATTTTAAGCACACGCAGTCCTCTTGGTACTATGCCTAATTCAAGGTATGCCAGGAAACTGAGTCTCTGCCATTGCAGCTGCTTATAGCTACTAACCTTCTTTTCCAGGACATTAATTAAAGCAGTCAGATTAGTAGTGTCCTCAGTAGTAGCAGTCTTTTGAGGATCATTGGTGGATGATTGGTCTTGTAGTAGCGGATTGTTCATTTTAATAAGAAGTCTCTTGATGGACAGAGCCATTATCCAATGTTAATATAAAAGTTAGTTGTAAAAGGCTGGTTAAATCTCCTCTTAAAGTGTTACCTGTAACACTAGACAAGCGAAGATAAATTGTACTGAACACGTAGATAGATAGAACAAAACTCTAAGAACAACAGTTGTCACAGAAACACAGAACTTTAATGAAGCTTTCGGGCTCTCAACCCTTCATCAGCATTACACAGTGTTACAATTTACATCATTTAAATAGAGGAACAGTTAAAATCACATGATCAACCAGCCAATGAATTTTAAAAGGTTTTTTAAAAGGGAAATGTTTAAAACATGGGAATATATGCAAATAGCGTGATGTACATAATATATTACTTAAATAATATTTTATAAGTTATTTAATTGGCGTTTAACTAGTATTGGTTTTATACTAGTAGTGTTATTTAATCCTGGTGGAGTTTCAGCCTGTAGTCTTATTATCCACTCTAGTTCTCTTGTTTCTACAAGGTTATTTATATCACCCCCCCTCATACCCACTTGTATTACATCTATACATCTGAATCTAAAAGTATGTGTATTAAACTCATATATATGCTTATATAGGGCATTGGATCGATTGGATGATTTTGCCCAGCCGGGCGTATTTAATGAGAATTCAACCAATCAGCGAAGACGTGAGCCAAATGCTACGCACGTAGCGCAACAACAAGGAGCTGAAAGAGCTAACATCGAGAAAGCAAATGAGAAGGAAGCTTATAAACGTCCGGTAGGATCTAATGTAGAGATTCTACTCAACACGACTGTTGAAAATGTAACCTTAGATGCACCAAGAACGCCGATGACGACAGAGCAACAGCGGGAACCAAAAGAAAAAAGGCAAACAGATATTTCCAGTTTTTTACCGTTTCGCCTGCAACAACCAGAAAGGGTCCTGGTGAAGCAGGCATATACGGAAAGTATAACGCCAACTGTAGTAGAAAATTCACCCCAGACCCAAGCGACAAAAAGGAAGTGCAGCAGTCCCAGAAAAAGCAGCAAAGCATGCGCAGATAGATGGGAAGCCATCAATAAAACAAGGTACTTTAAATCTAACAAATAACAGTTTATCAGACGAACAGTTGTTTATACTGAGCAAAGGTTTGAAGTTCATTCCCTTTGCCATGGATGACGTGGTAAACTCTATTATAGATTTAAGACTTTTTGCAAGAAGCCTCATGCTAAAATTAATTTTTAAGAATTCTGTAGAAAGTAATGGTAGTTGTAAAAAACTAAGTCTGTTCATACCACAATTATCTCCAGTTATCTTAGCATTCACTAATATTGTTGAATCAGAACTGAGATCTCTGTTTTGTAAATGTGATAAAACTAAGATGAAATACAACCTTACCTATAAAGAATATTTAGCTCTCAAAGATCTGAAAAGAAATAATGATGTAATAATAAAACAAGCAGATAAGGGAGGGGCTGTGGTTTTAATGGACAGAATATATTATATGAATAGATTTTCCAGTTTTTTATCTGACACTAGTACATTTAAAAAGATAACATTTCAAGAAGTAAAAAATTGTATAACACAAGTTAACATGGCTATTTATGATATGCAGATAAGCAATGACATCTCAATTGATATATTCAACTACTTCTCTACACCATGTCCAAAGATCCCCCAAATATACGGGATCCCAAAGATACACAAGTCTTTAGAAGAACCCCCCCTGAGACCTATAGTCTCAGGTAAGGGCTGGATAACTGAAACTATATCCAAGTATTTACAGATTACTTTATCTGAATTATTACCTAAATGTGGAAGCATAGTGAAAGATAGTACACACTTTTTAAGGAAGCTTAAATCATGGTATACAACAGCTTCCCCCAATTTTACTTTTGTAACCTTGGACATAGAATCTCTATTTACTGTTATTCCTATTGACTATGGAGTAGAAGCAATTAGAAGGTTATTATTGTCTAGTACCAACAAACACCCTCGAGATGTGGAAAATATATGTACTCTCCTTCACTTAGTACTAACAAACAATATTTTTATTTTTGATGGCACACCATATAAACAGCTAACAGGAGTTGCCATGGGTACATCTGTTGCAAATACTTTTGCGAATTTAGTATTGTTTCAATGGGAGAAGGAATATATTTTGAGTAATAAACATGCACTGAATATACATGTGAAAAGCTATGTTAGATTTGTAGACGATTGTTTTTTCGTATGGGATGGTGCTGAGGAAGATCTCCTTTTGTTTGTCACATATATCAATAATACTACAAAATTTTTTAACTTTAAAATGTGTTCATCATCAAATGAGATTGTATTTTTAGATGTGAAAGTGTATAAAAAGGATGAACTAATACACACTATGGTACATAAAAAAGATGTGCATACAATAAGATATCTAGATAGTAATAGTATGCACCCCCCACGTCTTTAAAAGCATAATTAAGTCACAACTAATCAGAATAAGTAGATTAACAACAGAAGAGCAGGTATATTTGAATGAGACATCTATAATGAAAGCTGAATTTTTAAGAAGTGGATATTCCGAAATTATTATACAAAAAAATATTGATATGATAGCTGAGGGTAGGAAAACAAGCTACAAACCAATATTTTTAGAGGAGAATATAGATGCAAATCTTGGTAATTTAATGCCTATTAAAAAGAAGGAAACAATATTAAGATATACAACAACCTTCTCAGGTTATTCTAATCAAATTAGTAACATAATACACAAAAATTGGCCTATACTTATGGCTATGCCAGAGTTAAGTGTTATAGTAGGATCCAAACCTAGTTTTGCTTACAGAAATAACCAATCTATGAAAAACATGCTGTGTTATAAGGATTTTGACATAAGGCACAATGTTGGCTTCAGTAATAAAGGGACCTATAAATGTTATAACTGCACCTGCTGTGCTGACATTTTTGAAGGGGACAATAATTTTATACACCCCACAACACATAAGAAATTTTATTTTCATGTCAATGCAAATTGTAACACCACAAAAATTATCTACCTTGCCACTTGTGTGAATTGTCAAGCATTTTATGTAGGAAAGACTATACGGAGGTTGAAAGACCGTATAATTGAACATAGGTCTGAAATAAATAGACAAATACAGACCAATGCCCTATATAAGCATATATATGAGTTTAATACACATACTTTTAGATTCAGATGTATAGATGTAATACAAGTGGGTATGAGGGGGGGTGATATAAATAACCTTGTAGAAACAAGAGAACTAGAGTGGATAATAAGACTACAGGCTGAAACTCCACCAGGATTAAATAACACTACTAGTATAAAACCAATACTAGTTAAACACCAATTAAATAACTTATAAAATATTATTTAAGTAATATATTATGTACATCACGCTATTTGCATATATTCCCATGTTTTAAACATTTCCCTTTTAAAAAACCTTTTAAAATTCATTGGCTGGTTGATCATGTGATTTTAACTGTTCCTCTATTTATATTATGCTTTTTACCCAGGAATCTGAAGTGAGATTTAGACAGGCCTCTGGGTATACAGCCAAGCGACCCCCGACTGCCTCCAGAGTAGGACAGCTGGGCCTCCCCTCAGGAGTGCTGGAAGGGCTTCCCAGGGACACTATCCCTGTCACCCTGGTTCTGCAGACCCCCTCTGCCACCTGGGTGGCGTCTTCCATTCCTTCCCCCTCCTTTGCCTCTGGAGGAGGTTTCACTAGGTGTGGATTGGAAAGCTCCCAGAGTCTTCCGGAACCACATTTTTCCACCTCTTTGCCCTTTGGGGTATGGT